>NC_046372.1:43392067-43713130 GCF_011125445.2 Fundulus heteroclitus | reverse complement strand
TTGTGCATTTGTGTCATGCTCAGCATTTGATCTTTTCTTTCCAAAAGTGTTTAATCATGGTGTGTTCATTTGAAGTGGCAAAATACTGTTTACCTGTCGTGTATCTTTTCCAGTGCGAGTGTTGCTCTGAAGTGACTGTACTGTGACTGCCTCCTGCTGTTTGTGGAGTTAAAACTTCTGTACAATTTGTGTTTAAAATGTGCTTTCCTTGAAGAAAAAAAAAATCTTACAGTGTACATTTGTCTATTAAAGAAAAAGTTGTGTCCAAGAATTGACTATTACATGTGGCTCTTCTTTTCGGATAACAAAGAGTGTATTGAGTGAGAGTGAGGGTTCCTCGTCTCTTCAGATCAAACAATTGCAGTAACACAGAAACCAACATCTGGTAAAGAAAGGGCAGGAATCAGAGGACCCCCCCCCCCCCACACACACACACACACATAACAAAATATACTTTTAAGTGTGCCACCACTGAATTTCTGTCTTGTATCTCCTGACCCCCACTACATTTGTGCAGAGGGGAAAGACATGAGAACAGAGAAAGGGCAAAACTAGCAGTAGTGTGTGTGTGTGTGTGTGTGTGTGTGTGTGTGTGTGTGTGTGTGTGTGTGTGTGTGTGTGTGTGTGTGTGTGTGTGTGTGTGTGTGTGTGTATAGAGGTTTAGTAGAGGACCTTCAACCAAACCTTACTGCATGAATTATAAGCTTCAGTGATTCGCTGTGGAGATGCAATATTTCATTAGTTCTTCTTGAAAGCATTAAGGGAAGACTAGTGAATTGAAGAGACAGAAGATATTTATTATTCTCCTTTTCCGATAACTATAGATCAGTGTTCTCACGTTACATTAGTAGCTTACATCATTGCAATGAAAAATTAATATTGATCTGTTCACAAACCATGATAATATCTTTTACAAACCTACTGAGAATTAGAAGCGTCAGAAGTACCGTTGCGCCCAGAATTATGCATACCCCTGGCAGATCAAGTTATTAAAGTTATTTTCATTCCACCACAAAGTTTCTTTTTTATCCAAATTAAATCAGGCCTCCCTCAAAAGACAATACAACAATGTTTAAGGAAACAACTTATTAGCTTTGAATTACATTTATCAAAAAAAATGCATTTTTGGCCTTTATTAAGCCCTTCTTAATTGTCATTGGAAATCTCTACTGTAGTTGCAGCTATGAAACCCTTCTCATAATAGTTGATCAGTTGTTGGTATGTCTTCACTGGTATTTTAACAATTCTAGACAAAGCTCCAAGTGTCTGAGGTCAGAAGGCCTATCTCTTTATCTTTAGCTACCTACACAAGTCAGGACTGTGGCTGGATCACTCCATAGCATTAATATTACTTCCAGTCATAAAAAAACATGAAGAGAATAATTATATAATTCACTTGTATTTATTTTTTGATTTTATGTCTTGGAATTATGCAATGAGGAAATGTTTCTGATTCTCTTCACAAGACAACTTAGACCAGGGGTCTGCAACCTGTAGCTCCAGAGCCGCATGTGGCTCTTTACACCTTCAGCTTTGGCTCTTAAAAACCAAAAATGCGGGAGGGGGGGGAAATTGGTCAATATTTCTGAATGTAAAGGTAACTTAAAATTGCTAGCTTTGGATGCATTCAGTTCTGCAATATATGCATAATATTTGCAGAAAGAAAGAAACTAATGGTGTACATAATATTTTACTATAGATAAATGTAGTATCTTTTTGTCAATAGCTTGCAAACGACTTGCTTTTTCATAATTTTGATGCCATTTGCTATAAAAATCAAATGTCCAATTCAAGAAAATGTATTAAACCTAAACATAAAAGTACTATTGATGAAATAATAACTGTTGATATTTAAATTAAAAAAAATTTAAACAAATTTCCTATAGTATACCACAAAAACAAGCTCTTGTTTCAAAGAGATGTGTAACTTTTGTGGCTCTAAACAAAATTTGTTTAGCTGGACCGAGGGCAAAAATGGCTCTGCGGGTTGTAAAGGTTGCTGACCCCTGACTTAGACTGTCAGGATTTGGTTGTTTATTGTCATTACAAAAAGCTTATTAAAGAGGGACTGGATTGCTCCAATGCCAGAAAATATTTTTCCATTGAGAAGGGAAATAATATTTGACATGATATTTTTGTTAAAAAGTAAATACCTGCAAATAATTTGGTTCAAAATTGGCACACCTGTTATGTTTTGGGAAAAGGCTTTGATTTCTAAAGCTAACTTAATTTTCAACCTTAGAGCTATCTTTGCCAAATATTTATTTGGAGTGGTAAGTTAGAGGTATGATTTTATTAAAGGTCATAATAGTACTTTTGTTGTCATTCTTCAGGCACCTCAGTCCAGCAATGCATCTGCTTACTGTCATTTTCCAAACCAGTGGAGGAAGATTCAGCCAGCGGATGTCTACTGACTGTCAAAGGAGCCAGAATAAAAACACAGCACCATCTGGGCTTGTTTTTTTCTTGTTCGTCACATTTCCACATGAAATATTGTTAGGAAACGGGAATTTCATGTTCAACAGAAGTGTTGATATTTGTTTCAATGAGCTGAATTAGGAAAAATAAATCACATTTAATCCTTAGAATGTGAATGTTGTTCACAATGGACCTTACCAAGCTCCGCCCACAACTGACCTAAAAAATCTGAAGTCTCACAAACAAAGCCTCGCGGCGCTTTAATTCTATGGAAGTTCTATGGAAGTTTCTACGTCTTCCACTTGGACTGATTCTTTGCGGAGTATTCCCGACTCGATTTGTGCGTCATTTCTGCCTGATTTTGAACAAATATCATCTACAACAATAGACAGAGGAACTAACAAGTTCATGTCATCATTTTTGGATGAGTTAAAGGTATTTGAGCCACGCGATGCCTCCAAAGTTGTGCACGTCACAGCAAAATGCTTTCGGTCGATGAGGAAAAAGGCAGACCCTCACACCCTCAGCATTAATATAGATGTGGACAAGATAACTGATGCCTATTGTTCTTGCAAGGCTGGGTAAGTTGTGCATTCATCGTTTTGTCTGTTACTTTTGAAATCAGTGGATAATTCCTGTGGTTTGTTGGCAAATGTTTGTGTGGCTAGCCTGATACGCTGTACTTGGTGCTAGAGTGGCTAACACGAGGAACAGTTTCGTCCAAAGCCTTTTCTGCTAAAATAAAATATTTAGTGTATGTCAGATACACTGTCCTGCCTACTTGCACTTTCCGATGCTCTTTTTCGTGCGCGCCTAGCTGTATGCACTCGCGCTCCGTCTGCTGGTGTCGGATAAGGATGGGACGCTGTTGGCCCATCCCCGCCGACAAAATGCTAATAAATAAATAAATAAAAAGCAATAAGTATTATTGCTTTGGTTTAAGTATTAAAGCAAAGCAATAATACTTACACCAGCACACACTCCCTTGTTCTTGTTGATCCTATGAAGGTTGAGCTGCTCATGTGGTCGTGCACAAGCTTTGATCCAAGCCCGGCATTCTGCTCCTGATTTTGGAAATCTGAATTTTCCGACCACAAATACGATCAGGATATCTGACATCACCAGTACAGATACCCCACTGGCAATGGAGAACCATTATTTTTCGATTGTTGATTCGAAAACTTTATGCCGGTATGCTAGTACAGTAGTAGTCTAGCACTACATTAGCTTGTGTTTGTGAGACTTCTTTGCACGTTGTAGCCACTCTATGACGTAGAATGGGCATCAGCCAATGAAAAGCGGCCCCTCTGGTAAGGTCCATACTTTAAAGTCATACGTTGCATGATTATTACAACTTTGAATTAAAAAAAATATACAGTTTATTTGAAGTCACTTTGGAAGATCACCAAACAATAAAAAATATAAGAACAATAAAATAGATAAACCTTAAAAATATTTGTTATTTTTTTAGCCTTTCCCTTTCATGGGTTGCCTCAGTGGGTCATATGTCTCCATCTAACTGTATCTTCTGCTTCACATTCTTTCACACCAATTACCTTCATGACCTCTTTAACTCCATCCATGGGGACCCAGAAGCAACAAACATGAAAACGATTTAAGATTTTTAATGAAAACAATGAGGACAGAGGGAATATGGAGAAGATGTAAATAATGGTCAGCTGGGAAGGTTATGGTCACGGAGTGTAAAGAAGAGAGAGTAACGGTGAGCACCAACAAAAGACAGATTGGAATGATGTTGTGCAAAGGCTGGTTTACTGTGTTGGTAGTGATTCCGGGGAAGATAAGTCTGGCTGTGGTGATCCGTGGCAGGCCAGGGTGCGGTTCCAGGTCCAGTGGATAGTCCTTTGAGGGAGGACAGAGCAGGAGTACGGCTGGCCGCCAGCAAGCTTGGAGCTTCAGGTCAACCGGAGTATCAGGCAAGAGAAGGATAACATTAAGACTTTAAAGCTAGAGTTGGTATTCCTGTTCAGAAACACTTTTTGTTATACTGGGTAAAATCGCCCTTCCATCCTGAAAGTAGTCAATACATTATGTATTCACAAAAGGGAGGTTAAAAAAATAATTCTCTGGGGAAGCTGCAGTCCTGTAAAAACTATAACCAATCTCTGGAGTTTTGTTCCTGCTCTCACCCATAGACGTTAAATACTCACCCCCTCTCTGTCCCTCAAGTTCCAGGGGTACAACCTTATCTATTGGTTGTCCCACATGCCAACCATTCTGACACGCTCATGTAACGCCAATGTCCATGCTCTTTTCTTCCTAGTTTCCGCTTCCGCTTGCTGGCTGCGCATGAGCACCTCTAGTGTTATGTTGCTAGTAAGTCTTTTTAAATGAGTGCCGAATTTCCACTAGCATTATCCTCTAACAGCGCCTCTAATAACTCACTAATACCCTAGTTAAACATAATTACAGTTTGTTTTAAACATAATCCCTTTTTTAGCTCCGCCATCGTCTGATTGTGCTAAGAGCGTTAATACAGCATTAATAGGCAACATTAATGTTGATTAAATTGTGATTTGTATAATTTAAGATTAACTCATCAAGCTCATGTAAACAAGGCCAGGATGCGCTCCAACACACGTTATTTCCGGTCGATTGTCCACTGCAGCGCCTTCTAGCTTCTAAAGTTAACAATTCGAGTCTTAATTATTTCTAGGTGAAATAATTACATCAATAAAAATCAAGCGTCCTAAAGGTTAATGATTTTTACTTAGCAAATCATTCTTTAAAATGTTATTTACTCAAATACTGTTTTGCCTAACTCAGATTGGGATGAACACATAGCAAATATTCTAAATTTGTTAAGATAATTTAACCTCATTCCATATTCTTTAAGATGAATTTTGGTTCTCTGACTTGGATCAGCAGTGAACCCAAGATTCACTAAATTATTCTCATGATGGTTTTCAACTATTTCTTTAGATTTTTTGTGTGTACATAGTTCTTTAGTTTGTTTAATCTTAATTTTGCTTAGTAGTTTGAGTTAAATTTCACTGGTGTAGTAGAGAGGATTTGTTGATTGAAATAAAGTGTTAATTCAGATAAATAACATGCTATAGTGGTGTTCACTGGATGTTCATTTGATTTCTGTTAATAAATTCTTGTACTTGAAGAAAAGTTGTCACTCATTTCTTCCATATGTGTGCAGAGCTTGCTGTTAAAAGAATGCCAGTGCTAGAAATAACTCTTTCAACTATTTGGGCTGTTTGGGCTGATATCACTGGACAATATGCCCAATAGGCCGAGAGTTATTTATTAGACATTAAATATTTTAAAAACATGCATAATAGTATAACACCAGGAAGGCTCAGGAGATTCAGGACTGTCACCGGACCAGGGTAAAGATGAGCGGAGAGAGATTGGGCTGGACAAGCAGGAACAAAACTGGTTCTAAGGAGGTAAGACAAGCAGTTTAAGGAGAGTATAGTCATGGAACTGAGAAAAAGAAGAGTCAAGGTTCTGGTCCGGTACCGTTCAGGTGAGCCAAAACACCTTCCTTCCATCTCCAGCCTCCCTAAATGCTCCTGGTGATTAAATGATGTAGAAAACACCTGCTTGCCAGCGCCCACCTGTTGCACCCTGCAGGAGAAAGGTGAGAACAACAACCACACCTTGCCCTGAACCACAACATCTTCATTTCTGCTTCCTCCAGCTCTGCCTCCCTGCTCTGCCTCAAGGCCACCGTCTCTAAACCATACAACATCACTGGTCTCACCTTGTACACCTTTCTTTACATTCACAACACACCTTACACTTTTCGTCACCCATTCCAACCTGCTTGGATGTGTTGCTTCACCTCTTACACACTCGCTGTTGCTCTGGACTGTTGACCTTAAGTACTTAAAATCCTTCACCTTCTTTATCTCTGCTCCCTGTAACATCATGGCTCCTCTGGGTACCTCTCATCCACACACGTATTGTGTCTTGCTACGGATATCCTTTAGGTCACAATGTAATCTACAAACATCATAGTCCATGGAGATTCCTTTCTAACTTCATCTGTCAACTTGTTCACCACCACAGCAGACAAGAAGAGGCTCAGAGTTGATCCTTGATGCAGTTCCACCTTGAACTCCTATAATGTCACACCTACAGCAGACCTCACCACTGTCTTGTGGCTCTCATACATGTCCTGCACTGCTTCAACCTTCTTTTCTACTACTCCAGACTTCCCCAGTCTTCACAGTGTCCCACTACTTCTTAGCTGGTCTCTTTCTCTGTCATAGCTGTCTCAGTGCTGTGGAGGGGAAAGAAAAAGAATAGCTTTAATAAATCCTAAATAATATACCCTTCATGCATTGTCGAATAGGACCCAAACACAGCCAGGAAGAATGAAGCAACAAGAGAACAGGAAAACTTCTATGGCCAGGTACAGATGGGGGCAAATGAAAGGATCTGGCTAGGAGATGATGCAAGAGAATGTCTTAGTAGCTAGGAAAGTGACACCAAGACCAGGTGAGACTTATCTGTGGGTGAGGAACAAAACTGAGGAACTGAGAGGAAAGGTACTAGTCCACACAGAAATAAACCAAGGGAACTAAACAGGACACAATAGAACCAACACACAAAGAACAGAGTGCTAGAAAGAACTAAGAATCTCAGCATCAAGGAATGTACTGTGTATGACACATTAATGATCGAAATACACACAGCAATGTAATCCAAAGACAAAGACCCACACATCATGACAATATCAGTCTGACATAAAATGAACAAATTATCACGTTATTAATACCAAGACAAGCTTTATTTTCTTCGACCAAGCTTCTAATTTCTACTTTTCAAGCAAAAGCCTTCTATGCAGCTAATCATTTAGTAAACTTGATTATTAGGTTCTTACAAAAAAAAAATGTGAGATAAGATGTGTGTGTTAAAGCTTTCAAATACAATTCCCCTGATAAAGTAATTTGAATCTTCTCATTAAACCCTTTCAGAAAACATATGGTAAGATACAAAGCTTCGGAGCAGGTGCAAAACTACACAAACTAAATCCTTTGGGTTCTTAACATCTTTTAATTTATTTAACAGAGGCATAATTGATAGCATGAATTTGTATAGCAGAAAAGTGGATAAAGATACCATATACCCAGTAAATACTGCTGGGAGTGTGATATCAAAGAATATGGAAGAGTTAAAACAAGGAAGTTGGAAGAGTTGAGAAATAAGGAGGCAGAATGAAGGAACTGGTTTCAGGATGGCTAATTACCACATGTCAGCTACTTTTTCAGTCTGAATCTGCACCTGCAGCCAGGAGGCTTATATTACATCCTCCTAAGTGTCCTCTGCTTACCCCTCTGTTGCTCTGCAATGTTTTTTAAAATTGGTCAATTGTTTCTGTAATGACTTGGTAAAAACATTGCTCACAAAATGGAAACAAGTCCTCAACAATAACATTTTAAATGTTTTTGTAGGAAATACTCTTCCCAAAAGTTCTATAGATGATAGGTTTATGAACATATATGGAAATATTAGGGCTGGGCAACGATTAAAATATTTAATCGCGATTAATCGCCCTGATTAATCGCGATTAATCGCGATTAATCGCATTGTATTTACAAACTCCAAGAATGAATTCAAAAGTAGTGTAAAGAGCACTTTTATTTTAATGTTCTGCTGCCATATGAACAAAAGTGTTGTAACATTTGTAGCACTTATTTTATACTGGATATTTTCAACCCATCTATTGAATTTAGTGCACTAGTTGATCTTTTCTTCATAAGAGAACAAGCACTGCAGCCAAAATATGGCCTTTTTTGACCTGCTGTATATTAGCCAGTCCCTAAGCTTGATGTATCATGAAACTGTTGACCTTTTGGGTTTTGTGGTTTTTATTTTATTATTAAAATTTAATAATAATAATAATAATAATAATAATAATAATAATAATAATAATAATAATAATAATAATAATAATGTTATGTTCAGTGTTTTTTCGCTAATCCACCTCTTATATATTTCAATCCTTATGTAATTTTGTCTGTGTTGTGTGCACCTGCCTGTTGCTTTAATCCTATTAATTTCCCCGTCGTGGGATAAAAAAAGGATTAGCTAATGTTATCTTATCTTAAATAACACTTTTTAATATATGTACTGGGTTCTTTCAAGGTCTTAATTACATGTTATGTGTGGGCTCCACTAACATCCATCCATCCATCCATACATCCACTGATCTACCTGGATGTTCCCTGGAGGACTGAAACGCCTCAGTCAGAGACATCAGTCTGTGGGTCTGTCGGGGCAGTGAGAGAAGTTTCGTCTCCTCTCTCCGTTTCTGGGGCTCGACGTTTTCATGTTTTTTCACGTGCTTAGATAAATTTGTTGTGTTTCCACTGAAATTAACCGGCTTTTTACAAAACATACAGCTTGATTTCATTTACGGTATTAAAATAAAGCCGAACGGTGCTACTTCCCGTGTTCATGTTTTTTCGCTGCTGCGGTCTCTCTCAGCTGTTTGTGTATTAAGTTTGTGTGAGAGCTGAGTGCGCGGGCCAGGCTGAGCCTGCGTGCTGATTGGCTGGTGCCGCTGAGCCATGTACGAGAGGGGAGGGGGAGCGAGAGAGTGCTTCCGTGACAGCGCGCTGCAGTCAGCGCGCGTGCTGACACTGACTGAAAGCATATGAGCAACATGCGTTAATGCGCGATAAAATAAATATCGCCGTTAATAGTCTAATGAATTAACGCGAAATTAACGCGTTAACTTGCCCAGCCCTAGGAAATATCTTACAATTCCTCTTTAAGATATTTATCGATGTGCATTTAGAGTTTTAAAAGAGATCTTGTGTTGTTCATGTGCAGGCAGAAGAATCCAATCCAAAACAAACTCTGCCTTCTAATCTATAAAGTCTTTAAAGTTGAGTCTTGAAATGTCTAGAATTCTTACATGAGAAATGTATAAGAACCCAGTAAATCTATGTACATACATACATATACAGTACACACACACACATTATATATATATATATATATATATATATATATATATACACTACACAGTATATATACATATATATATACATATATATATATATACACTACACAGTATATATATACACACACACAGTATATATATATATATATATATATATATATATATATATATATATATATATATATATATATATATATATATACTGTGTGTGTGTGTGTGTTACAGCACTGACATTTCGTAATTATTAAGGTGAGAAAATAAAATGTCATGTTCACAATTTCTTTGCACTCAGTTTCAGTGTTTTTAGAACTTTGTTTTGTTTAACACCCAAATATACGCACATGGTTACTATAAGAGAAGAACATATTTGCTTGCTGCTAAAAAAAGATCTATTACAAATAGGAGAAAGCAACATCAGAATATGCTGTCCTCAAATATCCTTTCCCCGTGTGATATGCTGCTCACACCTGATATTTGAATCGAACATCTTGCTGAATTGCAACACTTTGAAAACTGTGCCGTGTGCAAGAAAAACAGACAGAAATTCGATGCTGATCTGCAGGAAGTTTCTGGTTTCATTACTTTAACACGTTTCTCCATGGGATCAAACTGGTTAGTTAGTCTCTGTGCATGTCCCCAGTCTGCTCCACAGTGTAATAATGGAGAATGTGTGCGAGAGCTGAGGCAGGTGGACGACGGCTGATTAGGGACTTGTATCAGGGGAGGCGTCTCTCCAGAGACAACCTGATGGACTATCATTTCTCTTCTCTGTCAGCAGTGCTGACTCACACACTGTGGGCATAATTACGTACCGGCCAGGAAACACACATACAGATACACTTGTTCATGCTCATGTTGTTTTCTGGTAGGCTGAAACAATATGTCTTCAGATATTCTGATCTCTCAAGCCAAAGCTGACATTTTGATTATATGTCAGTTGTCAGCCAACAAGTGCTGTCCACCTCCAACATGATGAAGGCCCCACCCAGGATACAGAACAAACATCTCCAACCTGGAGTGGAGGAATGGTAAAAAGGGGCCTGCCATATAATCAACTTCACTTTTATTGAAGTTTAAGCCTTCAAAACCATTTTACTGAACTTAGACAAAGAGATGAAAACAATGAATCGGACCCTGATGCATCTACACACCTCTGTTTAAACAGACAGGTTTCCAGCTTTAATGTAGTATACAGTATACCCTGCACAATGCCAAAAAATCTTGTTTAAAGAATGTGTTGAGCCCATCAACATTAGTCCAAAAGTGTGCTGACAACCCATCCAGGAGCTCATAAAAGAAGGCAAAACAATGTCTGACATCTGAAAACACAGTGTATGATTATGAATAGATAATAGGAAAGAAGGGCGGGGCAAAAATGATATCTATCTATTTATATCTATAACTACTGCTGACAAAAACACTCACATCTCACATTTACTAAACATCTTGACTGATCTGCTGACACAAAAACAAAGTTTTGAAAGATATGCATCATGTTGAGTAGCATGTTAGAGGGGAGAACATACACCAACGATTAAGCATCATGGTGTTCATGTGTGTTTTTGATTGCAAAGGACCACAATGGGGGAAAAGGGAGATTTCAAATGTAGTATAGTTGTAAATGTGAGGCAGGTTTGTTTAATAAGTAGTCATGTGGGTATTTTAGAGCCCCCAGGTCTTCTGGGAAATTCACACACAACATCTATAGGGTTTTAAATGGTCTGAAAACATAAATATCCAAGACACAGCCATTGTGTAAACCAAATTGTCACGATAATGTCAAAGGTCAAAGCAGATTGGGCAAGCAGTTTTGAGACAATCCAGTCTCACTGAAAAATATGTAATAGCCACGTTGGGCCACAGGGGGAAATGTAGTAATGTCACAGTTTGGCTCTTCAATATGTGTCAGTCCTCCGTTTTATTTGCCCTGTTCATTTACACTGGCTTACGACCAGGTCATGTGACTATCAAGATTCCCCCAACGAAGAAAAGAACATGGCTGCCATTGCCCATAATTTGTGTGGAGAACTCAACATTTAAAGAAAACATTTGCGTTTATATGCATATTGATGACATTTTTAGCAAGAAATATGCATAAAATGTTCATAATCTTCATTCAGGGAAGGTAGACAATCTATAATTTTTTTGTTTCACCGAAGATTTTTGTGCGTTCTCAGAACGATGTGAGATGGTGATGTTTTCCAGTGTTTTTACGGTAGTTGCTTTGGACTCAGGGTTCTAAACCATTAACTTGCGCCAACATTGCGGTACATTAAAAAATAACATTTAAGGAAAATATCTGCAATTATATGTATTTTATGACATCTCTTGCAAAACGTATGCATAATATATGTTTGCGTGGTGTTCTGCAATGTGGCTGCAATCCACCATTTCACAATGTGTGTCGCCAATTTTCCCCGTCTCCAAAACAAGCGTATGGATGGGTGAGAGTTTGCGTGAGGGACGATATATAAATCAATATCAATAGATCACTGCCTTTGCATGGAAAGCAGCTTACTCTAGATTTAGTCCCTGGTTTTTGTGTACACAAGCTTTATAGATGAGACCTCAGATCTTAACTTTGCAGGTGGTGGAACAGGAGATTTGCATTGTGGGTGTGCAGCCGACAAATCTTAAAGAACTGCATCATGATGTCAAGTCAGGTATGGACCAAACTATTTTCCCATACCTTGTTAAATATGCCAAGACGTATTAAGAGACAACAGGAGCTCCAACCAAGTACCTAATAAAGTGGCGTGTGAGTAGCATAAGCTAGAAAGTTTACGTACAGTCAGTAGTTGACACACTGAAGGGCATGTATGTCGAGTGACACTCGACTGTCAAGCTCTATATAAATATTTTACCACCAGTGATATTTCCAGGATTACATAATCATACACATATATTTTATTTATAAAACTTAGACACTTTAATAATGTTTCATTTCAAGTTCAACATCAGCTCTGGAAAGGGAGTGTCCAAAGCTCAAGATTATTTTTAATTTCAATGAAAACAATGAAGTTGTTATCTACAGTTCATTGTGTCTTCCATTTATTGGCGCACATTTTTGATGCAAACAAAAAAGACTCAAATGGATTTAGATTTGCCCAGATTTTTCCCTCTCTGTTTTCAGAACAGCAGCCTTGAAAACTAACTGGAACACTTAGCTGAGAATTCTGCCAAGCAAAATTTGCCCTTGCCGCTGCTTGAGTCTATGATCATTTTGCACTTGCTTATAGAACTTACAGTCATGCGAGACTATGGTCTTTATCGAAAACCAATTCCAGGCAGAAAAATCAAAAGATGTGATGAAAGCTCCCCAATGGAAACTGGCAAGAGCTAAGCTTGATATAGAATGCAGAATGTACTCATCTACACATGAAATAGCAAGCCTGTCCAAAAACCCAAATTTTCAGAACTGTGCAGTTGTTTAAAACCCCTGTACCGCTTCTAACTCTTTAAAGAATTTTCTGAACAACATTACACTTCTAGGGATATTGTTGCATGTGTAGACTCTTTATCATTGTTTCAGTTATTTTATTCATTTTAATTTACACACTTCATGCAAAAGTAAAAAAAAAAAAAAATATGATGGCAAATAGCTAAAGCAAGAAGGAAAAAGTCAGATTTCTTCTTGAAATCAAAGATGCATTGGAAATTAGATAAACTTGGTGTGTTTTCGCTCCTAAACTGAAGCTAGAACAGCTGCCTGGGAGCTGTGGTGGGTTGAACAGGTTTTAACTCAAATGTAATTTCCTAACAAATTAAGCTCTAAATTGTACTGCGTCTCTTGTCCCACCTCAGCATTTGGTGTCAGTAAATTACCAAAAGGTGCTCAGCAAATAAAATGGCTTTGTGCCTGTGGAAAAATAAAGCCATTAGTCTTGTTTCTCAAAAGAGTGTTTTTTTTCCTTCAAAAAATATATTCTGATGTGGCTGCAGATACATTGGGCTGTTTTCTCTGTTTGCCCTCCAGCAAGTCAACAGCAGAAAATTCCAACAGCATTTCATTTAAACTGGCTTTTTCAGCAACACTCTGTTTAAAGCAGGTCAGCATCCAAGATACACATTATAGTCCAGAATTTAACTACTTTCACTTTTGTCAAATTAACATTTTCCCAGAGCCTATTTATTTAATCGTTTTTAAAATAAAAATAAAAAAATAACACTAAGCACTCTGTATTTCATAAGCATGTGGAGTAAAATAGCAGACTAATTCAATTGTTGTGCTTTTTACAGAAATGTATCCAAGGGTGATATGATTGCTTTAGGATAATAGATTAAAAATTAACTAATGTAAAAATGGCACTTGAATGAAGAGACTCAATGGCAATCTTTCCTAAAGTATAAAAACTGTAATTTCCAATAATTTTAATAACAAATTTTGCAAAAGAGCCTCCACCAGACAGATTAGCTGCCTTGTCAAGAGAATGATAAAGGGTCTTAACCACTAGTCATACTGACCACTCTGAGCGATTCTAAACTAGCCACATTAAACCAACATACCATGTTCATATACTCATACTCAGGTCAGTACGCTACTTGAAGTTAAGTGCCTTGCTCAAGCAAAGAATCTTTGGAGCTGGAGTTGAACCTACAATGTCTTGTTGAAATAACCCCTAATATAAATGTTGTACCCAAGTAATCATTTATTATTATCAATAATAATAATAATAATAATAATAATAGATTTATAATACACATTACATATAGAATCTAAAAGTGCTACAAAACAACAGTCAATTGTTGGCAAAACTGGAAATGATAGAAGCTGATGTGTCAGTTGGTTTACAAAAGACTCGACAGCCTGGTACAGCCACGTTTAAGGCTGCGGCATCCAAAAATGGGCCATGTGCTCTATCTTTGGTGCCATCACCACACCCTATTTTTCATAATTTTGATGATTATGGCTTAGAGATAATGAAAACCCAAACTTTAGTGTCTTGGAAAAGTAGAGTGTTGAATTACTTCGAGAAGGAAATCATGCTGACAGAGATGAGTTACATCTCATGAAGATAGACTGCCACAGGCTCAGGGACACCACTGAGGTATCTTTAATTAACACAGTCACATTACAAAGGTGCAAACTTCAAATGCGCTTCCTGTCATGGATTCAAAATTTCATATTTCCACATTCGCCTTCAGGTCCTGAAACAATGATTTCAATTGGTTTTTGAAACACACCTACAGACTTTTTCAAACACAGGTATGTTATTGCAGGTTTGGTATTTACTACAGCTTTTGATCTTTGATCAACAAGGATTCATAGTTTTGAAAAGAGGTTTTGAGGAGCCTCCTTGAAAGGGTTGGGGGTTATCTTCAAAACCAGCAGGTGATGAGATCGCATTGATCAGCCCTCGGCCCACAGTGTCTGACTGTTTATATGAAGAATTTAGAGAGTAAAATGATATATTTAGTTTTCTTCAGCTGTGCTGCTGTACATTGTGACAAAATACTCCAAATTTTGTGTTTTTTACTTTGCTTACTGTTCAGGAAGTCTTATGGTTTGGCCTGTGTTTTTGAAATTGTACTGTTTTAAATAAAAAGATCACAAATCAGTCTAAGGCAGAGAAGAATTAAAAAAAAGGGCATTCCAATCAAAGGAAACTTCCGCCGGTGTTCCAGTCAGAAACAGAAGACCCATTATTCGAACCAGACAAGCAGCTGACGGTAAAATACAGTTTATTTTATTGTTAAACTGCAACTGGTTGTTATGATATATTTTTCTGGGATGAACCCGGACACAGCACGCACACACAGAGTCAGTTCTTATGAGTGAGTTTTATTGAATAGTTTGGAAGATGGAGGATGAGACCAGAGTCTTTCAACGGACGGAGGTGAAGGGTGTAGAAGCTGGCTGGCACGAGGAGTGTGGAGAGACTGACCGGGAGGAACTCTGGAGCCGAGCACTGGAGAGCAGGACCTTTGAGCAGAGCCGTGGAGCGCAGAGCATCTGAGCCGAGCAGAGCGGTGGCGAGCAGAACGTCAGCGCCGAGCAGAGCATCGGAGCCGAGCAGATCATCAGAGCCGAGCAGAGGCGAGCAGAACGTCAGAGTCAAGCAGGGGCGAGCAGATCATCAGAGCCGAGCAGAGCATCAGAGCTGAGCAGAGGCGAGCAGAACCTCAGAGCCGAGTAGTGGAGCACAGGACGTCCGAGCCGTGCAGTGGAGGGCTGAACGTCCGAGCCGAGCGGTGGAGGTCTGAACGTCTGAGCCGAGCGGTGGAGGTCTGAACGTCTGAGCCGAGCGGTGGAGGTCTGAACGTCTGAGCTGAATACTGGAGGAAACAAAACTGTCGGAAAGTCTATGGGCTGACTGTAACATGACCAGGTGAACGGAGTCTTCAGGTTGACGGGTACGAACGGAGCTGACAAGAAAAACTGGCAGGGACTGAGCGGGAGTGAACGCTATGGACCGGCGACGGGAACAGAAAGAGGTGAGTCTGATAAAGCGGTGGGAACAGGTGGAAGCAGTTGTGGGTTAATTGCAGCCTGCCAGGTGAAACTGATCAGGCTGCGCAGGAACAAGAGAGAGGGAGAGAGGCTCAGCATGCAGCCAATAAGCTGCATCCTGACAGTACCCCCCCCCCAAGGCCGGACACCGGACGGCCCAGAATCCCCACGCCGGGCGGGTGGAGGGGGCCCAGGAAGGCGGGCAAGAGTCAAAACCGAACTCTGAGGGACCAAAGAGCCTGCAAACACAAAAGGGGCCAGAGAATACGGGGAACCAAAGGGGCCAGAGAACACGGGGAACCAAGGAGCAAGAAAACACTGATGTGCCAAAGCACAATCAGGGGGCGGCACATCAGGGAAAGGCACGAACGCTTGACTGCGCCGGGGGAAAAAGCGAGTGCTTGGCAGCGCTGGGGAAAGAGCGAGCGCAACACAGCGCCAAAGGGAAGGAACGGGCGCAACACAGCGCCAAAGGGAAGGAACGGGCGCAACACAGCGCCAAAGGGAAGGAACGGGCGCAACACAACGCCAAAGGGAAGGAACGGGCGCAACACAGCGCCAAAAGGGAAAGAACGGGCGTACACAACGCCAAAAGGAGAAGGATCGGGCGTATGGAAACGCCAAAAAGGGAAGGAACGGGCGTATGGAAACGCCAAGGGGAAGGAACGGGCGTGTGGAAACGCCAAGGAGAAACAACGCCGAAGCGTGAGAGGAGCGCTGGGGCCCAAGGAGCGAGATCGCCGGGGCGTGAGGGAACGCCGAGGCGAAACGGACGCGTGACAGCGTCAAGGGGAAAATATAGGCGTACGAAAACGCCAAGAGGGAAGAACGGACGTACTTAACGCCAAAGGAAAAGAACGGGCGTACAAAACGCCAAGGGGAAAGAACGGGCGTACTTAACGCCAAAGGGAAAGAACGGGCGTACTTAACGCCAAAGGGAAGGTACGGGCGTACTTAACGCCAAAGGGAAGGTACGGGCGTACTTAACGCCAAAGGGAAGGTACGGGCGTACTTAACGCCAAAGGGAAGGTACGGGCGTACTTAACGCCAAAGGGAAGGTACGGGCGTACTTAACGCCAAAGGGAAGGTACGGGCGTACTAAACGCCAAGGGGAAGGAACGGGCGTACTTAACGCCAAAGGGAAGGAACGGGCGTACTTAACGCCTAAGGGAAGGAACGGGCGTACTTAACGCCTAAGGGAAGGAACGGGCGTACTTAACGCCAAAGGGAAGGAACGGGCGTACTTAACGCCAAAGGGAAGGAACGGGCGTACTAAACGCCAAAGGGAAGGAACGGGCGTACTTAACGCCAAGGGGAAGGAACGGGCGTACTTAACGCCAAAGGGAAGGAACGGGCGTACTTAACGCCAAAGGGAAGGATAGGCGTACGACAACGCCAGAGGGAAGAATAAGCGTACGACAACGCCAGAGGGAAGAATAAGCGTACGACATCGCCAGAGGGAAGAACAGGCGTACGACAACGCCAGAGGGAAGAGCAAGCGTACGACAACGCCAGAGGGAAGAGCAAGCGTACGACAACGCCAGAGGGAAGAGCAAGCGTACGACAACGCCAGAGGGAAGAGCAAGCGTACGACAACGCCAGAGGGAAGAACGGGCGTACTTAACGCCTAAGGGAAGAACAGGCGTACGACAACGCCAGAGGGAAGAGCAAGCGTACGACAACGCCAGAGGGAAGAACAAGCGTACGACAACGCCAGAGGGAAGAACAAGCGTACGAAAGCACCAAGGCTCAACAACTCCTGCTGGAACACGACTGGTGTACAGAAACGCCAGGGGAAAACCCGCCGGGGCGTGAGGGAAACACCGGGGCTTGGGGAAGAGAACGCCGGGGCGTGGGGAGAACGCCGGGGCGCGAGGAAGAAGAATGCCGGGGCGCAAAGGGAACGCCGGGGCTCAAGGGAAACCGGAATATCTAAAACACCAGAGAACAAGAACGGAGGGCGTACTAACACGCCGAGGAACCGAGAAAAGAGGGCGTCCTAACACGCCGGGGAACCACGAATTAGAGGGCGTCCTAACACGCCGGGAAACCGAGAATCAGAGGGCGTCCTAGCACGCTGGGGAACCGAGAATCAGAAGGCGTCCTAACACGCCGGGGAACACTAAATCTAAACGCCAGGAAAACAGGACCTAAACACCAGGGAACTAGAGGGTGAGCTAGGCAGCAACAGGCCAAGCGCGCCAGAGGGCACAGACAGCGACTAAAGCACCGGAGGGCTCTGGCAGCGACCTGCGTGCGCTGGGCAGCGACAGGTTGGCGCACCAGAGGGCTCAGCCGGCGACATAGGGGCGCCGGAGGGCTCTGGCAGCGCCCTAACAAGGGTACAACAACAAGAGGGTGAGCTAGGCAGTAACAGGCCAGGCGCGCCAGAGGGCACAGACAGCGACTTAAGCACCGGAGGGCTCTGGCGGCGACCTGCGTGCACTGGGTAGCGACAGGCTGGCGCACCAGAGGGCTCAGCCGGCGACATCGGAGCGCCGGAGGGCTCTGGCGGCAACCTGCATGCGCAGGGCAGCGACAGTCTGGCCCACCAGAGGGCTCAGCCGGCGACATGGGTGCGCCGGAGGGCTCTGGCAGCGACCTGCACGCGCCTAAACAGGGGAACAACACAGATACACTAGGGCAAGACAGAACAAAACAACTACGGAAGGGAACTAAACTAACCTAAACAGGGCAAAACATACAACGAAAACAGGAGAAGGGTGTAGGGACCTAGAAAGCGCAGGGACCTAAAGAACGCAGGGACCTTTAAGAGCGCTGGACTCCATCCAACGCAGGAACCCATACAGCGCAGGAACCCAGATGGCGCAGGAACCCTGACACCTAAATACTAAAGGGGGGAAAAATAAGGACCAAACAAAACTAAAAATAAGAGAAAAAAAACAAAAAAAAACAAAAAAAAAAAACAAAAAACAAAAACAAATACAGAACAAGACTAGAACTACAGGGCTAGGACAGAAAACTACAGAGGCTAGACTGGAATTACAGGGGCTAGACTGAAACTACGGGGGCTAGACAGGGACTACAGAGCTAACGAAACTACAGGGCTGACGAAACTACAGGATCTCAAAATTCAAAACAAGACTGGTAAACTAGGAAAGGAACCAAAAGCTAAAGCAAAACTATGAAACGAAACAGAACAGGGAGATGAGGGCAAGTACGACTAAATTAATGAAAAACTAGATAACTAAAGCTAGAAATCTGTACAGAAGCAAGCAAGAAGTCTAAAATAAAAAACTGGAACTCAAAAACAAAACTCAGAAGACTAAGGCGAACCTAGAACACTAAATCAGGGCTATGGCTAAAACAAGAAGACGGAGAACAAAACCCGAACTAGCTGACTAAGAAAACCAAAAACTAGACTACTAAAAAAAAACCCGAACGACTAGAGTAAACCTGGGACACAAAAACTCGGACAAAACCAACAAAATAAAACACAATACTCAAAAGCAACATAAATCTCAAAAAATCCTAAGTAAAGCAAAAACTAAGGTTGAGCCAAAACAAAGAACAGAAGGCGGAAATAAATCTTCTAAAACAATAAAAAAAATATACAAAAAGACTAGAAACTAGAGCAGATCTAGAACACAACACCAAAAAATAACTCCAAACAAAAACCAGAAGGCGCTGGGCAGCAAAGTCTGAATCTGCTGGGCAGCGGCAAAAGTCAACGCTGGGCAGCGACGACGAGGAGCGCCGTCTTTAACGGCTGCGCAGCGTAGGAGGCGGAACTTGCAAAAGACGAACCAGGAAACAGAGTCAGAAGCGGGGCGTCGCGGATGCGACCTCGGCAGACGAACCAGAAGCGTAACGTCGCAATCCAGCGACCATGGCGAAACAGAGGCAAGGCGTCGCCGCACGGAGACCCAGGCGAGGCGAGACGGAAGCGTGGCGTCGCAACCTTGCGACCCAGGCGAGACGAACCGGAGGCGAGGCAGATCCTACCAGCTTCTACACCAGGCTCTGTGCGTGCTCGGGTTCATCCCTTGGCCGGTCCATAATGTTATGATATATTTTTCTGGGATGAACCCGGACACAGCACGCACACACAGAGTCAGTTCTTATGAGTGAGTTTTATTGAATAGTTTGGAAGATGGAGGATGAGACCAGAGTCTTTCAACGGACGGAGGTGAAGGGTGTAGAAGCTGGCTGGCACGAGGAGTGTGGAGAGACTGACCGGGAGGAACTCTGGAGCCGAGCACTGGAGAGCAGGACCTTTGAGCAGAGCCGTGGAGCGCAGAGCATCTGAGCCGAGCAGAGCGGTGGCGAGCAGAACGTCAGCGCCGAGCAGAGCATCGGAGCCGAGCAGATCATCAGAGCCGAGCAGAGGCGAGCAGAACGTCAGAGTCAAGCAGGGGCGAGCAGATCATCAGAGCCGAGCAGAGCATCAGAGCTGAGCAGAGGCGAGCAGAACCTCAGAGCCGAGTAGTGGAGCACAGGACGTCCGAGCCGTGCAGTGGAGGGCTGAACGTCCGAGCCGAGCGGTGGAGGTCTGAACGTCTGAGCCGAGCGGTGGAGGTCTGAACGTCTGAGCCGAGCGGTGGAGGTCTGAACGTCTGAGCTGAATACTGGAGGAAACAAAACTGTCGGAAAGTCTATGGGCTGACTGTAACATGACCAGGTGAACGGAGTCTTCAGGTTGACGGGTACGAACGGAGCTGACAAGAAAAACTGGCAGGGACTGAGCGGGAGTGAACGCTATGGACCGGCGACGGGAACAGAAAGAGGTGAGTCTGATAAAGCGGTGGGAACAGGTGGAAGCAGTTGTGGGTTAATTGCAGCCTGCCAGGTGAAACTGATCAGGCTGCGCAGGAACAAGAGAGAGGGAGAGAGGCTCAGCATGCAGCCAATAAGCTGCATCCTGACACTGGTCATGGGGTAATTGTCAGCGTCCATGGCAGGAACCTCTGGAAGCGGAGACAGGTTAGTGACCTCACAGGCTTTTCGGGATGGAACAGTAACTGATGTATAGATCACTAACTTTATCACGATCCGGGGATTTGCAGGGATAGTGAATGTTGGCTCCAGGTGTCTGGTCGACACACCAACAAACCTTATTGTCATCAGGAAAACCCGATGGCAGACTTTGGCTGGTTCTCGGTGGTCAGAAGACAGACAGGGGGTCAGAACCATGGTAACGATGGCTAGCAGGATGTTGAAGGGGACTTTCCAGAAGACGTAATCCGAGAAGTAGACCAGGGTCCAAACCAGGCGATCCGAGGTCTAGAGAGTATCTAGAAGGGAATCCAAGGCAGAGTCAGGGCACAGATCCAGGTCCGGTAACAGACAGGCTTTCCGATCACACAGGGGTCAGGCAGGCTCAGAGAAACAGGAGCCAGAACTGGTCAGGAAACAGGCAGGCAGATAGTTGGAAAAATAATGCTGGATTATTCTCACCTATGGCTCGAAATAATCTGGCACTAGTGTCTGGTCTAAGGGCATGTTAAATAGTGGCAGGAGCAGGTGGATCTGATGAGCACAGATGGTGATGGGGCGGAGCTTCACAGGTGTGTGGAATTATGATCAGACCAGCACTAGTGTCGAGATCATTAAAGCGGGGGCCAATTTTATACTAGAATGATAGCTATGAATATAGCTTTTTACCAGATTGATTCTGAAGTACATCGATGTATGTGCGCGTGTTATTAGCCATGAAATATCTCAACATTCTCTTTTTCAGTGTACGGTTAAACCGTTCTACAACAGAAGCCTTGAGATCGCTGGCTGTAGTAAAGTGTAAAATTCTGTGTTTTTTCATTAAAGCTTTAAAGCTTTTATTAAAATAAATTCTATACTGGCATCCGTCTGAAGCTTTTTAGAGATTTGACTTTCTGTAAAAATTGACTAGAAACCCTTTACCACTTCTATGACTGTTTTTCTGTTTAAAACTCTGGTCTAAGCTTTTTTAAAAAGCAAGTTTCATCCATAAAAGAAAGAATTAAAGGCTTTAAAAAGGGTGTTTCAGAATGGACGCAACAGAGCTACTCCATCATGCTGCCCCCTTGAATGGAACAATTCTAGATCAAGCTGATGAATTTTTTTAGCCTCAGGCAGCTTTTTGTTGGAACAAATATCCATGTTTCATGATGCATTCAGGTTATTTGTTAGTCAGCTGCAGGTCAAACAATGAGCAGCATTGCAGGGATGAGAGGTATACTCCTGAAAATCCACAAAGCCATCCAGAATGAAATAGCTTAATGTCTGAGACTGCTGTGGGCTAGCTTTAAACACATGCCCTTTGGTGTTTTATCCCATATTTGTCCATTATCCACTCAGTCTCCACCAGAGAACATGGGTTTTTATTTCACTGATGTCTACAGATCCGTGCAAATATTCGGAGTATTCTGAGTGCAAATATTTAATTTGTAAATTACCTTGACTACTAAGGGGCAGTTATTCACAAATTTATTTGGCTGCATGCTTCAGATTGTTATCCTGCTGGGAGGTGAACTACATGAAGGTGAAGGTAAACAAAATGTCACACTTAGTTGCAAGTAAGCACAAAAAGCACAGTCAGGAAAGGCTGTGTTTGTCTGCATTGGATGTGAAGCAGCTAATTACTTTTAAATATCAGCAACATAAACACAAATGTAATCACTTCTAAAGATAGAAGAGTGAAATTTCTGCAACAGAAAAGTAACTAACTTTACTGTGCTTTACTGCAGGAAATAATTTTGATTTATTTACACAGACTCGCAGGAGCAGATTTGATGTTTACTATTCTGCTGACACTTTTCACAATTTCACCCAATTTACTCAAATTCTTTAATTTCCAGAAAACATTGCACTAAAGACAACAAGCCAATAAGACCACAAACCCTGCTTATTTAAGAGATGCTTCTGCTGAGCACCTAATATTTACAATTTGTTTCATCAAACCAGGTCTGTGTATGCTCCATTTCCCCATTCTCCATTAGGCACTGTGTAATTCCTAAAATTACAACGCAAATGAACAAAAGAATGACTACAGGATGAGACCCGTGAGCCTTGTGTGACAGCCGCCATAGATGGCCTGCTTTCAGCCAGTTAAGTGCTGTGTTGCATTAGCCACTGTGAAAACTGTCAGCAGGGTTGATGCATTTTCATAAATCCCCTGAAAGCTTTTGATTAACCTAATTTACCCTTCTGCATTCACTGCACTTTGATTAATGCAGTATTGTATCAGAGGGAGAGCGGCTGCTTACCCCATTCCTTCACCAACCTGTGGGAGAGGGGAAATCAGATGTCACCGTCCTCGGGATCTTACGGCAAATTTAATTCTACGGTAAATCTCACTAGTTTAGTCTTACAAATACAAGAAATGGTGAACAATAAACATTTGCCTCCTTGCAGATTGGTTCTGTTTTTGCTTTTTTTCATCATGCTTTGATGTTTCAGATCATCAAAATAATTTCAATCTGGGACAAAGATTCCTGAAAAAATACAAAAAGCACTTTTCGAATGATGATTGGGCAACTGAGGAAACAGAACTTAAAGAACTTGGTTAATCACAGTCGTCATTTAACAATTATTTTTTTACATACAGCTAAGATGGATTAGAAGGCCTTTTTTCTTGAATAAATAAAAAAGCCTTAGTACTGCTAGACCTGTAGAATAAACAAGGAAAGTAAAAAAAAATGTTTGTCATAAAACAATGTTTGTTCTGACGTTGGGTCTCATCTCTCATACCTGGTTACACTCTTGACAAGGCCAGTTGTGCACTTCCTCGTTTTTATAACAGCCCCAATGGTGCAAAAAGAGCAGCAAGGTGGTGTCTGAAACCAAGTTTGTTTTACAAGCATATGCTTGTTCAACCTGAACACTGAGGGAAGAAAAATTTCTAAATGTTTGACAGACTTGTAAAACAGCTAAAATGTTTCAAGTTGCATTTGCTCTGCACTTCTTGGCTACCAGTTATTAATACAGACAGCTTTCCTGCTTCAGTTAAATAACGTTTGGTGCAGCCTAATTCTCTAGTTTCAACCGCTACGCTTCAATTAAATAACATTTTGTGTGCCCTAATTCTCTAGTTTCAACCACCACGCGACGGCTAAATGCACCTGAAGAAGGAGGATACAAATTGAAACGCCAAATGAGAAAGGGTGGAGCCAGAAAAAGGACAATTTTGCAGGCAGATGTTAATAATTATCTTTATTTGTCATTGTGATATACAGTACATTTCAATGAAATTTGTCCTCTGTATTTAACCCATCCCTTAGGTAGCAGTGGGCTGCCACTGTGAAGAACCCAGGAAGTATTCTGGGGCTAAGGGTCTTACTCAGGCAGTGTGGGACTCAAACACAGAGCCCTGCAGCAGTCACTCCAGGACGCAATCACTCCTGTAATTAGGTCTGAGTGGTTAAAACTGCGGCAGCTCCTATTGCTTGGAGTTGCTGCACCTGGGAGGAGCAGCAACTCCTGGATGTAGCGCTACATCCGCGCTACATCCGGCTCCCGCGGGTAGGCATAAACAGTACTGTTCTTGTTTACTATCATGAAAAAACGGGTGAATTAGAGCGTGCTTTTAGTTCGTTTATTTTTGGAATCTAAACAATGCCACCGACTTGTTGTGCTCCCGGTTGCACACAGAGGCATTCCAAATTGTCGGATGTACGTTTCTGTCGTTTACCGAAGGACGAAGAAAGACGAAAGAAATGGATAATTTCAATGATAAGGACGCAGGCAGACAATCCCAATCAACTGTGGGAGCCATCATACCACGACAAAATTTGCAGTCTACACTTCATCTCCTGTAAATACAACTTAATTTTGCACTAGTCATTGTTCTACTTAAATAATTATATAAAAAAATAGGATATATACTTAAGTCAAGACGTAAACGTTTGTTTCGTATTAATATACGTACATGTACAATGTATGCAAACCCTCTGGCATAAGTCTGTGAAAAAGGATTAATAAAACAAAAACACCAAAATAATCCTTAGTGAACAATGTTTTTTTTAACCTAACGGTGGTGGGTCTTCCTCTTTGCTGAGGCGCTGTCTGTGTCTGACTCTGCTTTTGTATGTTACACAAACATGTCTGAACATCCATCCATCCATCCATTTTCTGGCCCGCTTAATCCCTCATGGGGTCGCGGGGGTTGCTGGTGCCTATGTCCCGATATAAAATAATTGTAGCCGTCCAGTGGTTTCATGGCTTTCATGCTCTCTCGTCTGTACTGGCCTGCCGTGTTTATAAGGCAGCTGTATGTCGTCGTACAGAACACTTGGCCAGCATTTCACAGACTCGCTCCATCCCTTCAGGCTTTTTCTGTGTGGATCTGGCAATCTGATACCATCAACCATTAACTTACTTATAAAACGATCTTGTGATACGTTATCTAAAGAAGAAAAATACGTCGAGAACACGTCCTTTCCTTTGTTTGCGTCCGCCATTGTGTTCGCCTTTTGCCTACCAGTCCGGCACGCATGCGCGAAAAACCCGGATCAAAACAATAACAATGAACTGGTCTATTTATGCCTGGCTCTCCCAGTGGGTAACCGCCAGATTCTCAAAAGCCATCCGTGTGAGTAGACCTCCCAGCTTTCTTTGTCTGCCTTCCTGTGATTGACCCAGTTCGCTGTGAACTTCTACCTGTTTGTCTTGCACCTGTTGGATTCTCACATTGGCCTTCTGATTCTGGACATTAAACTATTGCTAGTATTGTGATCAAGCCTCTGCCTAATCCATCTGTTACCTCGGCCTGTGTGTGTGTTTTGTGGACTGAAGCCCCGGAACGTCACCGGACTAACCATTCTGCCCACCCCTCTGGTACCCCCCTCTAACTCTGCCTTTCTGTATTTGGCCTTGGACTGTTCTCTGGATTACCTACTCTCTGCTACACAGCACACTAGCTCTCTTTGACTCGAAGTGTTTCCCCCGAGCATCAAACTAGCAAGACCCTCTGACCCAATGCTTGGTGTTGGGAAATCAGCCAAGAGAGAACGTAAATATAGGACTGTTGGCTCAAACTCACAATAACATCAGACTGTCTCTAATGCTATAAGAAGCAGGGTAGACTCCCTCCCAAAGGGTCTGCACCTCACAGCAGGGTGCCTACTAAGGCCTTGCTACCCTGACCAATCTCCCTTTTTTGTCTCCTGGTTGTCAGCTGCACTGGAAAGGCCACTCTCTCCTCAGGCCCAGACGTGCCCCGACACACAGTATTTCTGGTCGATTGTCCACTTACAGTGCCCTCTAGCTTCTTAAGTTACCAATTTCAGTATTAATTATTTCTTCAGAAATTAATTGCATTAATAACAATTAAGTGTCCTAAAGGTTATTGATTTTTATTCAGCAAATCACTCTTCAAAATATTATTTCCTCAAATAATGTTTTATCTAACTCTGAGTTGCATTGTGAATGGATTGAAAACATACCAAATATTGCTCTAAACTAGTAAGCTAATTTAACCTCATTCCATTGTCTTTAAGATGGACATTGGTTCTCTAATTTAGATCTGCAGTGAACCCAATGATCACTGAATCATTCTTATGGTGATGGTTTTCAACTATTTTTAATAGTTCTTTTGTGTGTACATAGTTCCTTAGTTTCTCGTATCATAATTTTGCTTACTAGTTTTAGTTAAGTTTCACTAGCCTAGAAGAGAGGATTTGTTGAGTGCCAGATTATTACGAGCCACTGGTTAGTTTAATCCAGCGTTCCTGAAGCCTGATTGCCTGCCTATTACCTGACCTGTTTCTGCCTTCTGATTCTCTGAGCCTGCCTTCACCCTGTCGGACCTGATTGTTGTGCTGTCTGGATCTCTGACCTGCTTCTGTGCCCTGACTCTGCCCCCGGATTCTGCTTTGGATTTTTCTGGATCTCTGATCTCCTGGCTCTGCTCTCAGATTTCGGACTCTGGTTATTCCCCCCAGACTATCTTGCCTGATTTTTCTATTACTGTTCTGACCCTGTGCCAGTTTTTCGATTATCGATTTCCTGCCAGTCCCAGGAGTAAGATCCTTCAGTTTGCCCTGATCGGACTCTCACATTGGGCTTCAACACCGACATTCACCAACAGGAGCTTTCACTCACCCTCCCAGCTTGTTTCCGGGTTGTGAGAAGTGGTTCCTGTCCCAGACGCTGGTGATTCATCTGCAGCAGTTTACGTCTCAATAAACTATTTTTTACACTATCTGATCTTGTTTGGCTGAATTCTGGGTCCTCTGTTTCCAGTCGTTACAATATGGTTAATTCAGGTAAACATATCATTTCTGTTAAGTTGTCACTCATTTATTCTGTATGTGTCTAGTCTTTGCTGTTAAAAGAATGTCACTGCTCGAATCATTCTTTCAACTATTGTCCTAATATCAAAACCAGTTGGTCTGATATTCACTGGACAATACTGAACAGACAGAGTTATTTGATAAACATTAAATATTTTAAAATGTGTAATGATCTGTGTGGGGATGAACCTGGTATTCAGCCAGACACGGTCTCCATGCGTTTGACGTTGTTTATTGGAGGGAAACAGATGGGTGAACAGAATCCAACAGATCGTAAGGCAGACATCCAGACAACAAACTGACAGCGAACAGAACTGGGCAGAACAGACAGACCAGGTTAAATACAGACAGGATCAAGGTGTGGGAAGTTCTTACCAAAACTGAGGCACGAACGAATGGGTGACAAGTGACGAACCGACAGGGAGCAGATAACTAAAGCAGGTTAAATAAGCGGACAGGTGAGCGGAATGAAACTAATTAATCAAGGACAGGTGGGAATGATTAAGGGAGCTGACAGGACACTAGATAATAAACCTAAGATAAAACAGAATAAACAAAGCACAGAACTAAAATCAGAACTAATACAGTGACCGGATAACTAACACAGTGAAGAGGCTAAACAAGAATCCAAAAACAGAAATAAACCCAGAGGCAGGAAAGAGCTATTTAACCCATTAATAAACATAAACCAGAGCAGAACATTACAAAATGTGCATAAATTGCACAACGTTGGATTCAGTACCCTCTCCTCGATTTAGTAAAGGTTAGTGGCTTTATATCAGGGGTGTCAAACTCATTTTGCTTGAGGGGTCGCATACAGCTTAATCTGCTCTCGAGAGGGCCACACGAGTAAACTCATTGCAAGATTTAATAGAGCTAATAAATGTGGACTTGTTGATTTTTATATTAAGTTATTTCACTTTTACACAATATATTATGAATAACCTCTGCGTTTTTAAGAAAAGTATGTGCAATTTCAACAATATGCATTATTCATAAGAACTGATCACAGTGATTATACAATGATGAAAAACATTTATTCACATTTTTTGGAACTTAAAAACACTGTCCTGCATGACAAAATACATCAAACAGATAAAAATTAAGAAATTATTTGAATTTTTCCACACCTGAAGCTTAATCTGCTAATTAAAACACAGCGCCCCTCGTGGACAATATAGGAACTGCATATTTTCTATTAAACAAAGTACATGTTTTTTTCAATAAATGTTTTATCATTCTCTTCCTTTTATCTTGTCCACCTGTGAAAGTCAAATCTGATGAGCTCTTTGTGGCATCTTATTGCCACATTGCCAGACAGGACACTGGGGAAAAAAAAAAAAAAAATATATATATATATATATATATATATATATATATATATATATATATATATGGCCGTATGTTTGGCACCCCTGCTTTATATCAACAGTCCACTGTGTCTTGCAGCCACTAACCTGTCCAGAAACACTGAGATGTGTGCCAACAATCTTTCACCAGGAAGCGACCAAAGTAAAGAGAGTTTTCTTTTCTTTTATACAGATATTTGTGCCTCAGCAGAATCTTAATAGAAGTAGATTTCAATGCTGAAATTTACTCTGAAGAGAGTTTGTAGAACTTTGTCGAATATTTCTAATGTGTGACTGAATTCATGTGCTAAATTGTTGGGGGGGGGGGGGGGGGGGGGGGGTGTTGTTGTTTTGGTTTTGTGTGGAAAGCTGCGCCGATTAGCTCAGGATTAACCCCTCCTACTCTTTTTCGCTTCTTTTTCCGGCTGCGTTTTTTTTTTTTTTTTTTTTGGAGATCATTGTGTTAGCTAGTAACCGCGGTCCGAGTTGAATCCTCACCCAAATGGAAGCCTTCAGCTTCCATTAAAAATCATTCACTGTATCCCCTTTTCTTCAACTGAGACTTTATGGCTAACATTGTCCCCATAATAAAATTCAACAACTGCTAAAAAAAGGGATGTTGCTAAATTGTCATAATGACTTGATGACATAAGAAGGAGCTAAAATAATGCGTATCCATATGGAAGAGAAAAAGAAAAAAAAACGTTTTTTTACCCTTTTTGATTATGTTATTAACAATTACAAATGGATATTTTGATTAATATGTCATGCCAATCAACAATTTTTTTTCAAATGGTTGTGATTAAGGACTACCAGCCTTTAATGATTAACCTAGCAATTGGCTTATTAATGAACCTTATTTAACCTGGAAGATTGGTGTCTAGCCTGTTGTAGAACTGAGTTAGACTCCTCCAGTAAATGTCAATAACCTTAAATTATGATTGCAATTGGAATTGTTAAAGGAGCTATAATTAAGATATTTACTGTAAAATCAACTTAAATCATTCTTATTTTTCACTGGGGATGGAAGTAACATTCTCTGTTAACAATCGGTCCTATCCATCAACAATGTATTAGTCACGTTTTTCTCCTTTGAAACCTGGAGGTACAGTCCAGAACTACTTCATTTGATATTTCCCAGGGTTCCCAACGCAGAGCGCAGCATTTGGTATTTATCTTGGCAAAAGAGCAGCAGCCTGCGAACATGGAAGCCAGTAAGAGAAGCAGACCAGAAATGGAACAGAATACAACATCGTAGACCTATCCTGTGTTAGTAAAAATTCAGAAGGGTTTCACACTGTTTAAAAATGGCATATTAGATTATGATTGGCAAGCTGTAGTACCGATTTGAGTCAGTATTACTTATAGCTCCTTAATTATTAGTCATTAACCACCTGCAAAGCAAAATGTCTAAATATATTTGGTTGTCAAATCAGACGAGAGATGATTCGATAATCTTGGAGACCATTTGATCACTGGTTTAAAATAATCACAGACAACCAAATTCCTGTGGGTGCACATCACAGACAGCCTCACCTGGTCTGTGAACACCACATCACTGGTCAAGAGGGCACAGAAGCGCTTGTACTTCCTGCGGAGGATGAGGAGAGCCCACCTGCCCCCGCCCATCCTCACGACCTTCTACAGAAGCACCATAGAGAGTATTCTGACCAGCTGTCTCTCTGTGTGGTGTAGAGGCTGCAGAGAGGATCATTGGGGCTCATCTTCCTTACATTAAGGACATTTCATCTCAGCGCTGCATGTCCCGAGCCCGTAACATCATCAGTGACCCCTCACACCCCCACCATAGACTGTTCTTCCTGCTGCCCTCTGGGAAGAGGCTTCGCAGCATCCACTGCTTGTCGACCAGGTTCTGCAACAGCTTTTTCCCTGTTGAACCCTAAACTGGACTCTGCACAGAACTGAACTTTATGGCCATTTTGCATCATTATTTTTGCACTGGCAATGTTGCTGAACTTTTATAATCAATTTCAATTTAAAGTACACAACTGAACATTTACTGCATTGTTTGTACCATTATTACTTTGCACTGCCAACATGGCACTTTTCGAATTAATGCCTTTTTTTGCACCATTATCTTTGCATTACAAACATGGTTGAACATTCTTCTGCACACTTTTTTTTAAAACTGCTTTTCTCCTGCACTGTTACATTCTTATCAGTGCTGCTCTCTATATAGTAATGTTATTTTATTTCAATTGCAATCTCATTACATTGTTGTAAGCTGTATCCAACAAAATTGCAATTTCAAAATGACAATAAAGTCTATAAGCAAGTAAAAATTTATTAAACCAATAATTTTCTGTTACAACAATTATTCTGTTTAACAACACTAGTTGAACACACTACTACTAAATAATATACACAAATAGAAAATTAATGAAAATAAATGTCAGTAAAATGGATTAATTGTGGAGGTAGAGATTTGTAATTAATTTCACAGTTGATTGAGTCCTGCTTAATTAAAGTTGTAACTATCACCATCAAAATAGCAGCACCTGTGACGTAAACAACATTGAAAAGGGGTTTGGCTTATAGCATTGAGGTAGTTTAATGGCTGGTCCACACTTGGCCCAAAAGCTTAAAATGTTGGGCGCCTCAGACAAATGAGCTAGCCCTAAGCAATGCTTAGCTCAACAGTTAGCTTCAATATAATTCTAGTACAAGGCCTTAAAGTGGTGGGCGGCTAACGATGGCTAGCCCGTTAGCAACAGTTGACTTCACGATAGCTTGCAGCAAAGGGCCTCGATATGGCTTCAACCCAGATAACAAACTAGTGCCAACAAAGATTAGCCCTGGTCACTCCCTGCCCTGCACAAGATGGCGGCGGCCGAGACAGCAAGCTTACGCACTAGGTACTCCTAGCCACCACACCCAAATGGAAGCTGAAGGCTTCCATTTGGGTGTGGGTGTGGTCCAGGTTATTGACATTTACTGGAGGAGTCTAACTCAGTTCTACAACAGGCTAGACACCAATCTTCCAGGTTAAATAAGGTTCATTAATAAGCCAATTGCTAGGTTAATCATTAAAGGCTGGTAGTCCTTAATCACAACCATTTGAAAAAAAATTGTTGATTGGCATGACATATTAATCAAAATATCCATTTGTAATTGTTAATAACATAATCAAAAAGGGTAAAAAAACGTGTTTTTTTTCTTTTTCTCTTCCATATGGATACGTATTATTTTAGCTCCTTCTTATGTCATCAAGTCATTATGACAATTTAGCAACATCCCTTTTTTTAGCAGTTGTTGAATTTTATTATGGGGACAATGTTAGCCATAAAGTCTCAGTTGAAGAAAAGGGGATACAGTGAATGATTTTTATTTATTTTTTTATTTTATTTATTTTTTTATTTTATTTTATTTTATTTTTGTGAAAGGACTTGAAAAGGATTAAAAATATATGAGTAAATTATGTTTGTGTCCCAAGAACAGAGCATAAGTCATGTGTTGATGTTTGAGATGCCTAGATTGTGGCTGCTCATATGGGCTGCACACTTCAATAATTTCTACCCTTCTAGAAAGATATGGATCATCCTCCACAGCAACACATCAGAATTAGACTCATGTCCCTGGTTACAAATGCTGAGCAGGACATGAGCGCATGTGATAATTTCATTAATTTCCTGATTCTCATGATGGCTGATTGAGTGATCCACCTCAATCAACCGTCTCATTAATAAGCAGATTCATCCTGCTATCTGTCACCTATGCACTGCAGAGCCTTAGAAAAGTGTTTCATCGCCTTTAAACATTTTCACATCTTGTTGCATTACAACAAACCTCAATGTAGCTTGTTTTGTATGCCCCAGACCACCACAAAGAAGTGCATAATTGTGAAGTGGAAGTAAAGAGAAATTGTTGAAAAATATTTTTAAAAGATTATAATTGTAAAAGTGTGGCATATTTAGTCTAATCAGTACTGCATAAATGGTAAATAGCCTGAATTTATATAGCCCTTTTCTAGTCATACTGACCACCGAAAGAACTTTACACTAATAGCTATGTTCACCCAATTGCACTCACTAACAGGACTCAGTACATTTTGTTATATTCCCTGTTAGATCCCTTCTGCGTTTTGCTTCAGTTTTGTTCATTTCACTCTGTACCTCAGCTTATCGTTTTGGCTGTTTCTCATTCACCTGACTGCTCTCCTTTCACTCAGTTACTGCTGTTCCTTATCCCTCTCGATTAATTCTTCTTCTGCCCGCTTTCTCCTCAGAAAGCGCAAGGTTCTCTCTGTCTTTCTTTGATCTCCACTTGTTTCTCTGCTTACTTTGCCTCTGTGATCCCGTTCCTCTGCCTATATTTTAGCCGCTGCTTCTCTTTATGGTTTGCTTTCTCTGCCCATGTCCTTGTGTTCAATAAGTTTTCTTTATTTCCATTAAATTGTTACTGTCATCCTCCTTTATTAAGGCTCCTCCTTTATTCAAATCATAATTTTTTTTTAATGTTCAATCATCTTCAATTTATGTTTCCTATATTGCATGTCATATAAGGCTTATGTGATTTACTCTTGAAAGTGGGCACTTTTGCATTTATGTCATACAATGTAATACAATTAATTTCACAAGACTCAGGTGAAAACTATGTATCTTGTATATAAGCAAATCATATGTTAACATACGTTTGCCCCCTCAGGCGACATATTGAAATGACACCAGTGTTGTGCACGCGCATGGGAGAAGAGGAAATACATCTGCCACTGCGACTGCACAGGTCTTTTGTTTAGAAGCGTAATGTCTTCTGAGGTAAGAAAATTATAAATGTTGAGGCTAACCTGTGTTCTCTCGCTAAAGCATTGATCATGGCAGAAATGCAACAAAGTAGCCAGATGAACGAAAGTGCGCAGCGGGTCCCACCCACAAGCATGCCCAGAGGATACGAGTGGAATCACTCTCTCAAGAACTGACTAACGGAGCCTATAATGGAGCCTTTTCCATACATGCCCTGTAACTGCAGTGCAATGCCAGGCGAGGCATCAAATGCATTTCTAGCAACGCAACATGCACAATTTTGGTGATTAAAACGAAGCCAGAGTGACTCAACACCTGCAATGGATGCAAAGCGACTATCGCTGGAGTTGAAATATCAGAATTCTTGTGTCTTCTCGGGTCGCGACAACCAATCAGGAACTGGATGGTGTGACTGTGATGTGGGGTAAAGGTCTGCAGCAGAGACAAAGTTGTTTTCACTCAACATGGAAGAAAAGCTGATTGTGGCGTTCTGCAGTTGGCCTGAGTTGTATAACTCAACCAATTATTACCACCGAGACAAGCCCAGAAAGGATCAAACCTGCAGAAAAGTGAGTGAGAAGGCTGGAGTGGCAATTAAGCAAAAGCGTCACTAGATAGTGCCATTGTACTGCTGTATTTCTGGTTTGCCACCCACTGTGCAATTGCTGTCGCCTGCCATGCGAACGGCCTGCGATATGTCAGGCAAGTGACAGCATGCAAAAGTGGCGACATTGCATGGAATGGCAGTGTGTGATGTCATCCACAATGCAGCAGAGCAGAAACAAACAAACAGCCACAGGCTGTGAAATTACACATACTATGTCCACTGTTCAGCTTGATTGTATGTCGGCTACTGAACACGCATTACTGTAAATGGTTTGAAAAGGGAGCTTATTTTGGGTTTATGAGCTAATAAGGAGACTTTCTAAACATCAATTTAACTGTCATGATCTCGGCACTGATACCTGGTTTGATTATTCTTGTCACACACCTGCTTAGCTCCGCCCATTCTTCATCTCCTCAGATCTGTTCCACCTGCTCCCACACAGTGCCAGATTATTTCAAGCATTTTGTGAGACTTATTCCAGCGTTCTACCCGTCCTGACCTGTCTGCCTCCCGACTTCTGAGCCTGTCTGTTCCCGTTTGATTCCGTTTGTCTGACCCGTTTACTGATTTCTACCTGACCTGACTACCTGCCTGCTTCTGTACCAACCTGAACCTATCCTCGACTACCGAGTCTGCCTGCCCTCGTCCAGCCTGTCTGCTGCACCATGTGTCATACCTCATTCTGTGACCCAACTCCGTCCTGGATTGTCCTTCGGCACCTCATCGGCTCTCTGATGACCTGGCATCGACCATCGGCTACGTCCCCGACCTCAGCTTTGGCTTTGTTCTACGGTTCATCCTGCTCACGTTCCTTTTCACGGTTCTGACCATCTGCCTGTCCTCTGACCTCCGATACACCTGCGTCTGGGACGCGCTGAGCGGCCACCGCCGCACTGGGTTGGCTATCCGTCAGCTGGGTTATACCTCAACCTCTGGACCAGAACTGATCATTAAGACCAGGTTAGTGACCTACACGTTTGTGCTCAAGCACTTCAAGCTAAATGCAGTCACTAACCTGTTGTCTTCCCCTGCAAAGATTCCCGCTGCAGACACCAACGCCACCCACTCCATCTCTGAGTTTAATAAACTGTTAAACTTCTTCTGTTTGTCGAATTCTGGGTCCACCTGTACTGAGCCTAACATTAACAAATTATGTTGCACACCAGTAAAGAAAATGTACATTTGTTATTAAATCAATTGGTCATGCTATCAGTCCAGGTCGTGTCCAGAAAACTGAAGGCAGCATAGATGTCTGACAAGGGGTAGGCAAGATAGGGAAATCTGTGGAAGTTGGCCGTAGTCATGAACAGAGATCAGGCAGGTGAAAATGCTGGACATCTAGTAACTCAAGGCTTTCAATAATCTGGCATTGCCTGTCTGTCGAAGTAAAAAAAAAACATGGGCAGATAAAGAGGTGAAGGAGATGAGCTTGACTGAGCTGCCACAGGAGACGGCTCACAGGTGCATCAGATAATCGTGATTGCAATGGTACAAGATGAGTGTCGCAACAACTAGATAGACCTACTAGAACATTACAGAACCCTGTAGAGTTCACAGAATAGATTAAAGAAATTCCCTTCAGATAAACAATTTTGATGGACTCGAGGTATTAGATTAGATTTTAAATCTATAAACATTGTTTCATTCTTTACATAGTCCGTTTCGCTTCTTTACATATTACTGATCTCTTTACTTAGTTTGTAAGCTTTGAGAGATAATTACAGCATTTTCTTTTTTTTACATTACAAAAACCCGTTATATTTTTGATGATTGCAATTTTACAAAGAATGACATATGTGGGCACTGTTTCGTATATTTAGCATTAAAAGAACATTCTATTTTGTTCTGGGAGCAATACTGAAGACGACCATACAGCTTTGAGTTCCGATGTCTGTTAGCAACTGCTCTGCTTTTATGTGTGTGTGTGTGTGTGTGTGTGTGTGTGTGTGTGTGTGTGTGTGTGTGTGTGTGTGTGTGTGTGTGTGTGTGTGTGTGTGTGGTCACCCTTTCATTAGTTGTTCAGTGTTAGATTAATGATGACCTCATCGGTTCGTCTTATCAGCCTCGTCTCTGATGAGTGAACTTCCCAAAATATAGATGTGATCCGTCCAATTGTAGCTGCCAGACAGGACAGGCTGCAATGATTTACTGTCTCTGTGTCCTCTTGACTGACAAACGGGGATTAATTATAGTCCAGTGCACTCGAAAATTATACCTGCTTCACATATTAAACACAAAGACATGTCAGCCATGTGAGAATAAAAGAAATCTTAAATTTTCCTGCCTCATTAGGCTTTCAGAAAGTATTTCTTTTTCCAAGACATTTTGTGCTGTACTCAGCAAGGTGGTAGAGGAAGAAGTTACAGGGGGAAAAAACCACAATAACTTATCTTGGTCACACTAGTCAGTTTTAGAGTGGGCTTGATATTAGAACTTTTTGGATGCATAAATTAATGTCTGAAGAATCTATGCTGTCATAGATCCTCTCGCTATTCAGACTGAGGTTGCCTCATTAAATTAACCACAAGAATGCTTTGAATAGTATTTTCACTTGCTCAGGACATGCAAAAATAACATTGGAACTATTTGGGCTTTTAAAGTATTCTTCGAGTTGATTACTTTGTTTTAAAGACATGCATTTCTACATCCAATAAGTTGTTTTATCAAAAACTGTTATAGCATCAACTTACATGAAATATTTAGCTTTTAAGATGCTGGTCTGATACACAAAACCAGAAGCAGCAGCTCTGTCTCCTGTTATGTGTCTGCCTTTGGGCTAAAGAACTGAAGCCAAAAACAGAAAGGCGATATCTGCAGTTCCTCTCAAAGGTTTAAATACTCTCACCATTGGTAGAAGTGCCATAATAAGTATGGGCTTTTATGATGCACTTTTTCCATATTTTTTCCAGGCTGGAAGGATGATACAATATACTACTACTACTACTCAGGTGCAATATTGAGTGGTGGCCTAGTGGTTAGAGCACAGAGCTTTGGTCCTAGAGGTTCTGAGTTCAACTCCCACAAGCTGCCATTCTGGGTCCCTAAGCAAGACCCTTAACCTCCCAATTGCTCTCTAGGTGCCACACAGTGGCAGCCCACTGCTCCCCAAGGGGATGGGTTAAGATGCAGAAGTGAATTTCTCCATTGTGAGTTCAATTATTATTATTTCGTTTTGCTATTCATAATACATGCACTCTTTTCGTTTTATTGTGGGTGTGATGTGCTCTGATCTACACAGGGTCATAATGATACATACCATCTAAAATATGTACAATTTTGAAGAAATCAGAGTGACTTTGGGGGTTTTAACATATTGAGTCAAATATATTTTAACAAAAATGCTGAGAAATTCAAATAATCCATTCAAATTATGAAAGCTAAATAAATGACCTTTTAAATGTATCTTTAAATTGGAATATGTGGTTATTTCTGGTGAAAAATAAATTAGGACATCCATTCCCTTCTAAACCAGCTAAAATCACACAGCTTCTCACATCAGGTGCACATGATTTCAACATTGTTACTCAGCATTTTGAAGGGTATTTTCTAACCTCAGATATTTACGGTGGTTTCCTCCTGACTGTTGAAGTGAGAGTGAATGCCAGCGTGAGATTCATAGAGCTGTATCAGGTCTTAAAAAAAGAGGATTGTACAGCTGATGAGTTTGGTAAGAGAGTTAAAGAGATTTAACAAAAACACAAAACTTTACTCCGTGCCAAATCCGTATCCATAAAGTGCCTAAACCATGCCACCTTGTGAGTGATAGACACTGGGAGAAACATCAGAGACAAGCAACACTTGAAGCCGTTTTAAACAACGAAGGTACTGCCACCGGTACCGAATGCGAAACCACAGACCCAACATTTTCTAAATGGTTTGTTACAGTTTCAGTATTTTTAAACAGGTATCACCAAAGACACCTGTTCTTTACACATCTATGTGGTGCATAGATTCTAACCAGTTAATCTTTGTCACCAGTTATTCTATAATACAGGTCCCGAAGTCATTGTTTTTTTGTGGCTAATCAGCGTTTTGACAAACCTGCTTTCCGGCTGAAATTCTTCTGAAGAGGTTGGTTTGATCAGTTAAAGTTATTTTCCTTGCATTACTGCTACCTGCAGGTGATAGTAGGTACATCCATTCCACTGTTGCTGGTTTAAGTGTGGAAAGAGCTGACCCAGTAATTTACTGGGACTAAATTGCATGTGTGAAAGGTGCTACTTCATGTTCGGGAATATGGTCCCAGTAAATTACTGGGACTTGTGTATGAAAGGAGCTATAGATGGCTTCCATCTGTTCAGGGCAGACAGAACGAGGGAGAGTAAAAGCCCAGTTCCACCGGCTTGTATTAGCTGCACACCAATCAGCTCCTCTCACATACGAGTGTTTAATGAATCCAAACCGTGCCAAAATGGAGAACGTCTAGACATGTCAACTTTGAAGAGCTGTAACTCCTACTCTGATGCACATATTCTTTGAAAGGATGCATTCCAAATTTGACTTGTTGACCATGTTCTATCACACTGTATTTACCAGTACATTTTTTATGCTACAGCCTCACAGACAAGAACTCCAAGCACCTGGACAAACTGGTTAAAAACATGCCATGATGGTGACACAAAGCTTAATAAAATAAAGAAAACTCACAGCACACGAGGAACAGGGCAGTGAAACAAGCCACGAGGAGGAGGAGAAAATCAAGCATCTGGCAGAGGAACTGGACTTCAGGAAGCACGGAGTTGGCAGAAGAAACCAGCAAAGAGTAATCAAACCAGAGAGTTTAAATACAGAGGGAGGCATAGAAAAAATGAGGCAGAACATAGGTGAAATCAATCAGAAAGAAATGAAGAACAGCTGAGACTGAGGAGACAGATGAGCTGAGGGGAGGAGAGTAATGAACTGAAAGGGAATACAGAAATATGATAAGATAAGAAAATGATCTGCTAACTACTTGACAAAGGTAAGAACTAAAATATAAATAAACACTTAATATATAATAAATATAAAGAGAGTATAATCTGAAAAAAATTTAACTATTCATTCAAAGAGAAATACACAAAAGATAATCTAAACACAAACACCTGTCAAAAGGGCTGGACCCTCTTAGATCTGTGGACAGGGTATACTGAACAAACTGACAACCATGTTGAACAATGGCAGACTCCCTCCCCATTATCTGGGGTGTAAGGATCAGCAGTCTGCTCCCCTTTTTTGCACTGCAGAACTGAGCGATTCAGGAGATCCTCAATCTCGAAGACAAAGACACTGTTTAACTATGTTGAATCCAGCCGCACACACAAGTACACCTTCATTCTAAATGCTTAAACACACACATACACATCCATAGACATAGGAAGACTGGTGATGTAATTTTAAGCTCTTAAACTTTGTGCTTTAAACTTGTATAAATATATTATTTGTTCTACATTATAGTACTGTGGATTGTTGAAAGTTTGGGTTGTCTTTTTATGTTGAGCTGCTTGAAGACTGGAATTTCCCCTTGGGCATTAATAAAGTTTTATTCTATTCTGATAATACCTAGATATCTATACATGCATGACTCCAAGACGTTAGCCAGCATATTACGTTGACAAACATGAGTCCTTAGCTGTCATCTGGATCTATCAATAGAAGCAGTACAGAGAAATAGATTGGCCTCCTAAAGAGATCTTCTAACATCACAAAGGTGTTAACTTCTTGACTGTCTGTTCACCTGGGCCTAATCCACTGTATCAAGTAGTATTTTGTGTTTCTGAGATTTACAAACTGTTAAAAAATACACAAAAAGTTATGATTGGTACAGCAACAAAACAGTCACAAGTAGAAAACTTGAAAACCTCAGAGTTATTTAAGAAAGATTATTCAATACCTCTATATATGACACTCATGTCAAGTGGTTGGGGGTGATGCAAACACAGGACAAATGGAAGAGGAGATTACATAACCACGACTTGATTAAGCATAGAGTACTAAAAGCAATTCAAGTATGTAGTAGATATAAACAGAAAAGACAATCTAAACATCTATCTTTGGTGCAATGAATGAAGGAGCCACTGCAGCAGAAATCAAGTACTATTCATGCTGAGTGAACTAAAATGGGATAAACAGGCAAAGTAAACAGCTTATCTGTAGCAGGAAGGGAGGAAAACAGTACCCTATATAGAAGAGATGATGACTCTGGTCTGAGACTTGGACTGAGGAAATTGAGACTTTCATATACAACCCTTATCTAATACAATATGGGTTAAAAACATGCTTACTCTGATGAAAATAGTCTTCAAAAGGATACATTTGATTTATTAGCCACTAGAACGTGGTCTAAATGGCAAAATGTTAGATGTTAGAGAAGGTTTAATATGATAAAAGGACCCCAAAGATGTCTGTTAACCTATACTCTTTAACAGACTTTGTATCCTGACTTACCTAAGACTTAAAAACAAATCTAGGGGAACTTTAAGTAATTTGGATCTTGAAAGGGATAACAAACAAAGGTACTTGCATCTTTTCAAAATATAAGCACTTCCTGCAAAGTCTATCCATCCATTATCTATACCCACCTATCTGTACAGAGTTGCGTGGGGATTGGTGCCATTCTCCTGCAGTTATTGGGCGAGAGTGTGCGTACATCCTGGACAGGTCGCCAGTCTTTCCTGCAATGTTCATATAGAAATTCAACATTTTCTCATCCGCTCACTGCCTGTCCTTATTTAATAACTTAAAATGCACCATATTTTTTGGACTATAAATTGCACTTTTTTCCATTGTTTGGCTGATCCTGAGACTTAGGGTGCATTAACATTGACACCACAATTTCGCCACTTTTGCTTGTTGTTGCTCGCCTGACAATATCACAGACCGTTCACACAGCAGGTGAGAGCAATTGCACAGCAGGCATCAGGCATGAAATACAGCAGTACCAGTGGCGGCTGGCCCATAGGGGGCGCTCGGGCGCTGCCCTCCCTAGATGTGGAGGGGAAAAGTCAAAATATATATAGATTTTAAAAGTATTATTAATATCAGTTTTTACTTAATAGTACGTGGCTACATGTAATAAGAATTATTAAAACACTTCTACTAATTGACTCTATCAATTGACTCTCATTTAACAGTGCATTTCCACCAACAGAATGTATCATTTCTCTTCTTCTACACTTTTGGGGCTGTCACGCAAGGAGCCCTACAAGTGTAGCGAAATAACCAATCGTATACTGTTGGTAGGGAAGATTTATAAATATTTCGCCAATCAGCATCGCCAAAATGAATGGCTTTGGGGCTCCTGGAGTCATAGCCCTAGCTGCACAGTGATAGGTGCACTTCACGCGTGACACAAACACAGCACTGTTTTTGCCTACCAGCGTGACAAAACGGGTTAATTAGAGCGTACTTTTAGTTTATTTTTGGAATCTAAACCATGCCTACGACTTGTTGTGCTCCCGGTTGCACACAGAGGTATTCCAAATCGTTTCTTTCGTTTACCGAAGGATGAAGAAAGAAGAAAGAAATTGATAATTTCAATGAAAAGGACGCAGGCAGACAATCTCAATCAACTGTGGGAGCCATCATACCACGACTGAATTTGCAGTCTAAACTTCATCTCCGGTAAATACAACTTAATTTTGCACTAGTCATTGTTCTACTTAAATCATCATATAAATAAAAAATTAGGATATATATTTAAGTCAAGACGTAAACGTTCGTTTCGTAATAATATACGTATTTGTACAATGTATGCAAACCCTCTGGCATGAGTCTGTGAAAAGGATTAATAAGACAAAAACACCAAAATAATCCTTTGTGAACAATGTTTTTTTTTATTAATTAAATGTTTATTGTGGAATCATAGTAATTTTCCGACTTTTAATTTAAATGCATGTACTGGGTTAGGCAGGGAAATCTATTGGCCAGCCCCACCAAGATTTTTTTTCACCAGCCGCCACTGAGCAGTACTATGCCACTTCAAGGAAGGTGGCTGTTTTATGTGCATGTTTTGGTTTTAGCTTTGCTTTGTTGCATGGTTGTTGTAAATGTCTGAGCATGCTTATTGAAGGAGACACCGGTTCCTACTCCCTCCCTTTGACCAGTGACTAATTACACAGGTGTCTCCCATCACTCATGATGGGAGACGGGAAGAAAAGGGGCGGCCACACCCAGCGACGAGAGGAGAGACAGAGCATGCAGGAAAGCAGCCGCCGGTGCCCGGCCAGCGAGATGTGATTGGGAGCAACCAGCGGAGGTATCATCAGGGAAGCACCGTCCACCGGCACCGCGACGAGAACTAGCAGTGATGGGGATGTGGTAGATCCAGACAGGGTGGAGGCAAAAGCAAAACCCATGACAGCAGCGAGGCCGTAGTGGGGCCATGGTGAGGTGTACCTGAGCCGGGGCCTTTCGCTTATGTTGCTACAAATGGTGGCCGGGTGGAGATGGACCCATTCGATCTAGGGACAAGGGTAGGATGGAGAAGAGGCTCGGGGGAGAAGCTGGCCCCACCGGCTCGACTGCGGGATCAATAGATACCTGCAGAAGGATGCCAAGCAGCAGCGGGGCTAGAGCAAGCAAGAAGAAGTGCTTCTTCATACAGCTTCCTAATCACCCCACACTGTTCTGTGCCTGTGTGCATGGCGTAAAACTTGTCAGCAGTAGCGGTACTATGACACATCTCAGCCCATGCAAGCTGCAAGTGTCTGACCAAGGTCCTTTCTGGCGCTGTGGAGCCAGTGGAAAACATGAGGTTGATGCTTGCGTTGAGGGTTGCCTGGAGCTAAAGCCACTTCTCCACCCAGGCAAACTCTGTGGTTTCAAGGTAGATCTGTGCATATCCATGGGCCCTGTTGGTCTTGTCCTCAACTACCTGCAAGACAGAAGAATTATGGAATCAGTGGGTAGAAAACCAGCGCACATGTGGTTTGTACCTGGCTCATCTACCCACATTGATCACAAAACCGGTGGCATCTGGCCTGGAGTTGGTTCCTGCAGCTCTGACCTCCTTGACTGTCATGTTGGTCAGCACGCCAGTCCTGTGACCGTATTTGGAGGCTAACCAGATTCAACATTTTTTTTATAGTACCAAATCCTGGCTGTGCCAAAATCAGCATCATAATCATGTTTAACATGTTTTACAGCCATACTATAGCCTCCCTGCTGTATTTGTATTTGTATATGTTGTTAGTATCAGTGTCAACTCTTTTATTATTGTTTGATGGGACTGCTGCTTGCTTGGTTTGTCTTTGATATTGTGTCTATGTCTAATAAACTCAGTAAAAGAAATGAATAAACAATCATATTAACTGTCTCTCCTGCATTTGTCTCAACCTTCTCAGCTTTGCCTCTTTACTTTGAACAGGTTTTATCCTCTCCATCTTTATCACTCCCAATGAAAATCTGCTGGTTGAGCTAAGAATAAATATACATATATAAAATATTTTATTTTGATAAAGTAGGCAATTGGAGCCCACTGATTAAGGAAAATAATTGATCTTTCAGACTGATAAGTGATCGATTTCAGACTGATAAGGAAAAAGATGTATTGATAGAATTGATACAAATAATTAAAAGTACATTTCAGGTGTTAGATTTAATTGTCTACCTTTATATAAGCCTTTATCATTGCCTACACTAAAATACATAATGGCTATATTTAAGAATCTAATTTCCCCCTGTACTATCAACAGTCCTTTTTTACTCTAAATTCAGAATTAATTGCTGAAATATGATTCTTTAATCCAGGTCAAAGATAATCAGCTCAGTTTTGTAACCATGCAAGTGTCCTCCAGTTAGGATGTTGCTTACCTTAACTCCATTATACAGCAGTCAAGTAGGAGGACCAAACAGACATGTGGGAGTAAACAGGAGACATTATAGCCTTCATCATTCACTTCATAGAGCGCTGCTTTTGAAAACCTGTTCTTCGTTGTTTATGAATTACACTGCTAGACAAGACAATTTGTAAGGCCAGCTACAAAGTTAAACCAACAGAACACCACTAATGTTCTCTTATACATACTTTTATGTTGGCCTTGGAACATGCATTTGGTCATGTTGCCGAGAATCCTCTAGCCTGAGAGCAGAAAATAAGGCAGAATTAAATATTTAGGCCCATGGAGGCCAAGGACATAAGGAAGAGTCATTTTGCTGGAACTGCAGCTAAACATACGAGTTTATTACATGTTTAAATTCTACCAGCTCATAAATGTGTAACTTACATTTGTATTGAAAGTATACCGATTTTAGTGTTAATCAAAGCAATCCAGTAAGCTAAACCCTGTCTTCTTTTTCAGATTCCATAAAGGGCTTCAAATATAATGGATTTAAAACGTAGTCATGCTAAACCGCTTTGGCTGACAGTCTTCTGGTGGTCTGTTTACAATGCCTCGAGGACGTTAAACAGGCACAAAGCCATACAGCCAACTTTTACCTGAGGAAAAGCCAGAAGGAAGAAAAAGAGTGAAGCCACGTCAGCTTTTAGGGATCACATTTTATCTTTTCTATTCCTCTGTTGTCCTTTCTTCCTTACTTTGTCCTTGTTTTTGTTCATCTTTTTCTGTTATTTCTTTGCCTTCTACCTAACGTTCTTTCATCTACAGCCTTTTGGAATAATTGGCTGCTCTGGCATTCTGCATGGGTTTCTTTGATTCTGAGAGTCTCCATCTTTTCTGACTTCAAAGAGCATCTGTTGCTATGGAGCAAGTCAAAGCTCCCTCCAAACCCTTGTCAAAACACAAGCCACACATTGTTCCTTGTTATTGTACACAGCTTTGCTGATGATTTGCTTCCAATTTCCTCTGATTTTTTACCACCAAATAAACAAGTGTAACTGAAAATGAAATCTATATTTTACAAAGTGAGTGGAAATCTTGGTCCACAAGCAGTGGTTGCTTGTAGAATTGTTATTATGTTTGTAAAAGGAAAAAAAAATAACTAAAATTAATCATCTAGAAAAGATATTTGCCAAACTGATTTGATACAGTGATGTGTAGAAGTAGCTGTGGCTAGCCATTTTTTTCATGATAGCTAAATACATTTTCATCAGCCACAACCAGGCCTGATAAGACTTGTGAACTCCAGAAATCCTTTAAGTTGAAGCTGTCTTATAGCATTACGTTGGCAAAAAGAGCTGTAAAAGTAACACGGTCTGCACCAGTCTAAGGAAATTAAAGAACAGATGACAACTTCATTGAGATTTAGTCTTGAAAAGATAACAACGCCATTCCAATGCTTTTGGATTCCTGGAAAGGTAGCCCAATGTTCTATGTTTTCTCCATTTGAGCATGAGCTCTCATTCTGGTTCTCTGGAGTAGCTGGCCTGCCAAAACTATTCCAAGAGCCCATCAACGACTTCTCGAGGGGCTCCCAAAACAACCCTAAAAGCACATAAGGGAGTGCAGACTTTAATTACCTCTATCTAATTGATGGTGCTTTACTCAGCAATAAGGAAGAGCTTGGGCAAAACCATTGCTGACTAAAAAGGCTCATTGTGATGATTCCCCTAAAGATAATGTAGACTGACAAGAAAAAAGTCTGGCATAATACTAAGAGCATTTCAGAAAGAAAAAAAAAACATTATGCTACATGGTGGAGGTAGTGTACCGGTCTGGGGTCGTTTTGCTGCTGCATAAACTAAAGACTCTTCATAATTGAAGGAACCATGAACTCTGGTAGCTACCAGGAAACTGAAGCAGAATATCTGGCTATCGGTTCCTGACAATTAGTACACCAGGCAGCCCGTCTTTGAATGGGTAAAAAGAGCACACAAAATAAAGGTCTTTTGTACATCTTCAAAGATCCTCTGATGTGGCTGAATAAAAACAGTTCTGTTCAAAAAGAGTGATACTCTAGGCCACATGTGTCAAACTCAAGGCCTGCGGGCCGAATCCGGCCTGTCAAGGCAATGTATCCAACCCTCAAGAGCCAAAAAGGCATATCGTGTCATAAAGTATAGGCATTTATCATTTTAAATTGTATGAAGTGGCTAAAACTGTTCCTCCTGTAGTGAATGTTGGTTTTTTAACTGTGTAGCAACAGCATCCTGCCACTCGATGTCAGTTTTCCCACAACACATTAAAACAACCCAGAAATGTCCAAAAAGAGAAATAGTGATTCAAAACGATGAGTTTAAAGTGTCGCCCCAAAATCAACTTGTTTTGCCGATAAACTGCATAAACTGGGCCTAAGCATGCTACATTTATGTTACTGTGCATTTTTTATATTTCTATGTGAACTGAAATGAAATTATGAAATCAAAAGTGTCATCTATACATGTGCAACCAGCCCTTTTAATTACTTCCTGATGCCAAAGAGAACCAATATAGAAAAGAGTTTGACACCCCAGCTCTAGGTTATCTTGGTGTCTCATTATGTAATAGACAGGTGCTGGGATACCAACTCCTTATCATCTCAACGCATCATGACTTTAAACACCACGCTTTTTGGTCTGGGAACGCTTTGGTATCCCCTTTTATGAGCTTGAGACGGATGTCTGGTTTTCCCTCCTAAACATCTTACCCCAGTGACCCAATCTCAGATAAATGGAATATAATGGATGAATAAATTAAGCTTTTCAAAGTCAGATTATGTTTCTGCCATAAATCACAAATTTGCAAAAATGTTTTTTTTATATCTTCACAAGGGGTTGCTACATTTTTTCCTCTGTTTGACATGGTCGGAATATGACAGAATAGATTTTTAATGATCAGAAAATTTGTATTTACTTGAAATACTAGCCACTAAAAAATTCAGGGCTTACAATGGAAATTAATAAAAATGTCTATATGCCATATGTGTATCTGTACTACGAATTAAAGTAAGAAAGTCCCCTCTGTAAACTGGGCTCAACTTGACTTTCAAACTTTGCAAGTCAAGTTGGACCAATGTAATTACATTAACAGTTGGCAACAAACCGGCTGCTCTATTAAAGCTAAAGCTGACTTCTATGTTCAAGGGCACCTTTGTAATAATCGTTAATGAGAAGGCACATCAAACAGTAACGGAAACAAGAGCTACTACAACAAGCAAAGGATGGTTTGTGGTTTCTATGTGCAAGCAGACGTGGGAACGAGCTTTTTCCATCCCTAGATCTGTTCGTTTTGGAAGTTTTCAATACAGACAGAAGAATATTCAGAACCATAATGGCCTTACCTTTTCATGCATGGTGTTGGAAAATGGATGAAATAGGGGCACGCATGTTTTCTCTCTGATCATAAATTCCTTCATGGTGGCCCACACCCCCTCTAGATCTCAACCTGCTGCAACGCTCGGCTAACCAGATGTCTCATAACCTTACCTACCTACCCTTGAAAGGTTTTATGCTAGGATGTATACGGTTCATTAACGGATAAATACGGCTATAAACTAACCAACTAACCTTGTCGACTAACATGCCATAAGACAAGTAAGTCACAGGGCAAGCAGCTTCGTAAAGGAATCCTGATTTACTTGTAGGACAATGCGGGTGAAATCACATATTTCTCAGAATGTTGGTAATTATTTAGTATAATTTTGGATTCTTTCTACGTAAAAGTAGATTTTACATAAAGTATAATTAAATATAATAGGGGTTAGAAAATGGATGGATGGATAATTATACTACTTATAAATTAGTATAATTTATAAGAATTGTTTTCTTATTTCCGTGTAAAAATGTATGTATGTGTGTATAAGAAAAAGTGAATAATGAAAAACTTTTACAAACAAAAATCACCTATTATGAGTTTGTGTAACTAAATCTAACAAAAACGTGAAAATGAAACGTACTGCGGATTTTCTTTAAAGAAATTTTAATCATATCACATGGCCTCTGTTAAATAATTTTACATCACCTTTGCTCTGTAAAAATATTGTTCAAAACATTTGCTAACATTTGCAAAGAAACGTTCACGTTTTGTGATGATGTGATATAAAGAAGGTGACCCCACTTTTGTCATCAAACTGAAACCCCACCCACATTCCAAAGTGGCCGATGCCACGCCCACTTCCAGTCCTGTCCCCAGAAGTCCCAACCCTACCCTCCTCCCACTTCCTGCATGACGTCACCACGTGACCTATGAAATATGATTCATTATTACCGGATGTGTGAACTATGACCTAAGATTTATGACCTTGTGACCTATGACCTAAGATTTATGATTACCAGATGCATGACCTGTAGCCTAAGACCTAGGACATGGTATTTATGACTTGTATCCTATGACCAACTTAAAGAAGACCTGATGCTAGCGGGCATTTTGAGACATTGGCTTCCTTATGTTTACCACATTACTGTCTTTTTTAACCATCTAAGGACTACCTCCAAACTATGCCACTTCCTAACCATGTAGGTGGAGTTTCTGGCTTAAATGCTGTTGAAAAAATTATGTCAAGTAAAACATATTTATCAAAATTCTTTAAGACAAAAAAAATAATTTGGTAATTTTTTTGCCAATATTGCCCATCTTGACTTGACAAGCATCTCTGCTTGAGATGACAGCAAAGTAAGCCAGCTATATAGTAGAGGGTAAAGGTCTGCTCCAGAATCGGTTGTTATTTACAGTGTGTCTGCTGAATAATAACTGGTTGGAGACTGGGATCTATTCATCACATCACTCAGGGTTAAATTAAAACTTAATCAGGCAAATAAACATAATAGCAATAAAGGAATATCATGCACATGCATGATCTAAAATATGTGAGTAAATACAGAAGAGAGAAAAAAAATCACACCTGACTGTTGATTCTTATGCGTTACATCTAATACTCCCTTTCTCTTCTTTTTTCCCACAGACTCATAATTGTTAGTGGCTGTATCACTGAAAACTCCAACTTCTGATTTTCTCTTGTGAAGTTGATGCTTTCCATTGCTTTGTCTCTCATTTTTGGACATTGCTTTGACTCCCTGCTGTTATGTTTCTTCTTCAATCCATTCTCTCTCTTTTGTTAAACTCTGTCTTTGCTTTCACCCTCTGCTGCAGTTTGCTCAGCAACGCTTGGGAATGGGACTTCTTCGAGATAACGCCATGCTCATTGTCTCCAAGATACCTGAAAAGATTAGTACAATTATATCAAAACTAGTACAGAAAGAGGATCCCATCTAAACTTTGATTATTATTTGAGTCTTAACAAAATGAAGGCCTTCCATTTTAGACTCTTCTATAGATCCATACTGGTTTTGCATCACCTTTGATGTATTAACCATCAATTGACAAAATAAATAAAACACATTTGCTGAATCAGTTTGCAGTTTCATTGTTTTTTTTTTTCCCGTTTTTTTGTTTTTTGCTGTTTGATGGAGAGGGGAATTAATAAAAGATGCTGCAACAGAAAATGTTATACCTACCTGTTCACAGGAAACAGACATTTATACAGGTAGATCAATGTCTTTAAAGTAAAAAATAACCCAGTGGATCTGGAGCTCTGAAATAATCCCATTCGAATTTTTCCTCTTTCAAACAGCTTCTGTCCTTTCTAGTAATACACAAAATGCCTTTTTTAACGTGTCAGATGCAAGCTTGTGACGCAACCAAGTCAGTCGCACATGTTTCGTTATCTTCCGGACGTAACTAACTGATCATGATATTTACCTGTTCATTAAAAGTAATAACGATTATATGTAAGAATTTTATGTAATAAAAGATTCTGGATACTCAGCTCCAGGAGTTCATAATCTTTTATGCAATATTTAGAAGGCTTTCGGAAGCAATATTAAAATGAGTGTTACAACTTTTTAATAAAATATGGAGAGACGGTGTAGTTCCAAATAAATGGAGAATGGCAACAATTTCCCCATTTAATAAGCCAGGGAAAGACTCATCAGACCCAAACAATTACAGACCAATAGCATTAACATCTCACTTGTGTAAATGGATAGAGAAAATTTTAGTGAATAGATTGGGGTTTATTTTAGAACAGAGGCTGCTATTCTGTAGCTATCAATGTGGATTCAGAACAGGTAGGTCAACAATGCACTGGCGAGAGTTAGTAATGAACACAATAATGAAAACAACTAAAAATGAGAGAATTGATAATAGCAGTATTCTTTGACATAGAAAAAGCATATGACTCAATGTGGAGGGAAGGTATATTGATAAAGTTGGAAAATATGGGAATAGGTGGAAAAATGTACAATTGGATAGCAAGTTTCTTTACAGATAGGAAAATATGAGTTAAAGTTGGGGATGAATATCCAAGAGATTTTAAAGTAGAAAACGGCACTCCACAAGGGAGTGTAATAGGTCCTGTACTATTTAACATTATGATTAATGATATAATTTCAAACCTAGATGACTGCATTAAATCAGCACGATATGCAGATGATGGAGCCATATAGATGAGGAGGAGGAATGTCTCGCATGTAATAGGAAAAATAAAGGGAGCAGTTAATAAAATACTAAAATGGTCATATGATTGGTGATTCAAAATATCAGTTAGTAAATCCTGTCATATGATTTTAACTAATAAAAGAAATATTGATATAGGAAGAATAAAATTATATGATCAGCCTTTAAAAAGAGTAGCAGAATTCAAATATTTAGGATTATGGCTAGATAGGTCATATACATGGAAAAGCCATATCAAGCAGTTAGAAACGAAACGCAAGAAAGTAGTAAACCTCATGAAAGCCATGGCTGGAAATGATTGGGGGCTGATAAGGAGTCACAAACTACTTAATATTTATAGGGATCTTATGAGATCAGCAACCGACTATGTATGTATGGTATTTGGAGCAGCAGCAAAATCAACATTACAATTAGCAGATAAATTGCAATACAGGGCATTACGAATAGCTACTGGAGCAATTAAGATTGCCCCATCAACGCTGTTTTAGTAGAGTCTGGAGAGACTCCTTTACAAAGGAGACGAGTCAAAATAGCACTTTCTTACTGGATAAAAATTAAAAGTAGTAGAAAAGAAAACCCAGCAACAAGCATATTAAAAAAAACTGTTGGGAATACTCCAAATTTAAAAGAAATGGTTTTGGCTGGACAAGAAATGAATGGGCAAAAATATGTGAGTAAGAAGATAATAAATTTTTAATAGTAATCCAATTTGTGGTGTACCACTATGGTTGTTTCCAGAAACAAAAGTTGACATGAAACTACATGAAACGAAAAGAGAATGGAAACATAACAAAGTTGGGGTTAAAACTAGCTTATATATTAGACAATTGTATTATAGGTATTTAAAATTTCACACAGATGGTTCAAAAAATTCAAAGGGAAATGTGGGAATAGGGATATACATTCCAAAGTTTAATATACATATCTGTAAAAGATTAACGGACCTTCTGCCTATGTACACAGCAGAAATGGCTGCAATTATTATTAGTTTACAGTGGATGGAGGAGGTTAGACTGGACAGGGTGGTGATATGCACAGTTTCAAAAGCAGTTATAGAAAGCATTCACTCAGAAGGAAACTATAGGAAAGGCCTTGTCTTAGAAATCCATCGGGGTTTATTCAGGTTATTTAGGTGTGGAATAGACATTCAGTTCTATTGGGTACCAGCCCATGAAACGGTGAGAGGAAATGAAACAGCAGATATGCTAGCTAAAAAGGCTTTGGGAAAGGATAATGGTTCAGATTCCATTGGCAAAGGGGAAGGTAAATCAATAATTAAGAAGAAAGAAAGAGAAATATGGTAAATAATATAGGATGAAGATGAGAAAGATTACATAGAGTTAAAAAATCTGGAATATTTAAAAATTATGGAGAAAGAAGGAGAAGGGAAGAGGTAATTTTGACTAGACTAAGAATTGGTCATACCTACTTGAATGAGTTTAAGTTTATACTAGGGAAAAGGAATGATGATAAATGTGAGGGTTGTGGAGGAAAAGAAAATGTGGATCATGTTTTGATGAATTGTTATAAATATGCAACTGAAAGAGAGCGGATGAGGGAAGTAATTACGGAAACAGGCAGAGAATGGAAATATTGGGGACAGATGGGGATAGGGAGAAAATAAGGGTCATTAATAAAGCATTGTTTTTATTTTTACATAACACAAAATTCAAAAATAGACTATAGTGTGTGGAACCTATAAAGGTACACACTCTTGTACAGTAGGTGGCGGTATGGTGGATTGTAAGTTGTTTGCAATCCACCAAACAAAGGAAAAGAAGAAGAGGTCAGCGTGATGACGTTATCCAATCAAATCCAAGCTGCACATGTTCAAACTGTTTAGTCTTCCGCGTTACTTCAACGTTCGTATGTATTGTCCTTTTTCGTCGAGTTGTGTGTTTTACGACGAGAAGACATGGCAGCGGAATCAGCTGTTAAAGTTTGTGTCCGTATTCGCCCTGTTGTTGCGAGGTGAGTTTTTAAAAGCCAAGTCACACAGAAGACGATTTGCTGTCTTTCCCTAAGCCGACAGTTAACACCATGTCAGTCTGCGTCCTACTGTTTGTGCTTTTCTATGCCACATTAGCCTTTTTACACTAAACACCATTTTTGCAAAAACCTACGGAGAGGCGACCTAAACCCGCACATTCGTGCCCTCCATGCTGTAGGTTCTGTAATACTGGCTGAATTACCCATGTCGTTGTTGTGATGGTCTGATCGGGCGCGGAGGAGCGGGAGGAGGACCTTGCCTGTCGTGTTTCTGTCTCGGTGGTTTAGTTGTTGGGAGTCAAACAATATTAACAACACTAATAAAACAGTTATATTTGTCTGACCAAGGATGGAGCAAGGGCGTGTCTCTTTCACCCTTTTCTCGCCGCAAAAATGTCAGTTTTACGTGTTTGTCCTTATCATTCAATATGTCCAAATTTACGTTCTAAACCAGATTATAGCAATAAAATAACCTTTTGAAGATTTATCTGCACCAAGCTTGCTCAGATTTAGAACCGTCCTGTCACATAGGCTGTGATGGATGTTACTCAATAAATTAGAAAAAAGAACGTTTTGAGTTGAGTTTATTATTGTTATTATTATTTTCACAGGGATTATTGTTTTATTTTGAAAAAGTAGAGGTTGACCGATGCAGGTTTTTTAAGGCCAATACTGATACATCAGTCTAACCGATACCGATATGTAGGGCTGTGCATAAAAATCGATACAAAGATTGATATCGATATTTAATGTTGATATTCTGGCTTTCAATATCGATATACCTCCCAAGCCCTAGCGAGCATTAATACAGCGCACCATACAGGTTTTAGAAGCGCCTTAGTCCCTAATGTGAGACGTTTGGGTATTCTGTTATACGTTAAATGCATTGAACCAAATGCACTTTATTTTCCTGTTAATATAGTGGTGTATAATAAATTGAACATAAATATAATATTTGACTGGTTTTGGTGCTTGAATGACTTTGAGCATTAATTTAGAATAGAATAGAATTCAACTCTATTGTCATTGCACTGTCAAAAGTACAAAGCAACGAAATGTGTTCTCTGCTTTTAACCCATCCCCTTTGTGAGCAGTGGGCTGCCACTGTGCGGCGCCCGGGGAGCAATCTGGGGTTAAGGGTCTTGCTCAGGGACCCAGAGTGCCGGCACTGGGGATCAAACCAGGTACTTGCATCCTTCTCTGAGTGCAAGCACGCTGCTCTAACCACTCGGCCACGACCTCACCATTGAAAATTTTAATATAAGTAATATCGATATTGAAGTCAAATCAAATCAAGCTGAGCTTTGTATCGGTAATCGTATCGAATCGGCTCATCGTGACACCTAGCCCTACCGATATGTGGGGCTGATTCTTAATGCTGATATTGTTTTTCTTACTCCATTTACATAGTAAAATGACAATGATAACAAATGTTACACAAGTATCAAAACTTCATTTTAAATATGCTAATAAGAACAATAAGCTTCAGACTGCAGTTTGAAAGGTACAGAGACAAAAACATGCATCACAACTAGTGTTGCACCGATACCAGTATCAGACAAGGCACCGATCCAGCACTAAAATGGTGGTATCAGTATCGGCGAGTACCAACAAATAGGGCACCGATACCATTTTGATGTTTGTATGTCACTTGAACGCAGCCTTCTCTCTCCCGACTAGTATTATACATTTTATATAAGTTCATGAAAGTTTCACTATTTTGGCATTTGAGAGCCGAAACTCAGGGTTTAAAAGAGATTATTCAATTATTAATGTAATTTTACTGTCTTGCTGTTGCACTACTATTATACATGTTATAATTTCACAAATGATGCACTATTTTGGCCTTTGAGAGCCAAAAGTTTAACTATTGTCACCCATTCCAGGTAGGCAATAAAAAGTACTACCCTAAGTAGTATGCAGTTCTTCATATATACACACACACATCAATTTCAAACCGGTATCGGCCAATACTGCACAGCCAGGTATCGGGTATCGGTATCGGAGCCAAAAAATGGCATCGGCGCAACACTAGTCACAACTGTTATGGCAGTGCTTTATTCACACTCAATGAACTTGTCACAGCAAAAAAAAAGAGCTTCTTTATTTCAATGGGGGGAAGGAGGAGAAAAAATACTGGCCACCACTGCAGTGTACCAACATTTTATGTAAAGTTAGATGCTGTACGCGTAGTGATTGGTAATTATTTTTATGTATACATAATTCTCCATGGAAACAAACACGCACATCAGTGGCAGCTCACCAGCTGGCCATCAGACGTGTGTTTTTAGATACAAAAACAGATACACCACTGTTTCCTCCTGATCACAGTGAGAAAGAGACAGACTTTCATAGACCAGATACAGATAAATTAGAGAGTTAAAAACTACATTAAAAGTTGAAAACTTCACTCCATTGGTGGAAGTTTGGAGCTGTGCCCAAATTGAGTCAATTTTCTGCAAAACAGTCTTGTTTAACTCACGAATTTCCCAGAGTACCCTTGCAAATACATCTCTCTGGACTGGACAGCTTCCAAGTCGTCCAGATTTGAGTTCATGTTAAGAGCAGCCATGTTTGTTTTGCCTCGTCTAGTGTTAGCTTTAGCCACCACTTCTTTGTTAGCAATAGTTTTATCGTCTTTCTTATCCGTCTTTTGGTCTTTGTTTCAAAGCTATGTATCCATTCCACATCAGTTGCCTATTAAGCTTTAGTTGCCTGGTCCAAAGTTTGGTTTAAGGTTGTTGTTACCATATTAATACGGATATGTAAGATAGTTCAGGTTGAGCATGTCTGCTCAGCTGCACGGTAACCACCGTCTAAGTGCACATTTAAGTGGCGAAACCTGTCCAGTGATCTAAGCCCAGACTTGCTTTCAACTGGAAAAGATCATGTCTAGTATCTTTTTATTGTTGTAATTATGCATTTAATTATTTTCTCTATAATCCCTTTACCACCTCAGTTGTTTTTTAAAATTTATTGAACGTGTTTTTGGGGCTCCTTACACTTCGGTTTGTACCATAACTACACCAGCTCTGTGTTTTGTATTTTTCTGTTAAAGGAGAAATGTGAAACAGACAGAAATGACCCTTGGACCCAAAATGACTGGCTTCCTGTTGGTTTTAGGGCATATTTCCAAGATTTTTCCCTCTTCATTTTGAGTGTTCTGCCTATATACCAAATTTTAAATTTCTACAATATACTGGTCGGTCTGTCTCAGTTTAGCAGGCGCGGTAAAGCTGTTTGGTCACGCCCATGTTCAGTCCCGTTAGGATATGAAAATATTCATCAGGCACATCTTTGTCCAAAGTTTAGTATTTTGTATATGTTTAGGTGTCCAAATACCCAATTCATTTGCCAGGTAAATAATAAAAATTTGAATAAGAACAGGTCTTCTCAGCGCTTTTGCTTCTTGGGCTTAATTAAATGGGAAAATTATGTATATCAGCCATATGATTTCAAAACAAAACTTTTGTCATTTTGATCTCGTTTCCAAAATATAGATATGCAATTTGATCTTATTTGTACCTCTGTCTATATCTCTTTATGGTGTTTTTTTTTTTTTATATATATTCTTCATTGTTGCTATTCTTTTCTCAGGGAAGAAAAAGCTGCTTCAGAAAAGGCCCAGCCTGTTCAGCTGTTTTGGAAAGCTGACAAAAAATCCATTTGTCAGATTGATGATGGAAATTCCAGCAAGAGCTTTAGTTTTGGTATGCTTTAAATAATTTGGTGTGGGTGTGGTGTGTGTGTTGACCCAGTGACATGAATTTACTGTCCAATTTTCTGTTGTCTGCAGACCGAGTGTTTACAGCAGAAGAATCTACAAGCCAGCTATATATGGACATTGCAAAACCTCTGGTTGTATCCACTGTTGAAGGCTACAATGGTATGTGATGGAAATGAGATTGAGGTGATAGCTTTGTCAATTTAGGCTTTTTTTTTTTTTTTTTTTTTTAAACACCTTGCTGCAAGGCAAATTTCCCTATGGGGCAATGATAAAGTGACACTTACTATGAATAGGGCATTCCTCAAATGACGTCAAATTACAAACTTCAGCTTCATCGTGCATCCTGCGTTGTGTAGTATACTGGGGGTGAGGAGGGGCAATTAGCCTCTCACGACCACCTCCCGATCAGGAATCGTACGGTCGGATGAACATCAAACTTGTTTGAATTTCAGTCGGCCCTCGTGAAGTGATCATGCATCTTGCATTTGAAGCAGAGTTACCAGTGTCTACAAACTTATTTCCCCCAACCAAACAAGATGATTCTTCTTCTTCTTCTCATATGAAAACATAGCAATGGAGAGAGAAGCATGGCAGCGGTACATGTGACATGGAGTCAAACTACGGAGCAGCAACTCGTAGAATAGCCAAGGCAGCGCGTTTCGTTCTAGTGAGCCTCATATTTAACAGTGAGCATGACACTTCCGTCTTTTTCTTTTTCTACTATTTACATTTGGCTTCCATATAGACGAGTCCGACAAGCAGCATCTCTCTACGGCGTTGAGTCAGACGTGTGGTTTTTACAGTGAGAGCAGTCAAATTGCGTCAGAGCGTCGGGCCGTACAGTGTAAGAACAGATATGGTGAGCCGTGAACTTTTAAACCCTGCGGCTTCGTCATACAGTTTGAGCTGTATCTGAGCACAATTACTGAAAATATGGCTCAGTGTATTCTCGTCAATAAGCAACTATGGGTTTGCTTTTCTCTGAAGTCACTTGTAACTTTCGCGAGTCAGTGATTGCGTTTTCTTGGGCTTGTTTTTGAACGTGAAGTTGCTTTTTAGGCCGCGCAAAAATAGTGATTTAACCAACGTTTAAGCTGTTGCTGTGTTTCTCGCTTAAAGCAGGTTCAAATGAAGCTCCTGGGACGTCATCATGTTCCAAAAAATATCAGTGTTCGAGGTTGTGGCCATTCAAGTTTGCACTCTTCTTGTCCGACCAGCCGGGAAACAGGGCTGTCTTCAGACAAATGTGATGTCATTTGAGGAATGTCCCATTTAGACATAGATGTATCCCACTCAGTTTAATTATGTGGCTTTCATTGATTCCTGTCTGTTGTGCTTGCTTGGAAGGAACAATATTTGCCTATGGTCAGACCTCTTCTGGAAAAACATTCACAATGATGGGCTCTGATCGTAATCCTGGAGTCATTCCTTTGGCTGTAGATGATGTCTTCCAAACTATTAAAAATGTAAGTTCTTTTTGGGTCTTGCTCATTGGAAAGGTTTGTCATCTAGCAATTGGCAAGTTTTGACTTTGATTCCAGCCTTATATACTGTCACATGTCGCTGTGGCGTTTAGCAAAGCACACAACTCCAGTTAGTGTATAATTGAGAGCATTTGTTTGTGTCAGTAAATGAGACTGTTAAAAAAACTACTCTTAGTGGTCTAGGACAACAGTGCGCTGAATTTATAATTTATTGACCCTAAGATATTTAGTGGGGTTGATCGCCGAGATAATCTTCCCAATTCTTCTTTCATTTATTTTTTTTTTTTTGAGCAGTGTCTTTATTTCTTGATAAATTCAAGGAACACTTTATAAAAAACTCTTCTGCATAGCCTTACTGATATGCAATTGGTAATGTGTTGGGAACAAAAGGAACATCTGATGCATCTGAAAATGCTCAACCCACAGAGGGTGTAGTCCAAAGTCAAAGAGAAAGTAAAACTGATTCAGCAGGTTGGTCCATTTTCTGAAATATCATTGCAGCAACTCAATAGTCTTAAGTAGCTTGCATTGGCCCCACACGCTTTTTGCATGCTTGGCAACATCAGGGTGCACTCACTTTGTAGGGCTCTGGCAGTACTCCTCATGTTACCCCTTGCACAATGGACCAGATACCGGTCCGGCTCATTAGTTAAGGACCTCTGATAGCCATGTCCTGCTTTCCTAGAGTAACTGTCTGTCTCCTAGAATATCCTCCACACATTGAAACTGCGCTGGGAGACACAGCAATCCTAGCAATAGCACATATTGATGTGCCATCCTGGTGGAGTTGGACTGCCTGTGCAACTTCTGTAGGGTCTAGGATTCACCTCATACTACCAGTAGTGATGTTGACAATGGTCAAATGCAAAACTGCTTCAAGGTATATACCCATGTTATGTGCTTATAGAAAAAGAAAAAAAGACCAAAAATAGTTTGATCATGATAAAATAAAGCTATATACACTAATAGTGGAAGGACTATCAAAACTACAAAAACTTTAACAGCATCTTATATGAGAACATTTACTCACATCAGTCAACTCTGCAGTCACATTTGAGCAATCTGCAGATTTGGCGTCCGCTTCAGTGAACACAAATGTTCATACTGTATTCCCAGCGACATTCCAGTCTTTTCCCTCTTGCAATCATATTTTTTTTTTTTTGCACTGGATCATGGACCATTCTTTCACTGGGAGATGCTAATAGCCTTTAGCCGCTTCCTTGTTTTAACTCCTGCTGCGCATTACGTACTTCTGTTAAAATCGTAAATAAACACGAAAGGCTTTATTTATTAACAAATTTAGCAAAAACAAAGCAGAAAACACCAAAATACCAACTAATACGTCAGCAGGATGTGATAATCTGTATGCAACCAGAGTGAGCTACTGACATATAAATAAAATTAAAAAAGTCAAATAACGTGGCTATGCACCTTATAAAAATGGTAAAAAAGTAAAAAAGAGGTGAAAAATGTCTCCTGTTGTTTTGTTTTTTTGTTTTTCATTGTTACCCCTGTTATTTTCATTAATACCAGAACGGCTGACACTGATAAACACCTCTCTCTACTACTGAGCTCATCAGATCAATATTCCAGATGTTTAACTGGCTTGATATTATACTCCTATTAAAAAGTGTTCCTTTCACTTTTTTTAGCAGTTCGTAAACATTGGGGTTACTGGGTCTTCTCAGTTGTGCCACCCAGACTCTGTAGCCAGGTCCCTCTGGAACTCCACTCAGTTACTGGCCTGGGTCTTTTGAAGTCTAAACTTAAGACCCTTTGAATGTGCAAGGCCTTTTTTATTGCACTGTGGCATTTTAGCAGTTTTTGAATATTTTGTTTTGTTAATCTAAAGCAATTTGTTGGTTAGTTGTTGTAAGCTACTACATAATTTAAATAAAAATACTGTACATTTATTCCATGTACCTATTTACAGTTTCCTCTGCCTTTACTGTTGAATCTTGCTTTCTTTCTGCTTTCAAGTTTCCAAACAAAGAATTTCTTCTCCGAGTGTCTTACATGGAAATATACAATGAAACTGTGACGGACCTGCTTGTTGATAGTTGGAAGAGAAAACCATTGGAAGTTCGGGAAACAATCGATGTAAGTGAGCTAGATGTTTCTGTTCTGTTCTGACATTTAAAGCCCTCACAGAGTACAAAGGCAATTATTATTTGCATATAGTGTGGGCACAGCACATCATAACATAATTTAACAGGCTTGGCCCCTTTTTGGTGATCATTGTGGTTTTGTGTCTGTGCAGAAAACCATCTATGTGGCTGAACTGACAGAGGAGCTAGTTACATCTTCTGCACAAGCTCTCGCCTGGATCAGGAAGGGAGAGAGTAAGAGTTTATGGTTTGCTATAGCTCTTCAGGAGTTGCTTTAACTGCTAGCTGCATGTAAACGGTGTCTTTTTGAATAATGTGCTTCCACAGCAAACCGTCATTATGGAAAGACTAAAATGAACCAGTGGAGCAGTCGGTCACACACCATATTTCGAATGGTACGTAACATTTCTGTAAGCAGCGTAACAAGGAGAATTTGTGACTAATATTTTTGTTAAAGTATAACTTATTTTATCTAGATACTGGAGAGCAGGGAAAGGACTGATCCAGCTTTAGGGGAAAATGCTGATGGAGCCATTTTTGTTTCCCATTTAGTAAGTTTCTTTTTATTTTGTTTCCTATTAAATTGCACTCTTTAAACGTTTATTCTTTAAGCGTTTTTTTATTTTATTTTAGAATTTAGTGGATCTAGCTGGATCTGAGAGAGCCAGTCAAACGGGGGCGGAAGGTAAAGTGGACTGAATTCTATCTTTCTTTTGATTTGTCTTTTTAGCCCCATACACGGCTTACCCAGTCAGATATCTTGTTTTGAGTTTAAGCTTGAGTTGGTTCATTTGAAATAAAGCTCTCACATTTTTTTTTAAATCCATAGGCGCTCGTTTAAAAGAAGGGTGCAATATCAACCTCAGTTTGTTTACGCTTGGACAAGTGATCAAGAAACTCACTGATGAAAGCCAGAAGTGAGTAAAAATATTCAGATATGTACAGATTTTATTCATACTTTAATTATTTAAACTGTGCTTGTATTCACAATCTTCTGCTTTTGCAGACTTGAAACTGGCAATAATAATGACTCTTTTTCAGATGTAGTTTTAAAGGAACACATTTTCTTGTGCCTTCACTCTGGATTTTGTTACTGTGAAATCATCAATGAAGCTTAAGTGTTCTTCAATCGGGTTGTCTTGCTCTGTTCTTTACCTGTTAACATATCAGTTTTACTGAGTCAACAATTGGGCTAACTTGGCACTGCAGGGAAATGCGACTCAAATCGGATCTTTTTGCCTATATGCAACTCATATCCGTGCTTTTTCCGGCAGTGTAAACGACCCTGTTCTGATCTTTTCACCCCCAAAAAAATCTGATTTGTGCCACTTCAATATGTGGTACTAATTTGGATATGACCACAATCTGAACAGTCATGTTGCGTTTCCTCCGTGTTTTACGTCAAGGCTGTGGTGCTTTCTTCTTGCCTTACTTAGTCTTGCTATGATGTGGTCTTAATATTGTCTGCTATATTAAAACATTAGGACTTGCTCCACATTATGTGTGTTTTTAATATAACGTTGAACCACGTAACAGAAATAAAAACCAGGATCAGGTGGTAAAATTCTTTTCAATGTAAAAGAAATCTACATATAAAATTGAACTTGGCTAGTATGGCTTATTTCACATTTCATTGTATTAAATATAATTAAGATTCTGTCAAGTTCTCAATAAACCATTTATTTTTGAATGTACTGATTGCTGGATTTTGTTGTGCTACTTGATAAATTTTCTCCAGGGGCTTTACCAATTACCGAGACAGCAAATTGACCCGCATCCTGCAGAACTCCTTGGGAGGCAATGCTAAGACTGTTATCATTAGCACCATCACTCCAGTTTCTCTAGATGAGACTCTGAGCACTCTTCAGGTTTGTTGTGATGTTATAACTCTATTATTTCACAGGTTACTGCACAATTGCAAACATCACCTTTTATTCTATATGATCCAAAATGAAATGTGTTTTTTAGATTTGTTCTTTTAATAAAATTGTATAATGATTAGAAACATATACCACTAGGGTTGCATCAAATTGTCTTATTAATGAAGTATTCTGTCGATTATTCTGACATTAAGTAATATGAGTTTAAGTAGGTAACTGAAAAATCGACATATTGTCAATTTTATAATATGAGTAATAGAAATACATGGAAGACAAATGCAAGTAAACAATTCAATCTTTTTTTCTTTTATCAAGATTATATTGTTTAAATGCTGCAGTGGATGTTTCCTGCTCAGCTATTGCAGCATCAAAGACATGTTATTATGGAAAGCTAATCAATTTTGGCTATACACTCAGCACTGTGATTTCTTTTCTGTCAAGTTTAAATTGATCCCACATTTTTAGACATTTTCTGGCATTTTCTGGGGCTTTTTTTTGTCACTTCCCATCTCCCTTATGCGATACACTCTCCTGGGATCCACATATCAGGCCCATAGGCTATCATTGGCAAAAGTGACAGCATTGTGCAACACAAATAACTACCTGGCCAGAACAAAGTGCATTGAATGGTTAAACAAAACTTAACAAAGCCTCGAAGTAGAATATTTGTGTATAGAAATGTTAGTTATTGCAGTACTCCCAACTATTTGAGGCATGTTGTTTTTTTTTCAGCTCTGAGTATATCTGTGAAACATACCAGTTTTTTTAATTAATTATTTTTTTAATAGTTTGCCAGCACTGCAAAGAAAATGAAGAATGACCCTCATGTGACAGAGGTATTGGGTGATGGAGCGTTGCTCAAGAGGTATCGTAATGAGATCTTAGACCTCAAGTGTCAACTTAACAAGGTAAGTAATGACTGACTAATATCAATGGGTACTTTGGATTTAACTTTTATTCATTCTCTGTATCTCTTGGATTGACATGCACGTTTATTTCTTACAGGTGTCTTCAGTTACACATACCGCAGTGACAGAAAAAGAAGTTCTCGCTCAGTTGCTCGAAGAAAAAGAGCAGCTTCAGAGAGAACAAGAAGACAGAATTAAAACACTTACTAAACTGCTGGTCACTAGTTCCAACCCCGTCTCTTATCCAAAGGTAACTATCAGTTTAAGCACACCTTTCTCTGCACTGCCTGTGTGAACAAAGATGCAAAATTTGTTTTTCCATTAGATGCCTAAACGTAGGGTGACATGGGGGGGCAAGATGGTTAAACATACCCATCCGTCTGCCTTTAATGATGATGGGATGCCTCGCATGAACATGACTTTTGGCTGGAAGAGGAAAGCTGATCGCTTATTTTCCTCAGAGACAGGTGAAGATGCAGTGCAACATAAAATCTAAACATGCAAAGAGAACTTAAATTTGTTCGAATAGTTTGTGTAAAATGATGGACACAAGCTTGCTTTTCTTTGACAGATGAGGACTTTTATCCCCACTGGGAGATTCCAGAGGAGCCATCAGATGAAATGGAGATGAGTCAGAGCTCTGTGACTGTTCGCAGCTTTGGAGAAAGGTGTGTTTGTTAGCAGCTTGGCAGTTTTCTTCTCTAGATCACTTGTGCATCACAAAGTCCTTGACTGCACTGATACCAGGCTTTGGTGCTGGAGCGTCTTCTTAAAATTCACATGTTTTATCTTTTTCTAGCCCCACAGGCCTGGTTTCTTCTGATGGAATATGTGCACAGTCAGAGAAAATATCTAACCTTGACTGGCAATTTGAAATCGAGAGTCAACGGAGAGAGGAGGCTGTAAAAAAGGTAGAAATGTTGGAAAGTCGAGTAGCAGAGCTGCTGTTGCATGTTCAATCAGAAGCTTTGCAGAAACTGGAAGCTGTAAAGAAAACGCAAGCAACAGAAGTGTTGCTGCAAAATGAAGTTAAAGAGAAGTTGGACGCCTTGGAAAAAATGCAGACTATGGAGCAAAGAATTGAAGATCTGCAGTTTCAGCTGCAGAGTGAAACTAAGCTAAAGCTAGAGGCTGTGTTGCAAATGCAAGCAGCAGAACATAGTCTTGTTGAACTGAAGAGGGTTCTGGAAACTGAAACTGAGCAGAAGCTGGAATGCAATGACATGCTGAAGTTAAAAGTATCGGACCCTGAGAGACAACTGGAGGAGCAGAAGCATACAGAGTCTGATCAGGTAGGCTGGTTTTTAGATCGATGGGTGATCTCTTTGGGGCAGTAATGTTGTGTGTAGTGTTATCGGTGGTTGCAATTTCTTAAAGGGACAGTGTGTAACTAATTTGGCTTTTAATTTGCAAAAATTAAGCATTGTTTTTATAAATACATATTCTGGCAAAGTCTAATAATGCCGCAACAAAAACTAAAACATTCTCATAACTTAGAATTAGTAGTTTCAAAATACATAGGTGTCGATGCACCCACTGGAAGACACTATTTCTGATTTCAGTAGCCAAAAGGGGCCAAACTTGTCAGCCTTACACATTTTCCCTATCTGGCTTCTGTATGAAGATGGACTGTCGGTTGAGGAGGAGTACAAAACAAGCAAAGACGACCAGAGAGCATTCCATTTGCCGTTTTCTGTTGAAATGGTGTATTATCCATACTCTTTGCCCAGAGGGAAGAGAAAGTAACCAAGAAAGGAAAAAGTAGTAATCAGGAAAAATCAGTCTATATTGGCACAGCTATTATTATCAGGTGGAAATAATTCATGAGGGAGCGGGGATTTAAAACTGATATGGAGGTTACATGCATTCTGCTAGACAGCAGGTAAGTTAATTTAATGTAACAGTGAAGTTTATTTTTGCTGTTATGTTAGAAAGACTGCAGTCGCTGTCCAACAGCTACTCGGTCCTCCTGGCTGGCAGAGATGGCTCGGTTGCTTGTCTCCCTCTCCCTCCGTGTGTATGTATGATACTCAGCGGCTTCTGTTGTAGTTATTAGGCATTTAATGGCAATGTTGTTTGTAATTCATACAGCACAGCACTAGATAGTGTGAGAATGAGGGGAGGATGGAGCGGGAGATCGACAGGCGGATTGGTGCAGCGTCTGCTGTGAAGCGGGCGCTGTACCGATCCGTTGTGGTGAAGAGAGAGCTGAGCCAAAAGACGAAGCTCTCGATTTACCAGTCGATCTACGTTCCTACCCTCATTTGTGGTCATGAGCTTTGGGTCATGACCGAAAGAACGAGATCCCGGATACAAGCGGACGAAATGAGTTTTCTCCATAGTGTGTCTGGGCTCTCCCTTAGAGATAGGGTGAGGAGCTCAGTCATCCGGGAGGACTCAGAGTAGAGCCGCTGGTCCTCCACATCGAGAGGAGCCAGATGAGGTGGCTCGGTCATCCTGTTAGGATGCCTCCCTGGTGAGGTGTTCTGAGCACGTCCCACTGGGAGAAAAACCCAGAGGGAGACCCAGGACACGCTGGAGGGACTATGTCTCTCAGCTGGCCTGGGAACGCCTTGGGATTCCTCCTGAGGAGCTGGCCCAAGTGGCTGAGGAGAGGGACGTCTGGGCCTCCCTACTGAAGCTGCTACCCCCGCGACCCGACCCCGGATAAGCAGAAGTGGATGGATGGATGGATGGATGGATGGATGGAGTTTCGAACTAACGACCCTTGAAGCCTTTCCAAAATGCAAACACTTAGGTCACTAACCACTAGGTCACCATATGTAGGGTGGCACTTAAGGCCAACCCTACTTATTGTGGCTAAACGACAATCTTATTTCTACACTATCCCCCCTTTTTTTTGTCAGATGGCTACATTAAAAGATTAAAAACACTTTTTTATCAAATGTAAAGGTTTCAACTCTAATCCTAATGTATTACCTTCCAGATGAGAAAATGCCTTGCAGACAGTGTTCAGCTGTGTGAATTCCTGGCTGCAGAGAAGGTAATGATCGGCAAATCTGCTTTTGAGGCATTTCCAATTTAGCAATTTTGATATGTTAAAAACTCAAAATATTGTAATTGCTGCAAAGGGCAACCATTACAATTAAAATGTGTTCATTAAGCCCACAATTTATTTTCATTTTTGTTTATTTGTTCATCAGACGTTTTCATCAAAAATTGACTTACAAATGAGCATATAATGATGACTTTAATATCAAAGTAAACAATAAGCTACTTGAAAGGAAGACTATATGTCAGGTTCTTTTATGGCAGAATATGTAGAAATAGGGCAGACAGAAAGAAATGCAGGATGGGTTACTAGTAGGACATACTCTGAAGGGCTGAGTTACTAAGAGTTTCTAGATACAGTAGGGCCAAAACAATTCAACTGATTACTCATATCAACTAAATCAATAATCACATAATCATTAACTAGAATATACTCTAAAATGTACCATTTGCTGGAAAAACAACCCTGTCAGACCCATAATTGTGCTAAAACTGTACAAAAATTATTTACATGAAAGATGAAAAATCTATGTAAATATGCATAGTTTTAGCTTCAGGTGGTTTAAATCCTGTAAAAGCCTTTTGTTATCCAATAATTAATTAGTTAATGGAGACAATAGTCAACAGATTAATCAATTACGCCTCTCTTGTGGCAATGCTCGGTAGGTAATTTCAACATCATTAAATGTTATGTGAATTGTCTTCATTATCCTCAGTGTGGAATAGGCACTGCTCAGAGGGTCAAATGGTCAGATTTTAGTTAACCAGATGGCGTCAGAACATGTCACGCTAAAGTGAACCTCTACCATTCCTCAGATCTCATTGATGGAAGCCGTATTAACACCAGCTCTTTACGTTAATTCCATGAACCGTTCCTAGGAGTGACAGGAGCAGCATTAGTCACACTAACAAATGCATTACTAACTGATTGCTTTGTATTTTAAGAAACTGAACCTAAAGACTTGCACTCCCTGCAGGCCCTGTCTTAGTCTTATCTGACTTAAAGTCATAGGGATGACGGTTTCAATGGGAAAACCAAGAGGGATACTTTTTAATAAAGTTAAATAGGCTTCATTACTTACAAAGACAAGGTGTATTCCAACAAAGGCAAAATAATGTAAATGTATTGTATTACTAAATTTTTCACTAAATCATATAAACAGATTGGTTAACTTTTTCATCTACCCAGCAGATTACATGGAGTTATTGACTTTTAAACATCTTTTCCACAGGAAAAGGTTATTGCTGAGCGAGACTATCTGAAACAGGAGCTGGGGATCTTCCTAGAACACACTAAGAGATTAGAGAAGGAAAAAGCTGAAGAACTGAAAGAGTTAAAGGATTTGAACGAGTTCACACGTCTGGAGAATAAGGTCATAAAGGAACAAGAGGTACATTTTAACTACTTTGTTTCCAGCAAATTTAATGGCAAATATTCTCCTGTTTTTTTTTCCTCTCTAAAGACTTAAGATGCAAACATCTTCATTGCTAAAAAAGTAAGCGCTGGTGTAGCTCTGCTGATGTAGCTCGTCTGTGCTGGGTCCTCTAGCTATTGGCCAAAAGGATGGCCAAGCACAGAAGAGCAACATAATGTTGAAGAAAATTGATTTGAAGGGGGACTAAACAAAGCCATCTTTGTGAAAAGAAACGGATGTTACTAAACAGGGGTGAAGGCTTCTGGTCTCCCCCCCCCCCCCCCCCTCTCTCTCTCTCTCTTTACAATGCTGTTATTGCAAGTATCACTTACCCCCCTTGGAACAGCAAGCAGTGTAACTTGGCTCTTAAGTACATTAGAAGGGTTCTGCTTTATTTTATGCTTGTTGTGCTATTACACACTGTTTACCATTATTTAATGTTTAATAAATAACTCTTTTAGGTATTGTCTGGTGAATATCATCCCAAGAGCTGATATAGGACAATAGTTGAAAGGGATGATTCGAGCACTGGCGTTCTTTTAACGGCAAACTCTGCACACATATAGAATAAATGAGTGACGACTTGTCTTCAAGTTCAATAATTTATTAACAGAAATAAAATGAACATCCAGAGAAGATCACTATATAATGCTGTTTATCTGAATTAATGCTATATTTGAATCAACAAATCCTCTCTAGGAGGCTAGTGAAACTTAACTAAAACTCACTAAGGAAAACGAAGATAAAAAGAAGCTAAGGAACTATGTACACACGAAAGAAACAAAAGAAAAAATAAAGTGGTTGATCATCAGCATCATCAGAATAATTCAGTGAATCCTGGTTCACTGCAGATCTCAGTTAAAGAACCAAAGTTAATCTTGAAGAATGTGAATTGAGGTTAAATTAGCTTAACTTATTCAGAACATTTGGTATGTGTTTCAACCCATTCACAATGCAAATCCTGAGTTAAACAAAACATTTGATGAAATAACATTTTAAAGAATGATTTTCTCACTAAACATTAGTAAACTTCTAGAACGCTCGATTTTATTAATGCGACTATACCTCCGGGAGCCTAGGGGTTGCTGTAGCGATCGATCGCTAAAATCAGCTAATCTTAAAGTTATACAAAACACCTTTAAATCGACAATAATATTCCATATTAATGCGGTAATAACGCTCATAACACTATCGAAAGATGGTGGAGCAAAACAAACCTGAAGTTTGGAACAAACCATAGTTGTATATCCAGGAAAGCGGAAGTTACCGGAAGCTAATAGCATTTATGCTACCGGACATTCGGCACTAATTTTAAAAAGCTTCGGCTGTATTCTGGTCGTAATGAGTGGACCGGATAACATAAACACTACTATCCCGTCAATGTATGAAACCCTTGTGGAGATAACGTTTGTCATAACCTTAAAACACATTCGAATTACATCAGCAATGGCATGGTTCGAAGAAGCTAGTGGGAGCTACATCGGTTAGCTCCATGTGTTTAAAAATACAGTGAAAACGCATTACGTAAACATTCTAAACAAACCATTTAACTTTACCTATTTATTTATCTGCCAAACCTGTCTGTGCCTCTGTGTCAGTTCGCTTCACTTTGGGCCACCGCTCGCAGAGGATAAGTTTCCCCCCTGTGTTGCCCCAGGAGCAATGGGCAAATGAGTTTCATAGAAAGCACATTTTACTCAGCTTCTAAGTCTTTGAGCTCCATGCGGCCCGCATGGCCAGCTGGCGCAAACCCTCTCCTTGAGAGTCCCCAGGCAAGAAGTAAAAGATAGTAGGGTTGTCACGATACTAAAATTTTTAACTCGATACGATACTCAGGAAAATATTCGATACTCGATAGCATTTTCGATACTACAAGAATAAAAACACAGACCCCAAAATTTAACAGAAATACAAATAAATGAATTAATACACAATAAGAACAATATTTTGAAGTCGTATGCTTAGCACAATATTAAGCAAGCTTGATTAAAAAAAAATAAAAAATTAACTTAAGTGTTCCTTCCTTGGCTATGCTTTACACACATAACAATGACACTGGCCAAACCAGTTAACAAACAAAAATAAATGCTGTATTCTTAGCAGCTGCACCTGTTACAAAAAAAGTCTGAAACTGAAAAGTGCACAGAATTATTCAATCACACAGTGTTCAGAAAGTGCATTTTTTGCTCTATTCTGTACTCTAGATGAATGACTGTTTAGGTGCCACTGGTGGTAGAACTGGCCTGAATTTGCTTTGCTGGTCCATCAGCACCACAACCTCACGCCACAAGAACAGTTTTTTTCCCCATCTGCTACCGGCCTTATGAACAAGGCCCAGAGCCGCCCGAGAAACTGGACACTGTCTCTCTCCCCCGTTTAGGACTTACAGGCTTCTGTGTTACATTGACGCACAGGCTGCTGAGTGTATACAGCTTCCGTGTATATATCCTTTTACTTATTTCACTGTATTCTTATTTTTTGTCTGCGCCATCAATACCAAGTCAAATTCCTTGTAAGTGCAAACCTACTTGGCGATTAAACTTGCTTCTGATTCTGAAGACAAGTTTTAAAATAATTATTTATACACATAGTGTAACCTTTAATGTAAAACACAAACATAATATCTTGCCAAGTCTGGGATGATACCATGTAGGCAGTGTTTGCTAACCTGTAGTCATGCTACTCGGTCCATTACTGGCCGGGATGATTGGACTCACTTAAAAAAAAGGCGGTTAAAACGTAGCTGGTCAATTTTGCGCACAGGCTGCATCCTGCAGACATTTATTCTAGTCTACTCCTTTCTTTCCAGCAACTTTGCTGCTTTAAGTCACTCCAGGTTAATTCTTACTTTTTCTTTTTATAATGAGGGGCCTGTTGTATCTCCCATAATATCTGATTGACTGTCTGATATAGCCTACTGTGCCGTGCACGAGGGCAGCTTTGTGACCACGCATCACTGTGGTCTAGTTTTATTGTTGGGTAGAAAGAAGAAGAAAAACAACTACCAACTAGCGATTAAGCCTGAAAAAGACTGGCTGGTAGGCAATTCTCCCCCTAACCAAATATATATTCTTCATCCAAGCTGCAGAATGTTTCTATGCTCCTTCTGTTGATTTTGAAAGAAAGTAATAATGTTTTTGATGGTTTATCATTGCATAGTTAAAGCTAAGGAGGAATTGTTTTCACACTTTGATAGATAAAGGGTCTAACTGAAGAGCTTCAGAGTGTGCTAGCAGAAAAAGACCAGCTGCTTGCTGAGAAGGAATCCTCTGCAGAAAAGCTGGAGAAGCTGCAATGCGACCTGATGGCTATCAATGAAGAGAGAAATCAACTGGACATGGTGGTGAAAGAGCTGACAGAGGAGAAGAAGAAACTCCAAGCACAACTTGAGGAAAATAACCAAATGGTTTGTTTTGTTTTATTCATATCAAATACAAACAACTATTGCCAACAGATGTTATATTCCTCTTTATAGTGCATATTTCTTCTTGCTGTATTCTCTTACTACAGCGACGGGTTCAATAATAGTAGTTTTCAAATGAACAAGTTGTGTGTTCAATTCCTGCTTCCTACATGAACGAAAGAGCCAAAAAATAAATAAAAATAAGAAAATAAAGGAGTTGAGGATTGCAGCTGTGAGGTCGTTCCGATAAGGCAGAGAGTTAAGGAGGGCGGCCATTAGGTCATTTGGACAATGCAAATCATCCTAGACGACCTCGATGAGGCTGCAGGCTGGAACCCGGGGAGTTCAGAAGATGGGACCCAGGTAATTGGAGACTGGATTCCTGGAACCCATGGCGGAGCTCAGACTGGCGGTGCAGGACGCCTCACCACCTGTCTGAGTTAGTGGAGTCTAGCAGGCGAGGCGTCATCCTACATTTTCTCATGCTTTTGTTCAAAGCGTGTTCCAAACGCTTTATTCTCATGTCGCATTCCTGAGCTCCGAGATAGGACTCACCCCTTCTTGTTTTTATCCCCACTCATCATTCTTGTGTAAATGTTTTAAAGATAGTGGCCACAACATGATGTAGAACACTTTGAAGGCGTAATGTCTTCTACATTGATTTGTGTATGAGCCATAAAACAAAAGACCTTTGCAGCAGCAGGTGCTTTTCCTCTTCTCCTATGCGCATGTATAACACTGGTGTCATTTTACCTTGTCGCCAGAGGAGGCAGGCGTCTACAAAAATCCTGGAACTTAAGCTATGCTCCTTTTAATATAGAAACAAATCCCAGCTCCTTTATTTCCTCTTGAGAGCTCCATGCTGTGATCCACATAAAACAGCTGGAACCGTTGCAGTACGGTGTCTGGAATTTGCTCGGTCACCCATGTTTCCGTGAAGCACACTGCAGCAGATCGCTGAAAGTCTGAGTTCTTTGTGCAGAGAAGGAGCGGTTCATCCATTTTGTTTACCAGACAGCAGATGTTTGTTAGATAGTTGGATGGACGCAGAACACACTGGTGAAATTGGACTAGTTTTCCTTCCTGACAGAAAGCTGCCGCGCTTCTGGCTAGCATCTCAGAAGCTTTCTATACTCCTGTTGATTCTGAAAGAAAGTAATAATGTTTTTAATGGTTTAACATTGAATGGTTAAAGCTAAGGAGGAATTGTTTTCACACTTTGATAAAGGGTCTACCTGAAGAGCTTCAGAGTGTGCTAGCAGAAAAAGACCAGCTGCTCGCTGAGAAGGAATCCTCTGCAGAAAAGCTGGAGAAGCTGCAATGCGACCTGATGGCTATCAATGAAGAGAGAAATCAACTGGACATGGTGGTGAAAGAGCTGACAGAGGAGAAGAAGAAACTCCAAGCACAACTTGAGGAAAATAACCAAATGGTTTGTTTTGTTTCTTTCATATCAAATACTAACAACTAATGCCAACAAATGTGTTATATTACTCTTTATAGTGCACATTCCTCTTGCTGTATTCCCTTACTGGAGCAACTGGTTCAGTAAGAGAAGTAGTTTTCAAATGAACAAGTTGTGTTCAATTCCTGGTTCCTACACGAACGAAAGAGCCAAAAAAAAAAAAAAAGAAGAAAATAAAAGAGTTGAGGATTGCAGCCATGAGGTGGTTCGGATAAGCTGTCACGCTTCCGGCTAGCATCTCAGAAGCTCTCCGGTTCAATGAAAAGTAGAGAGGAGCCCAGAGAAGAGTCCCTGATGCTTAAGAGTTGCTCTCTGGTAAAAGTAGCTGCAATGTGGAAGCAGGAAACATCAGGAAAATATACAAAAAAATATCTATCTTGGATGGTAGTAATGGTAGTAATCCAAATATAAATTTGTCATTCATGCTGCAGAATGTTTCTATACTCCTGTTGATTCTGAAAGAAAGTAATAATGGTTTAACATTGAATGGTTAAAGCTAAGGAGGAATTGTTTTCACACTTTGATAAAGGGTCTACCTGAAGAGCTTCAGAGTGTGCTAGCAGAAAAAGACCAGCTACTTGCTGAGAAAGAATCCTCTGCAGAAAAGCTGGAGAAGCTGCAATGCGACCTGATGGCTATCAATGAAGAGAGAAATCAACTGGACATGGTGGTGAAAGAGCTGACAGAGGAGAAGAAGAAACTCCAAGCACAACTTGAGGAAAATAACCAAATGGTTTGTTTTGTTTTATTCATATCAAATACTAACAACTAATGCTAACAGATGTTATATTCCTCTTCATAGTGCACATTTTTCTTGCTGTATTCCCTTACTGGAGCGAGTGGTTCAATAAGAGTAGTAGTTGTTGTGCAATTATACACTGCTTTAAAGTTATCTAATGTTTAAAAAAAAAACTCTTTTAGGTATAGTCCGGTGGAAATGATCTCTAGAGCTGATATCAGAACAATACTTGAAAGGGATTATTCATGCACTGGGGGTCTTTTAACAGCAAACTCTGCACACACATAGAATATAGAGTGACAACTTCTCTACAAGAATTAATTAACAGAAATAAAATGAACTGTAGGAATCACTCCTACATCTGAATTAGAATATGGATTTTGGTTGAAGTGGCACCATGAATGGGAGATTCCGATTAGAGAATCATGAGACTGGAGATCAACAATGGCAACTTTAATATAAGTCCAAACACGTAACATGGTCCATAATAGCCTGAGTGGCAGAATTACATGTGAAACACACCTTACATGTTTCGGCTCATGGAGCATATGAGTGTAGTCTGTGAAAGAAACAATCCTAGTCCTATTAAGGCTCATAGGCACTTTGCTAATTTGTTTATTGAAAGCAAACATTTACAGAAATAAACGATTAATTAGAACCCCAGCAAGCCCTGCAATCACTGCTGGATCAGTAGTACCCATTCACAATGCAAATCCTTAGTTAAACAAAATATTATTTGATGAAATAACATTTTAAAGATTTATTTTCTCAGTAAACTTTCAGGGCGCTCGATCTTAGTAATGCAATTATACCTCCAGGTGGCTAGGGGTCGCTGTACCGATCAGTCGCTAAATAGGTTAATCCTACAGTTACACAAAGCACCTTTAAATGGACATAAATATTCAGTATTAATGCAGCAATAACGCTCATAGCACTATCAAACGATAGCATAGCGAAGCAAAATAAACCTTATGTTTGAAACTAATCATAGTTGAGCATCTGGGAAGCCAGAAGTTACCGGAAGCTAATAGCATTTAGGTTAGCGGACATGCGGCGCTAAATTTAAAAAGCTTTGGCGTTATTTTAGTCATAATGAGCGGACTGGATAAACACAAACATCAATATCCCATCCATGTATAAAACCCTTGTGGAGATAACGTTTGTTATAACCATAAAACACACTCTTATCACATCAGCCATGGTGTGGTTTGAAGAATGCTAACGGGAGCTACGTTGGTTAGCTCCATGTGTTTAAAAAAGCCACTTGAACGCATTACGTGAACCTTCTAAATAAACCATTTAACTTTCCTTGTTTGTTTCTCTCTCAAACCTGTCTGTGTCAGTTCGCTTCATTTTGGGCATTCAATTGTAAGAAGTTGAAAGCAGGGGATAGCTGTTTAGCAACAGCAGACATACGGCTCTTAGCCAGCCGAAATGCAGTCGGAGCAGGCCGGTCCGATGTCTTGCATGCAGTCTCTGAGCTCTCAGCTTGGGAAACTGAGTCCTGTGTTGGCTTTTGGCCGCTCTACGTTGTCTGGAATCAGCTTCCTGCAACAGCTGAGGAGAATAAACAAAGCTGATTTTGACATAGGGATTCTTTGCTCCGGCGTCTAACGCCAAAGTTAAGACTTAACTCTGATTTGGCCGTCGGTTTCCCCGATGCCAGTCAGGTCCTCCGCTCCGAAGAGGACAAGAAATTCCCCCTTTGTTGCTCCATTGAAGCGAGGGGAGATGAGTTTCACAGAAGGCACATTTACTCAGCTTGTGGGCCTCTTTGACTCCCATGAAGCCCCCATGCATGGCTGGCTGGTCCAGGGCGGACTCTTCCTCCTTGAGAGTCCCAGGAAGAAGTGGAAATAATGTGAGGAGTTGTCTAGGCTCATTGCAGGGCATCCTGCTGTGAGAGGCTGTCTCTGCGTGAAAGTGTGAAATTCCTTTGCTTTTGGATGAACTGCTCACATAGCAGTTCTTCCATTTTGTTTACCGGACAGCCGATGTTTGTTAGATAGTTGGATGGATGCGGAACACGTTGGTGGAATTGGACTAGTTTTCCTTCCTGACAGAGAGCTGCCGCGCTTCCGGCTATCATCTCAGAAGCTCTCTGGTTCAACGAAAAGTAGAGAGGAGCCCAGAGAAGAGTCCCTGATGCTTAAGAGTTGCTCTCTGGTAAAAGTGGCTGCAATGCGGAAGCAGGAAACATCAGGAAAATATACAAAAAATGATCTATCTTGGATGGTAGTAATCAAAATATACATTTTTCATCCAAGCTGCAAAATGTTTCTATGCTCCTTCTGTTGATTTTAAAAGAAAGTAATAAAGTTTTTAATGGTTTAACATTGCATAGTTAAAGCTAAGGAGGAATTGTTTTCACACTTTGATAAAGGGTCTACCTGAAGAGCTTCAGAGTGTGCTAGCAGAAAAAGACCAGCTGCTCGCTGAGAAGGAATCCTCTGCAGAAAAGCTGGACATGCTGCAATGTGACCTGATGGCTATCAATGAAGAGAGAAATCAACTGGACATGGTGGTAAAAGAGCTGACAGAGGAGAAGAAGAAACTCCAAGCACAACTTGAGGAAAATAACCAAATGGTTTGTTTTGTTTCATTCATATCAAATACTAACAACTAATGCCAACAGATGTGTTATATTCCTCTTTATAGTGCAAATTTCATCTTGCTGTATTCCCTTACTGGAGCGACTGGTTTAATAAGAGTAGTAGTTTTCAAATGGAAAAGTTGTGTTCAATTCCTGCTTCCTACACATAGTAAAGAGCCAAAAAATAAAAAGGTTGAGGATTGCAGCCGTGAGGTCGTTTCGATAAGGCAGAGAGTTAAGGAAGGCGGCCATTAGGTCATTTGGACAATGCAAATCATCCTAAATGACCTCGATGAGGCTTCAGGCAAGAACCTGGGGAGTTCAGAAGATAGGACCCAGGTAATTGGAGACTGGATTCCTGGAACCCATGGCGGAGCTCAGACTGGTGGTGCAGGACGACTCACCACCTGTCTGAGTTAGTGGAGTCTAGCAGGCGAGGCGTCATCCTACATTTTCTCATGCTTTTCAAAGCGTGTTCCAAACGCTTTATTCTCATGTCGCATTCCTGAGCTCTGAGATGGGACTCACCCCTTCTTGTTTTTATCCCCACTCATCATTCTTGTGTAAATGTTTTAAAGTTAGCGGCCACAACATGATGCAGAACACTTTTATGGCTCATACACCATCAATGCAGAAGACATTACGCCTTCAAACTAAAGACCTGTACAGCAGCAGGTGCTTTTCCTCTTCTCCTATGCGCATGTATAACACTGGTGTCATTTTACCTTGTCGCCAGTGGAGGCAGGCGTCTACAAAAATCCTGGAACTTAAGCTATGCTCCTTTTAATATAGAAACGAATCCCAGCTCCTTTATTTCCTCTTGAGAGCTCCATGCTGTGATCAGCATAAAACAGCAGGAACCGTGGCAGTACGGTGTCTGGAATTTGCTCGGTCACCCATGTTTCCGTGAAGCACACTGCAGCAGATCGGTGAAAGTCTGAGTTCTGTGTGCAGAGAAGGAGCAGTTCATCCATTTTGTTTACCAGACGGCAGATGTTTGTTACATAGTTGGATGGATGCGGAACACGCTGGTGAAATTGGACTAGTTTTCCTTCCTGACAGAGAGCTGCCGCGCTTCCGGCTAGCATCTCAGAAGCTCTCTGGTTCAATGAAAAGTAGAAAGGAGCCCAGAGAAGAGTCCCTGACGCTTAAGAGTTGCTCTCTGGTAAAAGTGGCTGCAATGTGGAAGCAGGAAACATCTGGAAAATATACAAAAAATGATCTATCTTGGATGGTAGAAATGGTAGTAATCCAAATATAAATTCTTCATTCATGCTGCAGAATGTTTCTATATTCCTGTTGATTTTGAAAGAAAGTAATAAAGTTTTTAATGGTTTAACATTGCATATTTAAAGCTAAGGAGGAATTGTTTTCACACTTTGATAAAGGGTCTACCTGAAGAGCTTCAGAGTGTGCTAGCAGAAAAAGACCAGCTGCTCGCTGAGAAGGAGTCCTCTGCAGAAAAGCTGGAGAAGCTGCAATGCGACCTGATGGCTATCAATGAAGAGAGAAATCAACTGGACATGGTGGTGAAAGAGCTGACAGAGGAGAAGAAGAAACTCCAAGCACAACTTGAGGAAAATAACCAAATGGTTTGTTTTATTTCATTCATATCAAATACTAACAACTAATGCCAACAGATGTCTCATATTACTCTTTATAGTGCACATTTCTTCTAGCTGTATTCCCTTACTGGAGCGATTGGTTCAATAAGAGTAGTAGTTTTCAAATGAACAAGTTGTGTTCAATTCCTGCTTCCTGCACGAACAAAAGAGGCAAAAAAAAAATAAATTGAGGATTGCAGGATTGAGGTCGTTCCGATAAGACAGAGAGTTGAGGAGGGCGGCCATTAGGTCATTTGGACAATGCAAATCATCCTAGATGACCTCGATGAGGCTGCAGGCTGGAACCCGGGGAGTTCAGAAGATAGGACCCAGGTAATTGGAGACTGGATTCCTGGAACCCATGGCGGAGCTCAGACTGGCGGTGCAGGACGACTCACCACCTGTCTGAGTTAGTGGAGTCTAGCAGGCGAGGCGTCATCCTACATTTTCTCATGCTTTTCAAAGCGTGTTCCAAACGCTTTATTCTCGTGTCGCATTCCTGAGCTCCGAGATGGGACTCACCCCTTCTTGTTTTTATCCCCACTCATCATTCTTGTGTAAATGTTTTAAAGTTAGCGGCCACAACATGATGCAGAACACTTTTATGGCTCATACACCATCAATGCAGAAGACATTACGCCTTCAAACTAAAGACCTGTGCAGCAGCAGGTGCTTTTCCTCTTCTCCTATGCGCATGTATAACACTGGTGTCGTTTTACCTTGTCGCCAGAGGAGGCAGGCGTCTACAAAAATCCTGGAACTTAAGCTATGCTCCTTTTTAATATAGAAACGAATCCCAGCTCCTTTATTTCCTCTTGAGAGCTCCATGCTGTGATCAGCATAAAACAGCAGGAACCGTGGCAGTACGGTGTCTGGAATTTGCTTGGTCACCCATGTTTCCGTGAAGCACACTGCAGCACATTGGTGAAAGTCTGAGTTCTTTGTGCAGAGAAGGAGCAGTTCATCCATTTTGTTTACCAGACAGCAGATGTTTGTTACATAGTTGGATGGACGCGGAACACACTGGTGAAATTGGACTAGTTTTCCTTCCTGACAGAGAGCTGCTGCGCTTCCGGCTAGCATCTCAGAAGCTTTCTGGTTCAATGAAAAGTAGAGAGGAGCCCAGAGAAGAGTCCCTGATGCTTAAGAGTTGCTCTCTGGTAAAAGTGGCTGCAATGTGGAAGCAGAAAACATCTGGAAAATACACAAAAAATTATCTATCTTGGATGGTAGAAATGGTAGTAATCCAAATATAAATTCGTCATTCATGCTGCAGAATGTTTCTATACTCCTGTTGATTCTGAAAGAAAGTAATAATGGTTTAATGGTTTAACATTGCATGGTTAAAGCTAAGGAGGAATTGTTTTCACACTTCCATAGATAAAGGGTCTACCTGAAGAGCTTCAGAGTGTGCTAGCAGAAAAAGACCAGCTGCTTGCTGAGAAAGAATCCTCTGCAGAAAAGCTGGAGAAGCTGCAATGCGACCTGATGGCTATCAATGAAGAGAGAAATCAACTGGACATGGTGGTGAAAGAGCTGACAGAGGAGAAGAAGAAACTCCAAGCACAACTTGAGGAAAATAACCAAATGGTTTGTTTTGTTTTATTGATATCAAATACTAACAACTAATGCTAACAGATGTTATATTCCTTTTATAGTGCACACTGCAGCAGATCGGTGAAAGCTAAATTCTTTGTGCAGAAAAGGAGCAGTTCATCCATTTTGTTTACCAGACAGCAGATGTCTGTTAGATAGTTGGATGGATGCGGAACACGCTGGTGAAATTGGACTAGTTTTCCTTCCTGACAGAGAGCTGCTGCGCTTCCGGCTAGCATCTCAGAAGCTCTCCGGTTCAATGAAAAGTAGAGAGGAGCCCAGAGAAAAGTCCCTGATGCTTAAGCGTTGCTCTCTGGTAAAAGTGGCTGCAATGTGGAAGCAGGAAACATCAGGAAAATAAACAAAAAAATATGTATCTTAGATGGTAGAAATGGTAGTAATCCAAATATAAATTTGTCATTCATGCTGCAGAATGTTTCTATATTCCTGTTGATTTTGAAAGAAAGTAATAATGTTTTTGATGGTGTATCATTGCATGGTTAAAGCTAAGGAGGAATTGTTTTCACACTTTGATAAAGGGTCTACCTGAAGAGCTTCAGAGTGTGCTAGCAGAAAAAGACCAGCTGCTCGCTGAGAAGGAATCCTCTGCAGAAAAGCTGGAGAAGCTGCAATGCGACCTGATGGCTATCAATGAAGAGAGAAATCAACTGGACATGGTGGTGAAAGAGCTGACAGAGGAGAAGAAGAAACTCCAAGCACAACTTGAGGAAAATAACCAAATGGTTTGTTTTGTTTCATTCATATCAAATACTAACAACTAATGCCAACAGATGTGTTATATTCCTCTTTATAGTGCACATTTTTCTTGCTTTATTCCCTTACTGGAGCGACTGGTTCAATAAGAGTAGTAGTTGTTGTGCAATTATACACTGCTTTAAAGTTATCTAATGTTTAAATAAATAACTCTGTTATGTATAGTCCGGTGGAAATGAGCTCTAGAGCTCATATCAGGACAATACTTGAAAGGGATTATTCATGCACTGGGGGTCTTTTAACAGCAAACTCTGCACACACATAGAATATAGAGTGACCACTTCTCTTCAAGAATTAATTAACAGAAATAAAATGAACTGTAGGAAACACTCCTACATCTGAATTAGAATATGGATGCTGGTTGAAGTGGCACCATGAATGGGAGATTCCGATTAGAGAATCATGAGACTGGAGATCAACAACGGCAACTTTAATATAAGTCCAAACACGTAACATGGTCCATAATAGCCTGAGTGGCAGAATTACATGTGAAACACATGTTACATGTTGGGGCTCATGGAGCATATGAGTGTGGTCTGTGAAAGAAACAATCCTAGTCCTAATAAGGCTCATATGCACTTTGCTTTCTCTAAACAAATTAGCAAAAATTTACAGAAATGAACAATGAATCAGAACCCCAGCAAGCCCTGCAATTGCTGCTGGATAAGTAGTAACAACACAAGTCACACAACTTCATCTACAGCAACTCTGAGCAGCAACAGTATTAACCGAATTCGCATTAGCATCTAATGCTAACAGGCGCTAGCAATCATAATATCTTACCAGAAAAGCAGGAAACATAAACAGGACAGTCAAAAGTAGCCAGTCAACAGCGGCAAATCGCCGTCTATAGCAGCTCTTGCCGCCGCCTACATTTCCCCGATTATATAATGGAGCGATATTTGTGCCTTCTGGTTGAGCGCGCAGCAACCAATCCGAGCTCACCTCTGAAAAACTCTTCTCGCACGATGCTCGTGGAGAAACAGCCAAGCGAGCGCACAGCACAGCTGGTGTTGAGCATGGAATGAGCAGGTCGAGCGCGCGAGCAGAGAAGGAACCGAGCGAACGCGCGTTGTCTCACTGCGCGTTCGGAAGTTAGTAAATTGTCATATATTCACCTAATCTGATCTCTTTTATATGGTGCTAGTAATTCAAATTCAACTAATTTTATGCAAATTTGTTCAAAACCTTGTTAAAACATGATGATAACATGTGAAAAAATGTTTTAAGAATAATAATAAAAAAACAAAGGTTGTTTTTGAAGAATTGATAATTCACTTTTTTCTTTTTTTTTGCTTTTTATTCAATTTAAAACATGCACTCTGACTCTATTATTTAAATAATCACCTGTCTTGAAAGCTTCCAAAATACATCAGGGAGACTCTATTTTTCAAAATTCTCCTCTTCGGCGTTCGGGCACATGCATAAGTGCACCCTCCTACCTGATAGTGTGTGGCCTGCTACTGTAAAAAAGTTTGACTGCCCTGACATAAATATGGGCAAATCACAGATTCACACTACAATGATACTAATAAAGAACAGTTAAAGAGTAAACTAATCTCTAAAAGTACTTACTTTATTTATCACGCACACAAATATCCACCGTGAAATGCCGACTCTCAGCATATCACACTGTTAGCGGTCCGGGCGGAAACAACTAAACCCGGCTTGCTCTGTCTTTCTAACATGAACATCACTATATAATGCTGTTTATCTGAATTAACACTATATTTCAATTGACATATCCTCTCGACGAGGCTAGTGAAACTTAACTAAACTACTTAGCAAAACTAAGAGAAAAAGAAACTAAGCTACTATGTACGCACAAGAGAAACAAAAGACAAAACAAAGTAATTGGTCATCATCAGAATAATTCAATGAATCCTGGTTCACTGCAGATCTGAGTTAAAAAACCTAAGTTCATCTTAAAGAATGTGAATTGAGGTTAAATTAGTTTAATGCAGAACAACATTTGGTATGTGTTTCAACCCATTCACAATGCAAATCCTTAGTTAAACAAAATATTATTTGAAGAAATAAAATTTTAAAGAATGATTTTCTCAGTAATCATCAGTAAACTTTCAGGACGCTCGATCTTAGTAATGTGATTATACCGCCAGGTGGCTAGGGGTCGCTGTAGCGATCAGTCGCTAAATAGGTTAATCCTACAGTTACACAAAGCACCTTTAAATAGACATAAATATTCCGTATTAATGCGGCAATAACGCTCATAGCACTATCAAACGACAGTATAGCAAAGCGAAATAAACCTTATGTTTGAAACTAATCGTAGTTGAGCATCTGGGAAGCCAGAAGTTACCGGAAGCTAATAGCATTTAGGCTAGCGGACATTCGGCGCTGAATTTAAAAAGCTTTGGCGTTATTTTAGTCATAATGAGCGGACTGGATAAACACAAACATCAATATCCCATCTATGTATAAAACCCTTGTGGAGATAACGTTTGTTATAACCATAAAACACACTCTTATCATATCAGCCATGGTGTGGTTTGAAGAGTACTGACGGGACCTACGTCGGTTAGCTCCATGAGTTTAAAAAAGCCACGTGAACGCATTACGTGAACCTTCTAAATAAACCATTTAACTGTCCCTGTTTGTTTCTCTCTCAAACCTGTCTGTGTCAGTTCGCTTCATTTTGGGCATTCAATTGTAAGAAGTTGAAGGCAGGGGATAGCTGTTTAGCAACAGCAGACATACGGCTCTTAGCCAGCCAAAATGCGGTCGGAGCAGGCCGGTCCGATGTCTTGCACGCAGTCTCTGAGCTCTAAGCTTGGGAAACTGAGTCCTGTGTTGGCTTTTGGCCGCTCTACGTTGTCTGGAATCAGCTTCCTGCAACAGCTGAGGAGAATAAACAAAGCTGATTTTGACATAGGGATTCTTTGCTCTGGCGTCCGACGCCGAAGTTAAGACTTAACTCTGATTTGGCCGTCGGTTTCCCCGATGCCAGTCAGGTCCTCCGCTCCGCGGAGGACAAGAAATTCCCCCTTTGTTGCTCCATTGAAGCGAGGGGAGATGAGTTTCACAGAAAGCACATTTACTCAGCTTGTGGGCCTCTTTAAGTCCCATGAAGCCCCCATGCATGGCTGGCTGGTCCAGGGCGGACTCTTCCTCCTTGAGAGTCCCAGGAAGAAGTGAAAATAATGTGAGGAGTGGTCTAGGCTCATTGCAGGGCATCCTGCTGTGAGAGGCTGTCTCTGCGTGAAAGTGTGAAATTCCTTTGCTTTTGTATGAACTGCTCACAGAGCAGTTCATCCATTTTGTTTACCGGAGAGCGGATGTCTGTTAGATAGTTGGATGGACGCGGAACACACTGGTGGAATTGGACTAGTTTTCCTTCCTGACAGAGAGCTGCCGCGCTTCCGGCTATCATCTCAGAAGCTCTCTGGTTCAATGAAAAGTAGAGAGGAGCCCAGAGAAGAGTCCCTGATGCTTAAGAGTTGCTCTCTGGTAAAAGTGGCTGCAATGTGGAGGAAAGGTAATATCAGGAAAATACACAAAAAATATTCTACCTTGGATGGTAGTAATCAAAATATAAATTTTTCTTCCAAGCTGCAGAATGTTTCTTTACTCCTGTTGATTTTGAAAGAAAGTAATGTTTTTAATGGTTTAACATTGCATATTTAAAGCTAAGGAGGAATTGTTTTCACACTTTGATAAAGGGTCTACCTGAAGAGCTTCAGAGTGTGCTAGCAGAAAAAGACCAGCTGCTCGCTGAGAAAGAATCCTCTGCAGAAAAGCTGGAGAAGCTGCAATGCGACCTGATGGCTATCAATGAAGAGAGAAATCAACTGGACATGGTGGTGAAAGAGCTGACAGAGGAGAAGAAACTCCAAGCACAACTTGAGGAAAATAACCAAATGGTTTGTTTTGTTTCATTCATATCAAATACTAACAACTAATGCCAACAGATGTGTTATATTCCTTTTATAGTGCAAATTCCTCTTGCTGTATTCCCATACTGGAGCGACTGGTTCAATAAGAGTAGTAGTTTTCAAATGGAAAAAGTTGTCTTCAATTCCTGGTTCCTACACAAATGAAAGAGCCAAAAAAAATAAGAGTTGAGGATTGCAGCTGTGAGATCGTTCCGATAAGACAGAGAGTTGAGGAGGGCGGCCATTAGGTCATTTGGACAATGCAAATCATCCTAGATGACCTCGATGAGGCTGCAGGCAGGAACCTGGGGAGTTCAGAAGATGGGACCCAGGTAATTGGAGACTGGATTCCTGGAACCCATGGCGGAGCTCAGACTGGCGGTGCAGGACGACTCACCACCTGCCTGAGTTAGTGGAGTCTAGCAGGCGAGGCGTCATCCTACATTTTCTCATGCTTTTTCAAAGCGTGTTCCAAACGCTTTATTCTCGTGTCGCATTCCTGAGCTCTGAGATGGGACTCACCCCTTCTTGTTTTTATCCCCACTCATCATTCTTGTGTAAATGTTTTAAAGTTAGCGGCCACAACATGATGCAGAACACTTTTATGGCTCATACACCATCAATGCAGAAGACATTACGCCTTCAAACTAAAGACCTGTACAGCAGCAGGTGCTTTTCCTCTTCTCCTATGCGCATGTATAACACTGGTGTCATTTTACCTTGTCGCCAGTGGAGGCAGGCGTCTACAAAAATCCTGAAACTTAAGCTATGCTCCTTTTAATATAGAAACAAATCCCAGCTCATTTATTTCCTCTTGAGAGCTCCATGCTGTGATCAGCATAAAACAGCTGGAACCGTGGCAGTACGGTGTCTGGAATTTGCTCGGTCACCCATGTTTCCGTGAAGCACACTGCAGCACATTGGTGAAAGTCTGAGTTCTTTGTGCAGAGAAGGAGCAGTTCATCCATTTTGTTTACCGGACAGCCGATGTTTGTTAGATAATTGGATGGATGCGGAACACGCTGGTTGAATTGGACTAGTTTTCCTTCCTGACAGAGAGCTGCTGCGCTTCCGGCTAGCATCTCAGAAGCTCTCTGGTTCAATGAAAAGTAGAGAGGAGCCCAGAGAAGAGTCCCTGATGCTTAAGAGTTGCTCTCTGGTAAAAGTGGCTGCAATGTGGAAGCAGGAAACATCAGGAAAATACACAAAAAATTATCTATCTTGGATGGTAGTAATAGTAATTTAAATATAATTTCTACATCCAAGCTGCAGAATGTTTCTACACTCCTGTTGATTCTGAAAGAAAGTAATAATGTTTTTAATGGTTTAACATTGCATATTTAAAGCTAAGGAGGAATTGTTTTCACACTTTGATAAAGGGTCTACCTGAAGAGCTTCAGAGTGTGCTAGCAGAAAAAGACCAGCTGCTCGCTGAGAAAGAATCCTCTGCAGAAAAGCTGGAGAAGCTGCAATGCGACCTGATGGCTATCAATGAAGAGAGAAATCAACTGGACATGGTGGTGAAAGAGCTGACAGAGGAGAAGAAGAAACTCCAAGCACAACTTGAGGAAAATAACCAAATGGTTTGTTTTGTTTCATTCATATCAAATACTAACAACTAATGCTAACAGATGTGTCATATTACTCTTTATAGTGCACATTTTTCTAGCTGTATTCCCTTACTGGAGCAACTGGTTCAATAAGAGTAGTAGTTTTCAAATGAACAAGTTGTGTTCAATTCCTGCTTCCTACATGAACAAAAGAGCCGAAAAATGAATAAAAATAAGAAAATAAAAGAGTTGAGGATTGCAGCCGTGAGATCGTTCCGATAAGACAGAGAGTTAAGGAGGGCGGCCATTAGGTCATTTGGACAATGCAAATCATCCTAGATGACCTCGATGAGGCTGCAGGCAGGAACCTGGGAGTTCAGAAGATAGGACCCAGGTAATTGGAGACTGGATTCCTGGAACCCATGGCGGAGCTCAGACTGGTGGTGCAGGACGACTCACCACCTGTCTGAGTTAGTGGAGTCTAGCAGGCGAGGCGTCATCCTACATTTTCTCATGCTTTTCAAAGCGTGTTCCAAACGCTTTATTCTCGTGTCGCATTCCTGAGCTCTGAGATGGGACTCACCCCTTCTTGTTTTTATCCCCACTCATCATTCTTGTGTAAATGTTTTAAAGTTAGTGGCCACAACATGATGTAGAACACTTTTATGGCTCATACACCATCAATGCAGAAGACATTACGCCTTCAAACTAAAGACCTGTACAGCAGCAGGTGCTTTTCCTCTTCTCCTATGCACATGTATAACACTGGTGTCATTTTACCTTGTCGCCAGTGGAGGCAGGCGTCTACAAAAATCCTGAAACTTAAGCTATGCTCCTTTTAATATAGAAACAAATCTCAGCTCATTTATTTCCTCTTGAGAGCTCCATGCTGTGATCAGCATAAAACAGCAGGAATCGTGGCAGTACGGTGTCTGGAATTTGCTCGGTCACCCATGTTTCCGTGAAGCACACTGCAGCAGATTGCTGAAAGTCGGAGTTCTTTGTGCAGAGAAGGAGCGGTTCATCCATTTTGTTTACCAGACAGCAGATGTTTGTTACATAGTTGGATGGACGCAGAACACGCTGGTGAAATTGGACTAGTTTTCCTTCCTGACAGAGAGCTGCCGCGCTTCCGGCTAGCATCTCAGAAGCTCTCTGGTTCAATGAAAAGTAGAAAGGGGCCCAGAGAAGAGTCCCTGATGCTTAAGAGTTGCTCTCTGGTAAAAGTGGCTGCAATGTGGAAGCAGGAAACATCAGGAAAATACACAAAAAATGATCTATCTTGGATGGTAGAAATGGTAGTAATCCAAATATAAATTCTTCATTCATGCTGCAGAATGTTTCTATACTCCTGTTGATTCTGAAAGAAAGTAATAATGGTTTAATGGTTTAACATTGAATGATTAAAGCTAAGGAGGAATTGTTTTCACACTTTGATAAAGGGTCTACCTGAAGAGCTTCAGAGTGTGCTAGCAGAAAAAGACCAGCTGCTCGCTGAGAAGGAATCCTCTGCAGAAAAGCTGGAGAAGCTGCAATGCGACCTGATGGCTATCAATGAAGAGAGAAATCAACTGGACATGGTGGTGAAAGAGCTGACAGAGGAGAAGAAGAAACTCCAAGCACAACTTGAGGAAAATAACCAAATGGTTTGTTTTGTTTCATTCATATCAAATACTAACAACTAATGCCAACAGATGTTATATTCCTCTTTATAGTGCAAATTCTTCTCGCTGTATTTCATTACTGGAACAAATGTGGTTCAATAAGAGTAGTAGTTTTGAAATGAAAAAGTTGTGTTCAATTCCTGCTTCCTACCCTGTTGATCAATATTGATAACTATCAACAAATTCAAAACATATGTTAAGTGTAGCCCTGGCCATATTATGCTGCTGCTTAGTGACCTATTTTTAAATAAAGAACACACAAACACTAAATTCAAACTCAACCCTTTATTCAACCAACTTTTTACAAAAAAACACTCTTTGAAGGGGGCGGGGCTTGGTGACAGAGCATTCCTGAATCTGCTTTTGTGATTGGTTGGAAGGGTGTTATGATATGATGTTAACTAACATGGCTAAAATGCATAAGAAAGGAAAACTTTTATTCTATTGAACTTTTTACTGACGCTTTTTTCTATCATCAATATATGTCTATCAATGGATATATATCGTTATTGAATTATCGTTCAGCCCTAACTTATAGCTGTCTTGAGCTCACATCTGATCTCTGCTTACCCATTTGAAGTTCTGCATGTATTACCTTTCATTTATCGTCTGTACTTTTTCTGTTTCAACATCCCTTCTCCACTGAAGACTAAAAAATGTGTAAGGCTCCAGATGGGATGTTGCAAATAATTGCTACTGAACTTTGATTGATATGATACATTTTTGTTTCTCTTGGGGAATGACCTTTGTTCCTGTATTACCAGATTGGGGAGCTGAATATGTCTGTACAAATTGTCACTGACCAGAAGAGACAGTTAGAGGAACACCAACAGCAGCTTGAAGAAAAGGTGAGCGTTAAGGAGTGTTATCTTAATGTATAGTTTGCTATGCATTACCCTTTTTCCGTTTCTGTACCTCATCTCCAGCTGAAAGTGTTTGTGTGGGACTTTGTATTCATCTTCTTTTGGTTAAGGCATCCTCATCAGAAGAACTTTTGAAGGCTGTCAAAAATGACTTGGATGAACAAAAAAAATTCAACTGTGAGCTGAAGAAAATAATAGACGAGAAGTCTTCTGTGGACCAAAAGGTTAAAGTAGTGTTGTTTTCTTTTGTTCCCTCTCCAGTGCTGTATAACACCACTAACTTATTTTTGTTTTACTTTTTTTGTCACAGGTCACAGAATTGGCTGATAGTTTGGCAAGCGTTGAAGCAGAGAAGAATTTTCTTTTGTCTGAAAAATGGAAAAACCTCCAAAGCCACAAAGACGAAATGGAAAAACTGCAGTTCAGCTTGATGGCTCTCAGTCAGGAGAGAGATTCTTTGCAGGAGGTGCTAGTGGGGTTGAGAGAGGAGAAGGAGCAGCTTGGAGCACAGCTGCAGGAAAATATGAACATGGTAGTTATGTGGATTGTATTACAAAATAACCAATAATGTCATTTATAGGACACATAATTTTAGTTTCATCTAATTGCAGATGACGGCCTTGCAGGAAAAGCTCACCCAGCAGGAGTTTTTGACTGTGGAGAAGGAAGCTGAAAATATGGAAGAGCAAGCGAAATTAAAGCAAGAAGTATTATTCCCAGTTATTTACTGCTCTTGATTAGTAAAACTTGACTAACTGCCTAAAGTACTTAAATCAGGAAACACAATGCTGTACAGAACTATACAAAACGTACAAGTCAGTCTGATATAGTAATAGCCTTGGCAAAAATATTTTGCCAAAACTGACAAGTTAGTTTTGGCAAATAATTTTTCATCACAAGTTAAAGGTAAAACCTAATAATATTGTTTTTTCTTTTTAACATGCCTGATCTTTTCAAATCCACAAATGATGAGCCCAACTTTTAAATGGTTATACAGTATATGTTGGCTAAGGCTTTTTAGTTTGAATATAAAAGTTTAATGAAGTATGGTAATTCTTTTTGCGCTAATACTTCTACGGTCCTGCTTGGTGGAGTTTAAGATCTGTTGCCTTTGTCAGTTGCAGTACCTCCAAGAGGAGCTGCAGGTGCAACAGAAAAGAAGAGCTCTGGCTGAATCCAAATCAGATGCCTCCCAGCAGGTTTGTCCACTGTCTTAATAATTTGTCAAATTCTTGGTTTTACTGTTTTATTGTATTTATTTTTTTCCCATTCTCAAGAGTCTTTACAACATGGTCCAGTCTGTGAATAGATTATTTCCGTAAAGAAAAGTTTGGCACGCAACAAGAGTTGTGCTTTTTGGGAAATTCATTTTTGAAAAAGTTAAATGGTAGGCTGTCAATTAGATAACAGCACAAACAGACACTGGTCAGCCTGTGCTTGTTAATCAACTACAAATGATTCTTTGACATCTAAGGTTTTATTTGTTTGCTTTTTTTCAGTTGCTGGATGAAGCAAACTCGTCTCTCTCAGCCCTGAGGCAGCAATTGAACAGCTTGGAACACAGGCCCAATGTAATCGGGGAGACTCTATCACGCCTGCAGGACTCCGCTAATCACCTCGTTGTAATGCACTCTTGAGTTTTATTTATATAGTGCAAATAGTCAGCCTCTGAACTGAAAGACAATATTTTTTTATAAATGTGTTTGTTTGTTTTTTTAAAACCTTCAAAATTCATGTTTTCTTAGGAGGCCTTTGGAAAATTCCACGAGTTTACAGCGACGTGTTCAAAGTATGACTCCGAAACCCTAGAGGAGGTTCTAAGAGTGCAGTGTTCCTTGAAGCACATTTCCTTGGCCAGTTTTCCAAAATCTGTGGTGGATACCTATGGTGACGTTTGTGGGCTGGGATTGCACACTTCGCAGACTCTCATAAGAATTCTTGTACATACTCTCCCCATTCTGCTTCCTTTTAAAAGAAATCTAGAAATGGCTAATCCATTAGAAACTCAAAATTCCTGTTTGTTTGTTTTTATCTTTAGGGACAACTCAAAGCGCATTCACATGGCTATGTGAAAGTGTTTGAGCTGGTGATAAATAAAGATTTGGCCATTTTTGAGGAGAGGCGGCTGCAGGACTTGCTACTATCCAGACATGATGCTCCAAAATATTCTGTCAACTATGAGGATTTCCACTCACTGTGGAATGAGAGACTAACTGAGCTTCTGGACAAACGCCTGCTGTACCAACAGGTAACAATTGCTCCTCGATGCTTTTAAAGGTGGTCCTGAACAATCAATTTAGGCTTATTTCTAAAGTTAAAATGTAGGTGCAAATGAAACTAGAACTGCAAGCAGCAATGACAAAGACGATAATAGTAATTATGATATAAAACTTTATTTGTAAAGTACTTTTCATTTAAAAAAAAGATCTCAAATAGCTCCACCATTAAACAGTAGGAAATAGAAATGCAATGACTTTGAAACCTCATGGATCAGAGAAAATGCTTCTTTAAAAAGCTTGTTTAACGAAGCCTTAAGTAATGAAGAGTTTCTTCAGTCAATGCAACAAGGCCTAGTAACCTTTACTTCCAAAAACCAAACGAAGATACTTTAACTATCGACAATTGGCGAGGTTTTACATTATTGAACAATGATTATAAAATCTTGCCAGCTTTGCTAGCAAAATGTCTGAAACAGAATAAATGATTCTGAGCCATTATGAGATTCATGAATCTCATAATGGCTTCATAGTTGATGCCATATTTCAAATATTAGGTTAGTTTTAGATCTGGTTTATTACAGACACTTACTCTCTGGAGAGCCAATTATTCTTTTTCTAGATTTCCACAAGGTATTTGACAAAAGTAGCTATAAATTCAGTTTTGACACCTTATCCTTCTTAAACCTTGGCAACTTCTTTATCAAAGAAATAAAAACAGTTTATAAAAATAACTCTAATAAATTGATCTCAGAGATTTAATGCAGAAAAAGGGGTGCGCCAATGTTGCCCAGCCTCCCCTTATGTCTTCTTACTAGTTGCCCAAATATTGAACCATTTAATATTACGATCTAATTTTACTAGCATTCGAGTTTTTGACAAATAAATCAAAATATCGCAATTAGCAGACGATATTACTTTTTATTTTTGCAAAGTGATGAACAAGTTCCTCTAGCTCTAGATACAATAGAAAAGATCTATAAAAAAAATCAGGACTTGTATTAAACATTAGAAAATGTGAAATTCTAGCACTAAAAGACAGCAATGATTCTGAAATATGTAATATCCCACTCGAAAACATTTTTACTTATCTTGGTATAAAAATATGCAAAAATCCCAAAGAAAACACAGATTTAAGCATTCTTCCAATGATCAAAACCATTACATCTAAGTTCAGTTGTTGGTCTGCCATAGATCTATCCATATATGGCAGAGTTCTGTTGAGCAAAGCAGAAGGGACATCAAGAGCAGCATGTTTTCACCTGTTAAGATGTCCCCAAATCCACTTGCTCCCAACTTGATAAGATTATTTTCAAATTCATAAGGAAGAACAGGCCTAATAAAGTAAAAAGATCTGTTCTCTCAAACCTCTTACCTGAAGGTGGTCTGAGTGTTCACTCAATCAAGTTAAAAAAATTAACTGGATTGAAAGATTCCTTAAATGCCCAAACAGCATGCGGAACATTATCCCAAATCTATTTGTTACTGTAGGCGGTCTCAACTTTGTCCTTTCTCAATAGGTTAAATTCCCTGTAAAATTTGCCAATTTGCATTAACAAACTTTGTTGTGTTGGAATCTAATCTATAGACATAACATTTCACCTCACCAGCTGTATTCTCTGGAACAATATGTATGTGGTACATAAAAATAAAACACTTTTTCTACAGAACTGGTTTATAAATACTCTTAATATAGTAAATACTCTGATGAATGCAAATGATAATTTTTACTCCTATGAAGAGTAAATATGGTATTGATACTTCTCGAAGAGTTTGACATGCTGATCAAATCTATTCCCATCAGTATTGTCTCTTTAGCACAGAGCATACCAATAGTTACCTCTCTACCTGTATCACTTGGTTCTCTAAATTACAGATAAGAGATGCAACAATGCTTTTATCAGAAACCAGCTTGTTCCGGTCTCTACCAGAGTATGTAAAAACCGGTGGACTCTCATGGACAAGAAACTGGAACTTGATCTTCCTGCTACCTTATCAGTATATAATTACTAACAAAGTCAAAGATGTTCTGTTCAAATTTGCACATCAGTATTACCCTTCAAAAGCAAATATATGCATGTTTCTTCCTACTGTAACAATTGTACATTCTGTGGATGTGAAGGTGAAACCATTGAGGATGTGGATGTGAAGGTGAAACCATTTCCCAAAAAATATAAAAATATATCTTTCTGACAGAAAGACTTCTAATCATCACTAATCCAAATTTAACAGCCATTGAAAAATATATAATTTTAGCAATGTATTATCAACACAAAATGATTTGAAAAAAAAAACATATCCTTTTATAACTTTAGGATAACAGATCTTGAAACATATTGGAACACCATTGGAAAACGTGAAAAAGATAATAATAAATCAACCAAAATAATCTAATTATATAATCATTGTAACCTACATAAACAACCTACATAAACCTACATAAAAACAAACAACACCTCTAGGTGTTGTTTTTTATTTTTATTGGTTTCCTAAATCTGCTTTCCAGTAAACTGGACAATTGAACAATGTTTTCTAAATTGTTTGTCTTTCCAAAACTCTCAATAAAGTTCTGTTTAAAAAAAAAAAAATCTATGGAGAAAGCCAGCCTGTTCCGAGCCTGTCTGTCTTCTGGCCATGCCCCATCCTACACAAAAAGTCCTTAAGGCCCCACCAACACATGATGTATTGACGATTGTGGCATTTTTCTTTAGGTTGTATTTTAACTTTCTTGCAAAAGGGCTTTGTTTGGTAGGTTTGGCCATTAGGAAATGTACAATTTGTCCTAAAATTATTATAGTATTTCTAGAGGAAACATTCCAGGTCGGGGTGTTATGTGTCCCCATGCCCTTAGACCAAAGACTTTTTGGAAAACTGTTTCTCATTTTGAAAGTGAAATAGTATTTGCCCTGAGCATCCTCTTCATCAGGCTGTTGGGCAACAACAGATTGAAAGAATCTTTGTCACCACATGTTACCATGGTAACATTCCTTTATGGCCACTCGGGCTAAGAGCACACATACAAACAGGCAATGAACAAGGGTCAGTGTTTTGGTTTTGTTTTTCACAATTTTATTAGGGTATTACAAAGCACACCTGCTTAAAGGTCGACCGATATATCAGCCGGCCGATATTTTTGGCCGATATTTGAGTTTTTGTCTGGTATCGCATCACCCGATAGGTGCATGCATTGGCTGATCTGTTAGCGCAGTCAGCTGCCATGCCTTGACGTCATTTGACGCGCATACATTGCCGCGACCTCCCTGGCTGAGAGCGGCTGGTAATGTTTTAACACTGATTGCCAACAACAAGTTTTCAAATTTAATTGCATTTTTTAAATGTCTGCCTCTGTCACTGTGAACTGGAAGGAACAGCTCTGTTTCTTTCTGGGAACGGAGCAGCCAAGCGGTGCGGGGTTTTCACTTTAACTCACTGATACTCGCGAGTACACATAGTTTTTAAATGGTGGTCGAGTCGCTTAAAGTTGGTATAAACCTTTCCCACTGTCTAAAAACCCATGTCTGATCTCCAGCTGGCCGATAATAAAACATGGTAATGTTGTTAAGTAGAAAAAGATAGGCTTAATAGATAAATCATACAGATGATCCCAGGAATTGCAATTTGCATTGATGACCTGGAGTAAAAAACACCAAGATTAAGATGTTCATATTTCTTTAAAAAAATTATTATATTGCTGTTTACAAATATTAGGAAGGTAATTTACATTAGAAATGCCTTGCCACTTGAAGTACACAAACAATTAACTGTTTATTTTTTTTGCTATATTTATTTTAAATGTTAATGTTTTTTTTTTGTTTTTTTTAAAGGAGCTTTGCGCAAGTTAGTTTTTTTTTTCTTTCTCATACATGCCTGACATGTAAAATGAAGTTTCCTCCTTTTACTGCAGTTGCCTTTATAGCAGGGTTGTTCAAACCTTTCAGTATATGGGCCAAAATTGTCAAATTAAATTAAGTCAAATTAACTCAAGGGCCAAAAAATGTATTTGTTTTTTTTAACCAATCTTTTTTTTACCTGCTCTACAAAATATGATGATTTTAAATAAATTAATCAGATTTTTTTTGTTGGAAAAGAACGTGTAAATCATTTATATCCAAAATTTAAAAAGAGGTTTTGCTCACCCAAAATCAGTACAGAGGCCACAAATGGCCCCGGGCCACACTCTGGACATGCCTACAGGCTTCATTAGTCGGTTCATGAGAGAGTGATCAGGGTCGTGTTCTCTGTGACACAGTGCGCTCTCGCTCACCTGGCTAATTTGTTGAATATCTGTCGTAATTGATACATTTGTGAGAGAACACAGCCTAACTTGAATATTTAGAGCCGTTTTATCTCAGAAGACATGACACCTCTAAACAAAAGAGCTGTGCATTTGCAGCAGCAGATGCTTTTCCTCTTCTCCCATGCACAACACTGGTATCATTTTGACATCTGGTCAGAGGGGGAAAACCTTCGCAAAAACTTTGGAACTATGCTCCTTTTTTATTAGTTTCTTTTTTTGGTTTAAATTGGTACTTGTGTAACATTTATTAACATTGTGTCATTTTTCTTATGTAAATAGAAGAAGAAAAAAACAATGTCAGCTTCAAGAATCAGCCCAAAAAAATAGGCCCCACATATCTGGTATCTGTTTGCCTGATGTGAAAATAATCGGTATCGGCCTTAAAAAACAATGTATCGGTTGATCTCTACACCTCCTATACTAACAATTCATCTTAACACACTGGAGGCAAGGATGGGGGTTGCAGGGCCTTTTGGATAGACAGGGCCTACTAAAACTTTTATACAGGCATTGCATTTCACAAACTAAAATTCTGGCTGAGGAAATTGAAGCAATATCTAAGCAAGCACCTTTATGCAGTCAGTTTATAGTAAATGTTTTCTCAAAATTGTGCACAATGGGAATAAATAACCACGCGCCACAGAGAAGACAACAGATCAGTTGTTTTGCATGCAAACATTTCCTGTGAAACCTTATTATTTCCCCCCATCGGTGTGAGCAGTAGCTTGTTCTTTCTGCTTGTTGCTTTTAAAAAATTGTCAAAATGGTAATAGCTGCAGTCTGATTGCTAATCAACATCTCACTTGGTGTGTAGATTTTGACTGCATGCAGTTCTTGGATTAAACATTACAGGTTCATCAAAGTTCAACATCTTTTTATTGTTGTAGAAAATGGAGAAAATTTTGGAGAAACTTTGGGCAAACCTGACATCATATCTCACGCTGTGGAAAGCTGAAATCCTTGAGAGGGTAAAATTCAAGGAGGCTCTTCAGGCTGCCATCATCCAGCCTGTTTTCACTGGGTTGGAGCCTGTCCTCAGTCAAGAAGCTGAACGCAGACGTTCAGTAGTCCAAAAGGGAAAGATGTCTTTACAGGTATGTTTTACGAGTGTGCTTTTACAAGGTTTTCCTAGAATCATAGTGAGAGCGAATGTATAACTGAGCTTCAAAGTGTCGTGTTTTGTTTTCTATTTCTGGCTTCTTTCCTCTATGTATGGCTTTGGTAGTCCATCACGGAAGAGCAAAATAAGATTTTTGATGAACTAAAGCAGCTGGATGCACAGAGAGATTCTCAACTTAAAGAAGAGAAAGGAAAAAATGCAACTCTGCTGCAGGCCCTGGAGGGAACTCCTCTAAAAACAGAGTTGTCCTTACTCATGGACTACAAGCAGCTTGTTCTTCAGCTTCAACAAGCAGAAAGAGGCCTTAAAGTAAGTCTGCATTTATATATTTATTTATAGACCTTAAATACTCGTGTCTGTTACTGCCTCATAAAAATCTATTTCTCTGGCCAAGTTCTGTCTGCCATTTTGGCTTTTTCGAGCTTTGCACATAATGGGATGAAAATTTAAAATCTATATTTGTCCAGGTACAAGTTAGTAATATGGCACAGCTGAGTCCGTTCTTAGATTTAAAGTAAACCCACAAGGTGAGGCAAATTTGGCTATCAATTCAAAGCTTCCATATTTCAGCACTTCCGGGCTATTCCGCTGCATTTACTAACGAGAGACAACCTCTGATATCTTCACGTTCAAAATCAGACATATGTAGACCGCTCTGACTTGAATTGGGGTTTTTTACACAGATTGCACATTCTATTAAAAAACAATTTGATTAGTAAAGTTTTTGTTTTGTTTTTTTTTAAACACAAAATGGGATTTGGGGGATTTTGAGGAGTATTAGTCCACCTTACATGGGGTCATGGTTGAAAACTACATCTTGTAGACAGCTCAAACCTCAACGGAAATATTTTACTCCGACAGATTATAAAAAGCGTACCTAAATACTCTGTTCATTTTCTAATATTTTCAAAGGGACTTTTTAGTTGCCAGATTTACATATAACTAGAAGTTTTTCTATGAAAACATAGCTTTTCAGAATTGGGTATAATGGCCAAGTGTGCGAAAAGGAGGAATATGACTTCAGCTTCACACTCTCACAGTGTACAAACATTAAGAGGAAATACATCAACATTACTGGAAATAAAATAAGATTTAATAAAACAAAATGTTCATATCAGTATGTACACACAAATGTTTTTTAAAAGGCAGGTTTTAAATAGTCCAAATATGGTTGTTTTGTGTTACTGAAGAGTAGCTTACTCCTTGGGCTGAATGGTGATTGGGTTCATCAGAGCAGCCTTGGCGAAGCAATTGTGAGTTTTCTTTTGTTTGTTAATTTTTTGTACGTTTCTATTTATAGTAGTGCTGTCAAATGATTAAAAAAAATTAAATCGCTATTAATTGCATAATTTCAATAGTTAACTCAAGATTAATTGCAAATTAATCGCATATCTTATCTTTTTATTTCTGAAAGTGTAAAAGCCTATTTAGGCATTTTAAAATGCAGTTTTGCAATAAATGACACTAGTAAAAAAACATGCTTGTACAAAAAATATTTTATTTTTTTATTTTCAAGCACTTTTCAGAATTGGAATGAAAACATCCTGGTGCCATAAAATGTTAAACTCTGGCCAATAATGGCTAAATCACTAATCATAACGCCTGATGTTTACACCATGTGTAAACAAATGTGTAAATAAATAAATATTTTATGCCGAAATATTTTTTGTTGCCGCGTGAAAAAAAATATAGACATGGTATTAAGCATTTACATATAAAGTAATACTAATTTTACATTTTAATAAAGTCACAAGTTTTATTATTTTTATCACTCTCACACACACACATACGGTAATCCTGAGCTTTCACACCAACAACAATAATTTCTTCTTATATTTTTGCATGCTGTTTATATCCACATTCATACAGTTTAAAGCCTGGAAAAGGGTTTAAAATTTCCAGGTCATTCCAGTATCTTACACTTTGCTTGCAACGGGGCCAGGAGCTTAATACCCTTGAAAGAGAACTGTTTAGCGCAGCTTCATATGCTGACGCTGTAACTCCAGGTACTTCGTTTGGCAATGTCATTCAGCCTTAGTTTGTCAAATATAAAGAAAACAAATTAACAAGCATTAAAGTAAAGTTTATGGGTTGAGTTTCTGCAATGTTATCAGCGTGTAAAAACTCAGCTTCAGAACCAATCTCAGCTCAAAATGATCTGCACCGCCTAATCTACTTTCAGCAGTTATCAACAGTTATTACAACCGGAAACTGCAGAAAATACGAGCAGAGTTGCTCTCTCTGCCTTTACTCCCTCGGCTCCTATGTCAGGATGCGCTCCAGTGCGTAATGAGGTGGAGGGATATTTCAGCTGGTTATACTCACTGTGTCTTTAGTGCGGCAGCGCCACTTATTTTAGAGGCCAAATAAGCGACTTAACTTTCAGAAACAAGCCCAAAAGAACTGAAACCCGCCACTCGTGAAAATTACAAGCGAGTTTAGAAAAAAAAGCCCAAAGTAGTCTGAAATTGGCGGACTTGGCAACAGTGAGCACGGGTCTGTTTTGCTACAGTCTCTAGAATTCTTGGAACTACGGAAGGCACCAAGGGGAAGAAAAAAAAGTCTGGAGAACGCTGCAGGGAATAAAACATTAACGCTATTAACGCACGGCAAAAAATTTTTTGACATTATGGTCTAACAAAGTTAACTCGTTAATAACGCGTTAAAACTGATAGCCCTAATTTATAGACATTTTGAAAGAAAGGGAAATCAGCAACATGGGATGGTAAACATAACCAAATACACACACAGATTACATCAGAAAAATACACAAAACATAATCTATCTTGGATGGTAGAAATAGTAGTAATCCAAATATAAATTCTACATCCAAACTGCAAAATGTTTCTGTACTCGTTCTGTTGATTTTGAAAGAAAGTAATAATGTTTTTAATGGTTTAACGTTGCATACTTAAAGCTAAGGAGGAATTGTTTTCACACTTTGATAAAGGGTCTACCTGAAGAGCTTCAGAGTGTGCTAGCAGAAAAAGACCAGCTGCTCGCTGAGAAGGAGTCCTCTGCAGAAAAGCTGGAGAAGCTGCAATGCGACCTGATGGCTATCAATGAAGAGAGAAATCAACTGGACATGGTGGTGAAAGAGCTGACAGAGGAGAAGAAGAAACTCCAAGCACAACTTGAGGAAAATAACCAAATGGTTTGTTTTATTTCATTCACATCAAATACTAACAACTAATGCCAACAGATGTGTCATATTCCTCTTTATAGTGCACATTTCTTCTAGCTGTATTCCCTTACTGGAGCGACTGGTTCAATAAGAGTAGTAGTTTTCAAATTAAAAAGTTGTGTTCATTTTCTGGTTCCTACACGAACGAAAAAGCCAAAAAAAGGGGGGGGGGGGGGGGGGGGGGGTTGAGGATTGCAGCCGTGAGGTCGTTCCGATAAGACAGAGATAAGGAGGGCGGCCGTTAGGTCATTTGGACAATGCAAATCATCCTAGACGACCTTGATGCGGCTGCAGGCAGGAACCTGGGGAGTTCAGAAGATGGGACCCAGGTAATTGGAGACTGGATTCCTGGAACCCATGGCGGAGCTCAGACTGGCGGTGCAGGACGACTCACCACCTGTCTGAGTTAGTGGAGTCTAGCAGGCGAGGCGTCATCCTACATTTTCTCATGCTTTTCAAAGCGTGTTCCAAACGCTTTATTCTCGTGTCGCATTCCTGAGCTCCGAGATGGGACTCACCCCTTCTTGTTTTTATCCCCACTCATCATTCTTGTGTAAATGTTTTAAAGTTAGTGGCCACAACATGATGCAGAACATTTTGAAGGCGTAATGTCTTCTACATTGATGGTGTATGAGACATAAAACAAAAGACCTGTACAGCAGCAGGTGCTTTTCCTCTTCTCCTATGCGCATGTATAACACTGGTGTCATTTTACCTTGTCGCCAGAGGAGGCAGGCGTCTACAAAAATCCTGGAACTTAAGCTATGCTCCTTTTAAAATAGAAACAAATCCCAGCTCCTTTCCTTTGTTTGTTAGATAGTTGGATGGACGCGGAACACGCTGGTGAAATTGGACTAGTTTTCCTTCCTGACAGAGCTGCTGCGCTCATATGTTTGCGTCACAGACACTACATTTGTAATATGTAATATTCAGTGTCACTTTTTATAAAGTCCAACCATTTCAACGCCTCTTTCCCAATTCCCCCTGCAGTCAAAGAGTAAAAGTCATACATTCCAATAACCGCATGTTTTCCACTATGGAGGTAAAATTTGTTGTAGTGGGAAGGTTTTTGCTAAGTCAGTTTTTGTTGCAGCCTATTTAGCAGATATTGGGAGGATTTTCGGGAGGTAAGCATCATCTGTGGTTAGTTCATCTGGAAGATAATCCAAAAACATTGTTTTGAACGACAATGCCGTGTAGCTAAGTCTGGGCTGAATTGTGTCGGACACACTCATTTCAATGTTTGTCCATTTTGCATCATAAGATGGTTTGCACCAACAAACCAAAGATGTCAATTGGGCAGCTATGTAATAATCACTTAATTTAGAACAACATTTGGTATGTGTTTCAACCCATTTACAATGCAAATCTGAGTTATATAAAACAATATTTGAGGAAATATTTTTAAGAATGATTTGCTCAATAAAAATCAATAATCTTTAGGAAACTTGAATTTTATTACCGTATTTTTCGGACCATAAGGCGCACCGGATTATAACACGCTCTGTAAATGACCTTGTCTGTGTGTCTATGTCCACACATAAATCGCACCGGATTATAATGTGCACTAATATTTTTTCCAAGTGTGTTATATCACTCCACACTGCACAAAGGGAACTAAAAAGAAGTACAATTTTCTTGTAAATTAGTGTATTTCTCCTCAATTTGAGCAGGTAAATAAGACTACTTGCCAATGGAATAAGATTTTTGCACTCAAAAACAACTCAGCTCCATCTTATTTCAACTGCAGGATATCGAAATATCTTGGTGGTAAAAACACTCATGCGCTTCTAGTTTCGAAATTACAGTCAGGCAGTCTTATGGACTGCTCTGGGGTCCAATCAGGTAGTGACACAGTGTACCGTAATGCTCCAAATATCCATTGAGCAGAACGGCTTCATTGCTAACCAAAGTCATACTTCCTCATTTTAACAGATTTCGAGCGCATTATACCACTTAAAATTGGTCAGTAAGCACAACGGTAATCATATATAAGGCGCACAGGATTATAAAGCGCACCATTCATTTTTGAAAAAAATTTAAGGATTTTAAGTGCAGCTCATAGTCTGAAAAATGTGGTAATGTGATTATTTCTCAAGGAAATAATTCAGACTCAAATCTGTAACTCTGGACGCGAGAGGGCGCTGCAGTAGACGACCGGTCATTAGCTTGATGGGTTATTCCTAAAGTTACACAAACACCATTAAATCAACATTAATGTTCGCTATTAATTCTGTACTAACACTCGAATGATGGCAGAGTGAAACGAAAACCAGCATTAGGTTTAAACACCGTAGTTAGGTTTATTAGGTGGTAACCGTAACTTATCTGGGGACCTAATATGCTGCTAATGCTGCCTGAAACAGGATCCATGATTGTGACTAGAACATCGCCAGCTTAAAGGCAAACTTTATATTCCTCCATACCTATTTGAATGCCCTTTATTGTTGCTTCCTGGGGGTTCGATAAACACATTGAAAAGGTACAGACTTGCACGACATCCTTGCCTACAGCCATGTTCCATGGTTATAGGATCGGAACGACTACCAATAATTTTGATTTTGGCGGTAGGATATGAGTAAAGGGCTACACTTTAAAATGTCTGTACAAAACACAAACATTTTCATTGCCAAATAAAGTCCCAGCACACTGAATCATAAATGTTTTCCACATCAAGGCTGAGAATAATTGAGCTGATTTTGTGTTCAATAATATGCAGGGCTCTCCTAATATAATTTTGTAACATAATAATGTGTCTATTTTTATTTATTTTTTTAAATGTCTAGTCCTCATCAATTCACTGCATTACAGCATCCATTCTCCTAGTCCCTCGGGCAATCACTGAAAAGCTGTGTTTACTTAAATCTCCACTACAGTCCACTCGGTTTGACCTTGCTGTTGAGCAGGGCCGGAGGAACCCGGGCTGGCCCTGAAAAAGAAAACTGCTCCTGCCCCTTGTTGCCTTTTCTGGACTGTGCGGTACACATTTAGGAAGATGGGAGTCTCAACCAACCTAAAGAAGTCCAACAAGCTTAAAAAGAATGCCTGCTCTGTTCTGGGGTCCCTTCTAGAACCTCTAGAGATGACTTTGCAAAGAAGTATTCTTCATAAAATGAAGAACATTATGGACAACCCTAAGCATCCTCTATATCAGACTGTTGTACAACAACAGAGTGCCTTTAGTCAGAGGCTTCTCCAGTTTCGTTGTAAGACAGACCACTGCAGGAGATCAATCCTGCCTGCAGCCTTCACCATCTAAAACAACTCGCTAAAGAAACCACTGACTTACACCAGCATTTCATTTCCGTTTAGGATTAAGTATTTTTAATTGTATTCTTTTTCAGGCTCTGCGTGAAAAAATTGGACACCTAGAGGAGGCAATTAATGCGGCCAAAGAGACTGAATCCAACAACAAACGGGCCATTCAGCTCTTACAGACTGAATTGCAGGACGCTTGGGTGGTTGCGAAAGAGAAGGAGAGCACAATCCAAACCTTGAAGGTCAAACTGGAAGAGTTTGAAGTATGGCTGAAATTTATCTGTGGAACATTGGTAAACATAACTTTGTTAGCTTTAGGTTGTCTTTGATAAATATTTTTGTTCTTTCTTGTGTAGAAGAAGTCATCACCCAGTGCAGCTGAGCTGGCGATCCTCCAGAGGAAGCTCTTTGAAATGGAGGTTAAGCTTGCCTCATTAACTGATGAACACCAGGAAGAGTAAGAGCCCATGGATTTATCCTCAATTTTGTCAATTCTTGGTCCTTGCAACACCAGTTTTTACTCGCATCAACTTGCATTAAAGGCAGAGAAAAGCTAGTTTTACATTCAAAATAAATGTTTAAAGAAAATTACAAAAGTGTAGCAAAATGAATAAAAACTACCCCTATACCATAGAAGTCCAAACCAGTTTCATATATAAATGTGAAAATGTGCATAATAAATTTCTAGCAGCTATCCCCTAAACTAGGGGTCTGCAACCTGAAGCTCCAGAGCCAAACAATGTTCTTTGGCCTTTCCAAAGTGGTTCTTCATAAACTGGGACAGTGAGGGTGCTTTTGATTATATACACTCAAGGCAGGTTTTAGCAGATACTGTGTTTTATCGTGCAACATCAGTTTGTGCTTTAGTGTGTTAAAAATCAGAATAATCTTCACAGTTTCCCTTAAGGATTTCAGGTTGTTACAGAGTGAGAAAAATAGACCCTGATGTCCTCCAGTAGCCTAAGCCTATAGCAGCATTACTACAGAGATAGCTCAGGGTAACCTAAGCCACTCTAACTATAAATTAATCAAAAAGGAAAGTTTTAAGCCTAATCTTAAAAGTAAACGGGGTGCTTGACGGATGAAAAGTGGTAGTTGGTTCCACAGGAGACGCTGGTGAAGATTCTCAGTCGACCAGGTCATTATCATTCCAAAAAGAGTAAAAAACAAAGCAACTGGACTTGTTTTCCGTAGTTTGAAGACGTTTCGCTTCCTATCCAGGAAACTTTCTCAATTCAAAAAGTCTGGAGTAATGTGAAGCATTAAGCTTTATACTTGATGGCTTAGATAACATGCAAATTCAACAGAAACAGGTCTACCCCTTAGGGCCCTAAAGGGGTGGACCTGTTTCTGCTCAACGTCCTCAATTGGCCATCACAACACCTAGATGTGATTGCTACTAAGGGCTGCTTGCACCTGGGGAATTTTTTTTGTCTTTACTATGCTAAGTTCTTGTTCTTTCAGGATACAGAGGATGAAGATGGTGTTGAGTGTAAAGGAAGAGTCACTGAGAAAGTTAAAGCAGGAACTGAGATCACAGCAGCAGTCCGGGGAGGCATGTAAGTCACCGGTCTCGGACCTGTCTTTAGTCATGCAACTTAAGGTATTTTGTTTTATTTATTTATTTATTTTTTACGTAGCTAAATTTTCTGTCTTGTTTCTCCGTTAGAAACTGCCTTTTGATTTCTACCTGTTCTTTCTACCTGAAAACCTTTAATTGACTGATATTTTGATCATGCTAAGGGTTTTCCTCTTTAATGTTGTAATTGCTGTAATGTAGGGATTTCCAAAAATAGATTAAAAACATAAACAATAAATAAAACTCTTACGTAGCATATCCAGGTGCTGATTTTGGAAAGGGTCAGAAATGAATAAATATTAAACTGACAACATGAAGAAACTGTCGATGTAGTTTATTTTTTTTCTCTATCTTTAGCTCTCACAGGTAAGGAACTTCATGCTCGACTAACCAACCCCAGACGTATGGTGATCCAGAGCAGCATCCTGTTGGACAAGACCAAGCTGGAAGAAGAAGTTACACAGCTTCAGCTAAGAATCACAGAGCTAGAAAGGTAACATGATCCTGTTTGAGATTCTGTACTTCCTGTTTTTATTGTAAAAGAAAAGTATTGTAGTTGGTTTACATTTGGTTCATGCACTGCAATTCGTCTTTATACAAAATAACATATACATGTGGACAAAATTGTTTGTACCCCTCATTTAATGAAAGAACAACACACAATGGTCACAGAAATAACTTGAATCTGACAAAAGTAGTAGTAATAATAAATAAAGTAGTAGTAATAAATAAAAATTCTATAAAAATGTACAAATGAAAGTTAGACATTACTTTTCGACCATGCTTCAAAAGACTGGTTTAAAAAATTTACTCATGTTTGGTGACATGGTGTGTACCACACTCAACATGGACCAGAGGAGAAGGAAAGAGTTTTCTCAGGAGATTAGAAAGAAAATTATAGACAAATGTTAAAGGTAACCACTATAAAACCATCTCCAAGCAGCTTGGTATTCCTGTGACTACAGTTGCACATATTAGTCAAAATTTTAAGATCCATGGGACTGTAGCCAACCTCCCTAGATGTGGCCACAGGAGGAAAATTGATGACAAATCAAAGAGACGGATAATACGAATGGTAACAAAAGAGCCCAGGAAAACTTCTAAAGAGTTTAAAGGTGAACTTCAAGCTCAAGGAACATCAGGGTCAGATCACACCATCCGTAGTTGTTTGAGCCAATGTCGACCTAATGAGAGACGACCAAGGAGGACACCATTGTTGAAAAGAAATCATAAAAAAGCCAGATTGGAATTTGCCAAACTTCATGTGGATAAGCCACAAAGCTTCTGGGAGAATGTCCTGTGGACAGACGACACAAAAATGTAACTTTTTGCCAAGGCACATCAGCTCTATATTCACAGATGGGAAAATGACGTATATCAAGAAAAGAACACTGTCCCTACTGTGAAACATGGAGGAGGCTCTGTTATGTTCTGGGCCTGCTTTGTTTCATCTGCCACTGGGTGTCTCGAATCTCTGCAAGGTGCAATGAGATCTCAAGACGCTCAGAGAATTCTAGAGAGAAATGTGCTGCCCAGTGTCAGAAAGCTTGGTCTCAGTCGCAGGTCATGGGTCTTGTAACAGGAAAATGACACAAAACACACAGCTTAAAACACCCAAGAATGGCTAAGAGGAAACATTGGACTATTCTGAAGTGGCCTTCTATGAGCCCTGACCTAAATTCTATTGAGCATCTGTGGAAGGAACCATGCCGCCTGGAAAAGGCACTCTTCAAACCTGAGACAACTGGGGCATTATGCTCATGAGGAGTGGGCCAAAATACCCGCTGAGAGGTGCAGAAGTCTCATAGACATGATTCATGAAGACATGAATCATTTGATTGCAGGGATTGTCTCAAAAGGTTCTGCAACAAAATATTATGGGTAACATAATTTTCGTCCAGGCCTGTTTCATAAGTAAATTTTTCAAAAACCTGCTTCTGTTGAAGCGATATGCGCGCTGAGAATATTGAGATAAATCATTGATGGCGGTAAAAAAAACTGTAACGCAATATAATGTAATATATTAATCCAGAAATGAAAAGACATTTAATTGTGGTTTGATCAGTCTCTCCTAACAGAGATTTCTGTGGAGTATTTGCGCTCCAGTATACAGGCTCCTCCAGAAAAGAACACGCCTTTTCCGACACGTCCTTCTCAGATCTCAGCTAAAAAGGAGGAAAAACTCTTGAGTTAGCCCTAACTACCCTGCTACCGAGCAAAGTTATTTCCCAGAGTAATTTGTTCAACTCAGGGTCAACGCTTCTGAGTTTTTTGAAACGGAAAAGCCAGGGTATGCAGGAATTTACCCCAGAAATTACCCAGCTTTCTTAAACTGGGACCCTGTTCTAATTGTTATTACTGTTTTATTTATTTTATTACTTTATGTTGACTCAACCTGCTGAAGGGACTACAGATGGAAATTAGCCATAGGCTATAATCTGGCATATTTGCATGTACATGTCCATTAATATGCATTGTCCCTTATTAATAAATATATTCCAACAAATGTTTACCAAATTGTCAACATAATGACCGGGACAGGTAAACGCACACCATAAGGCATCCATGTATACAGCTTATTTGAAAAAAAGTCGATTTGGGAGCCATTTGTACTTTAAAATAAGTTGGTTTTATTTTCAGTAAAACTTATTTCACTCAAACCCTTCTTGCATGCAGTGGTCTCTATCTGAACTGGACCAGAAAAAATACTGAAAAGCTGCTGTTGGGGTGTAGTGCTGGGAAAAGTCAGGCCTGTAATTTCTGACCTCTAGTACCTTTTCTCCCTTCAGCCTGGTTTCCAGCCAGCAAGCAGAGACTAATAAGTGGAAGAGCAGAGCCATCAGTCTCAAAGGGAAGAGCAAAGCTGAGCTGGACAAACAATCATCCCAATGTAAGAACAGAGGCCTTCCTACAACTTTGATTCTAACTTGTTCTTCACTTGACTTAAAAAAATAATTTCTTTTTGTAGCAGGTGACAGCTCAGAGACGTTGTCCAGAAACCGACCCAGACACTTCTTCGATAACTCTGACCTTGGAATCAAACCAGGTGGGTGTGGTCTGTGGTGCTTTACAGTACACTGCAAAAAGGGAACTAAATTAAGTGCAATTTTCTTGAAATTAGTACATTTTTCCTTGATTTGAACAGCTAAATAAGACTATTTGCCAATGGAATGAGTATTTTTACCCCTAAAATAAGATAATTAGACATCCTGCACTTGAAATAAGATGATGGAGATGAATTGTTTTTATTTTAAGTGCAAAAATCTTATTCCATTGGCAAATAGTCTTATTTACCTGCTTAAATCAAAGAAAAATATACTAATTTCAAGAAAATTGCACTTACTTTTAGTTCCCTTTTTGCAGTGTAGAGATTGAACAAATCCCCTTACATATACCTGGGCTGTTTGTTTTGTCAGAAAGCTCCCATGTTCCTGCCCCAAGTGATGAAGGTAAAGCATATAGAAATGTTTTGTGGGGCAGTCACTTTTTGTCACTTTCTGTGAGCGGTGCTGGGACTTAAACAGTTCATCAAATAGTTAATTTACACTGAATATTAATCTCAAAGGTAACTTTGGTTTGAGACACATCCACAGACATAAAATCATCTGTTTTTCTTTTCTAATAGTTAATATCTGTCATTTTGTGTCCTGTTCAATTTGAACTTTTGGTATTTTTTTCTTCAATATTTATTTATTTTCATTCCAGTAGCTGGAAGCAGAGAAAAAGGGGGGGGGGGGGGCATTAGGTTGGGAATAGGATGTTGATTCACAAACATTCACTATTATTTTCAATTTGTTTTTTTCCTTGTTGTGGCACCGGTGGGCCTTATTTGAAAGTAGGCTGAAAGAAAATAAATAAGGTTGAGAGAAAGGGGGGGTGGGGGCTGTCTGAAGTCGGTGCACTTAGTTTGTTTCTGTCAATATATATTCATTGACTCTTGTGTGGAAACACTTCAGAACATCTTGATAAATTAAAAATTCATCCAAAAGTCCATTTATTTTAGTAATTTAATTCAGATAACATTGTTCATATCTTTATTAGAGAGTAATATATTAGTCTTTATCTCAAATAGTTTTAAGTATAATGGCTTACTGCATTCAAAAGTCTTTATTTCAGAGAAAAGTACATTTAGCAATTTTCCTTTTGGAAATGAACATCGCAGATTCTGGAGTAAGACTGGGGCGGTACAGAATTCAAGGGCTTCAGGTTCAGTGAGAAGTTTTCAGTCTGATTATATGGGATGTCATCTGCTTGTTGCTTGCTCCTCCTTTCTGCTTTATAGTACTTTTCAGTTGGCTGATATTCCTGTATAAAAAAAAAAAAACTTTTGTTATAGATAGTCAGATTTTCTGAGAAACTGAATTTTGGGTTTTCCTTGGCTATGAGTCTTAATCATCAAATTTGAGCACTTGGAGCCTATCAGTTTCAGTCTTTCAATTTATTTATCGAAATGGGTTTTTGATTATATTATAAAACACAACAAACTGTTCTGAAAATATAGAGAAATCTAGACTACTATTATTATAATTGTATGAAATTATTAGGCAACGGCAAAGAAGTTGGATCAAATTAGCTTTATAAACCTTCAATGATGCGCATGGTTCTGTCTGGTAAATGTTTTTTTTTTTTTTGTCTCAGCCTTTACAGATGCAGAAGTGGAACCAGACACATGTGACATTTTGCAAGGCTCTCCAAAAGAACAGGATTACTGCAAGTCTCAGTAACCCTGTGTAATTTGTAATGTTTTAAGTGAACTGAAAACTCTTTTTAATGGTTTAACAATTTGTAATAAATAAATGTATTTCACATTGCTGTCAGTTTGTTACCTCAAGGCAAAGAAACGTTCTACTAAAAAGCAAAGAAACTTTTATAAAAAGCAAAAAATAATTAGTCTGTGTGTGTGTGTAACGAATCGTCTGCTACATCGATGTATCGATTATTATTCCTATGTTCCAACTACACTGATCTGTGCTTGGCAAGTTGGCATTCCGGATGACATATAGACTTATATGACTTATTTTTTATGCATGAGAAATGCCATGTGTGTGCATGTGAAGTCAGGGAAATGCGTGTGTCACGGTCATTGCGTGAGTTGAGAGCTCTGGTTATTTCTCAGTAACTGCTTTCAGCAGCTCCAACAATCTGTAGTCTCAGATAATATCTAACATTATGAAACACAACACATGGCATATGACACCTGGTGTCCGTCCTGTCCCCCCCAGCCCTTACTGGATCAATGGAAACACAACAGGTTCCAAGTAGAGTGGAGTGAGGCCAAGTGGAGTGGAGCTGTGTGGCTTAAATAAAGCCCATGGAAAAGGGGCATTAGGGGTATCAGTGAAAAGGGCACAGTAGAAATGCACTCCACACATTTTTCAGATTTCTATTTGTCAAACTGAAATTTCTATCTCACAACTGTACACTACTTTTCTGTGGAACTGTCACACAAGATCCCCTTTGCTGTCACATGCTGGGGCAGTGGGCTGTGGGCTGCCGACAACAACAGACTGAACAAAGTGATCAGGAGGGCGGGGGATGTTGTGGGGGAGGAGCTGGAAACTCTGACGACCGTGGCAGAGAGGAGGATGCAGTCCAGGCTTCAGTCCATCTTAGACAATGTCTCACATTCTCTCCATGACACACTGACCCAGCAGATGAGCTCTTTTAGCAGGAGACTCCTCTTACCTAGATGCACCACAGAGCGCCACAGGAAATCATTCCTGCCTGTGGCCATCAATCTCTACAACTCCTCCCTCAGTTATCCTAACACCCCCCCTCTGTAACTGTCATTTATGCATTCTCTGCACTGTTCTTGCACAAGTCACCATCACTTCAATGGGATTCCCAAAGGAAGTAATATGACTATTGTGATATGGTAATACCTTGTGTGGAATGTTGTAAATATATATATATAACAATGTGTGTGTTCTGGAGCATGTAACAAAAGTAATTTCCCCCTGGGATCATTAAAGTATGGCTGAGTCTGAGTTAAGTTTTGCATCTGTAACAGTTGACAACGACACTGCCTAGTTAAGTTACTCTAAAGCAGGAAATAAAAAAAACTTTATTAGCATTCCATCATATCTCATTAATAAATTATAATTAGATGGTAGACCATCTAGTAAACTATTTTGCGTTGTCTGAAATGTTTTTTTTTTTTTCTCAGAGACAAACTCGTGCCTGTTTATACCTTGATTTGCTTTGTGTCCAATGTTCCTTCTCAGTCCCTTTGATCACAGCTTCAGAGTTTTTGATGGACACCTGGTATTTGTTTCTGTTAAACTGCATTAGAGCTAAGGTTGCATGCAGGCTTTCAGTGGATTGTTTTCTGAATATTAGTTTTCTTTTTCTTTCATCAGGAAGGGTAAGTGGTTAGAATTGCATGGTTTCAGGGGCAGTCATATCTTAAATGAGGGGCTTTGTAGTGCCATATGGCGAGCAAATGGAAGCTGCAACAGGCAGAAAAAAAGTGACATCTGCAATCAGTATCCTATAATCAAAGTTGCAAGGCCTTGTCTGCTGGATATTTGTTTATAGTCTCTTGAGAGCCACTCAGGGGCATTAGTTATTTCTACCACTTCATGGTCATTTCTGTCATATTGGCAAGCACACAGAAATCCTCTTTATTGTTGTGATTCAGTATTGGCTGCTGTGTTGTTTCAGTAATTTACGTCAGTATGAGCCTTCTGCAAGGTCTCTCCAACAACTTTATCTTTCAACTTCAAGTACAATTTGTCTGGATGGAGGACAGTTGTGCATTAAAATATCATGGAAAACAAGTAGGTATCATTTAGGTAGGTTTTTTTTATAAGTCGTGAGCTGTTCAAAAGTGTTTACACCTTTCAGATTTCTCTTTTTTTATTAAAGTTTTGTTCTGACCTTTAATATTAGTTGTGAATACATAAAAAATAGAAAATTCAGTTTTCAAATTATGTTTGTATATATTAAGTTAAAGAAAAAGCTGTCCAAATCAACATGGCCAAACATGAAGGAGTAATTGCCCCCAAATCTAATAACAGGCCGTTCCACCCTGGGCACCATTGACTGCCGTTAAGCAAATCAATGAATAAATTATATCACTGTGTTACAAACCGTAATTATTTGGGTTTGGGGGATTTTTTTGTATTTGTGTTTCTGCAATTTTTCTGTATTTTATTATGTACTAAGAGGTCTTGTCATATTCGGTTCATTTTTCTGTTATCTGTAAGGTGTTGCCATTTTAGCTAAATTAATCCTAATCCTTAGGGCTTTTAAGGATGTTTCTAGTATTTGAATCAGTTTGATGTCCAGATTTCGACTAGCCCATTCCAAAATCATCCTCCCGCACCTCTCCTTAATGCCTAAATAATTATCCACATAAATCTGATCTTCAAACATTCCAAATAAGGAGTGCTACATTTTGTGGGCAAAAAAAGATAAACTATGTGCAAGAGGTAGGCGTGTGGCGGGTGATCAACTCGGTCCACCCCATTTAAATGAGTAAACTGCATGTGCTACTGGCAGTTTGAGAGTGGCTGTAAAAGAAAGATGAAGTTCTGAGCAATGAAGTTAGAGGTAAAAACGATGGTGACCATTTAAAAAAAAGTAACCTTGATGATAATGAACATTTATAGTGCAATTTAAGTATCTCAAATTTAAAGAATTAAATATCAATCATCAAACTTGGAGAAGATGACTGTCAGCTCCTCCCTGATCTCCCTCTGACAGTTTAGTTTGGGAAGGGAGTGTACAGTCAGACTTAAAGCGAGATTCATCTCTAATCAGCTGGATTTACCTCCACCAACTCCTCACAACAGCCACTTGACCCAAAATATTAAACAAGGCAGGGCCATAATTTAATACAACATATCTGTTCTTTGTACAAAGCCTGTAAGCAACATCGAGGGAGTGAGAAAAATCCCCCTTGCCACAAGTTATGGATGTCCACTATGTCCTGGTGGATTCCAGTTTCAGCCCACCTGAACGTCACCGCTTGCTGTGAGCAGCCAGGTCACCACTGCCAGGCTCCTCTACGCTCACCAGTCTGTCCAGTTTCTTTGACACATTACAGTTAGACAGGTTTTATTTAAATGATTTTGACCCTCCAGATCTGGCAATGATTCTGGTGCTTATATTCCAATTCCATGCTGTGTAAACTTGAATGCTTATTGGATTTAAGCAGATGTGGGTAGAGTAGCCAAAATTTGCCCTCAAGAGCAGCGTTACTGCCAGTGCTTTAAGTGAGACGATATGGATCGGTATGCAGCACCGGCACTTCTAGAGTTTACCCCACAGCATACCAGGACTTCTTTTCTACATGCGGTGATTACTGGGACTTCTACCTGCATTCCCACCCCACATGACCTCTCCACAGTTTACAGCTTGTAGCCTATTTGTTATTTCAAAGAAAAAATTACCTCCTAAGAAACCCATTGCTGTGGCGCACAACGCTTGAGGAAAAGCAGAGGAAATCGTTCACGACTGTGATGTTCAGCTGGCTGCAGCAGGGCTCAAAGAGGACCTGAACTGTAGCAGAGTTAACTCTGAACAGTCCTTCACTGCACAAGAAAACGGAGATCTGCTGCTGCACAAACGCCTCGGTAAGAACAGGAGCGGTGCTAGTTGTTTGGGGGCCCTGAGCACAAATGTGTGGTGCCCCCACATGGAAATGACCAACAATAAGGGATTTGTCATTGTATTTCTCTTTATTTCCAAAATAAATTCTCAATATTAAAGTTTTGAAAACCATTGCTATAAGTACGAGGAGAGTTTTAAATCCTGAAAAAAATTAAACTAATCTTGTATCTACAATGATGGATATACTTCCTCACAAGATAACTTTTACCTATCAAGGAGGAAAATTAACAGGCAATAGCTTTAAAGTGGGATTGAAATTAACTAAAGTGCTATGAGTAAAATGCAATAACGGGCAGTGTAATACAAAAGTAGGACTCATCCTATAGAGTTCTCTTAGAATAATACTTATTTTTGTCCTGTTTTGTTTGATGAAAACCCCTAAAAACATCATAAATGTCAGACTTTCCAGAGGAAACTGAACAATGTGATCATGAAAAGTTTAGCTTTTCTGGGGAAGATTCATAGGGAGGTCAATAAAACCAAAGCTCATCGAAGTCTGCAGAAATTCTGCAAATTATTTTAGATTAACAGACTAACACTGCTGTTCATAGTAAATCATTTTTGAATTAGGACAGACGTCACAGGCTGAACATGGGATCAAATCTCATGTCTTTGTTACTTTTGTGTTTAACATTTTTCATTTGTTCATTGTTTACTGTTTCCTTAGTGGAAAAACTGCATGTGAAATGATGTTTTGCTATTTGTTGTCTACAACAGTTTAAAAAAAACATATTTTTGCAAGTTGTTTTTTTTTTTTTTTCACCATTCCCGTTGCCAATCGTTTTTCCATTCTTCAACCCATGACCTTGTTAAAGTATCACCTGTAGCTTGGGTACCTTTATTCACTACTCAAAAACATATTGGGCTCATGGAGGGGAGACTAGAGGGCTGTCCATCTTTTTCTCAAGCAAATATTTTCATATTACTTATATTAACATGCTTTAAAAAAAATTAACTAAAATGTATAGTGCAGTAAAACTAATCCAATAAGTGATTTTTTTTTAAGTGATTGAGTAAATGTAATTAGTTACCACCACCTCTGGATTTATGCCCTAAGGTGATCAACACCTTATGTGACAGAGTGCATATATATTAGCTGGTTTCTATTGCTCAGGCTATAACCAGGCACAAAAGAGATTTAACTGACTCTGAAAGTCAAAAATGATGCAAGGTCTTTCAGAGGGATCAGTGTTCCTAAAATTGCCAAGATACTGGAGCGTGATTACAGAATTATCAAATGCTTTGTTATAAATAGGACTGCAAGAAACATGGTAAGAAAGAAAGGCACACTTAATTATGGGCCTCTTTCTTTGCCTGGACTAAACCAACATGTTGGAAAAATGTACATTTTTTGTGTGGCTGCATAATCTTTGTGCACACTGGAAGATGCACAATTGTTCACACACAAATATTCTCCTGAGAAAGCCATAAGTTAACTTTTACCTTCTTGAATATTTGGGCCTGATGTTTTTGAACTGACTGAGAGCTCTGTAGTGGTTCCATAATGAATCCTGAATAATCCAACTTGCCAAGTCAGAGTGTAGCTGTCTGCTTACAGATCAGTGACCTCTGGTTTTAACCATGTCAATGTTGACTTTATATTCTCACCAGGCAGCCTCTGACTGCACAAGGAGCCCAGTCCATTCATCCTAAACAGACCAAAGAATGTCTAACTTAAGATACACCGCCTGGGAAGACATTTCATAACCCTTAAACCTTTTCAAATTTTGGCACATTTCAACCACAATGTATTTTAATGGGGTTTTATTGCTGTAAACCAGCACAAAGCAGCACATGCTCGTGAAGTGAAAGGAAAAGGATGCATGGTCTTGACATGTTTTACAGCTTTGGACATCTGCAGACTGAAATCATGCTCATTTGTAAAATAGTTCAGCCTCAGTCAGATTGGACAGAGGGCATCTATGAATATTAGTTTTCAAGCCTTGGCACAGATTCTCTATGGATGTCATTTCCACTTAGCTATGTGAAGATCTGTGCTGTTTGGGTGCTGCTTTCTCCTCCTCCTCTCTGCAGGGTGTGACTGGAAGGTGCTGCTCCACAGGTGTTTTCCATCTACCGCTCATCAGTGGTGCTTTATAAGGAGCTAGAACCAGGAGGAAGGTGTCAGGGAGTGAGGTACGGTTTTTAGGAGGCATTTTTGATGAAAAGCTTATCTGGAAGAAGCATATCGAATATGTTCAAAATAAATGTAAATAGGGTAATAATTTATTCAGATGTCTGTCTGGGAAGGATCTTCTCTTGATTATGCTTGTGTTGCATACATGGCAGCAGCTGAAAGTCACCTGAGCAAGCTTGATAAAGAGCAATTCAAGGCTTGAGTATTTGCTGTTTAGTTTTTAGGTCATCTCCTGTGACTGCTTTGCAAGTTGCGGCTGGAGAGCTTCCTCTTAGGTTGAGACGAATAAAACGAATGTTTGCATATTGGATAATTCTTCAGGGACATAACCTATGATCATCCAGCAAAAGCTCTTCTACAAAAGTGATGGGAGCATCAGGAGTCAGATTTCAAAACTTTTTGATGGATTGGAGATATAAAAGCTCAAAATTTGGCCCTGACTCAATTCCAATATAATCATGCAGAACCTTGCTCACCAAATCCCCCATGGTTGTTAATTAAACCAGTAGTTGACTTCCAATAACAAAAGGCACTTCGAAAGGAAAGCAGGAACACTCCTTAATTGTTTCCAGTTAAAACATATTTTGAGGAACTGGAAAAGAGTCTGCTGATATTGTCAGGGTTCAGTTTTTGCCTGCTTCACCCTGGACAGTTCCAGCACCTTCCACCTCCCATGCAGCCCAGTTTTTCCACTCACCTGATCACTTCCACCTGCAAGCCCTACTATATAAGCTCAGTTCAGTCTGCTCCTCCCTGCCGGTTCGTCTCTTTTCTCTCCACTTCCCTCGAAGCGCTCAGGATCCCACGCCAAGACGCAACCTGCTTGGATCCTGTTCTGAAGCTCATTAGCCAGCCTTGGGTTCCGTCCCAGGGCTCACCCACGGTCCTCCAGCTTCCTCCTGTCTGCCAGCTCCTGCCATCTACATCCACTTGCTCCACCTGGTAAAGACTCTCTGGCTCTCATCCTCCATAATCCATCAACCTTCAATAAAACTCTTGAAGCGAAGCTGTGTGTGTGGTTGTGTTCGGATTCATCAGAACAAATTGTGACAGATATATACTGATGGATCTAAAAACCCAAACAGTGGCAGAACAGGAGCTGCAGCAGACATCCTACAGTATAGCATCAAAGGAACTGGTTATCTTGCAGTGTATACTGTTGAACTGGCTGCCATTGCACGAGCTGTCAAGTGGTTGTTTGTCAATGATACTGGGGAAATAAACCAAGTATTATTGGATCAGATAGTCAAGCTGCATTATTAATCATCAAATCATGTAAATCTTGTAGTGATTTAGTGTTTCAAATCCATCACATATTATTTCAGTTAAGTAATAAAAATGTTTGTTAGGTTTATATGCAGCACATGTAGATTTAAAAAGTAATGAAGAGGCGGATATTTAGCTAAAGAGCCCATCAAGGTGGATCCGATTGACTTAAACATGTCTTTGAGTAAAACTGAAGGGAACTCCTTTATTTATATCTAAGTCCTTAAGATATGACAGGAACAATGGGAAAGTGAAGACACAGGAAGGCATTTGTATGCCTTCCTGTGTCTATATTGGAAGAAATGTAGAAGGTCATAGACCTAGTAATGGAAGCTGAAGAGAGAAAATAATTATAATACGATTAAGAATCAGACACACCGGTCTTCATAATACTCTTTTCAGAATAGAAAAACATCAAACGGGGATCTGTAATTATTGTAATCAATTAGAAAGTGTTAAACATGTCTTAATAGAATGCAGCAAATACAGAGAAGAACGTAATTGTTTAAAAAAAAAAATTTAAGTAATTGGGGAATATATAAAAAAACATCAGGAATCAGTTAATAAGCTATCTTAAACAGTTATGTAATTGGTTAATTAATTCATGTATACCTTTAGGCCAGGGGTTTTCAAATTCATTCAATGTGAGCCTCCCCTTGGAATAGGTAAAGATAACCACGCCCCCCCCCCCCCCCCCCCCCCCCCATCCACAAACCTACCACACATAGGTCCCTGCAGTAAATGCATCTTTCTTTTGTGTTCCTACAATGCTGTGTTTCAAAAACAACTGATAGCCCAACAAATGTTTTTTATTGTATTTCTTTTAACAAAGTACATTCATAAAAAAGGCCTATTCAGAAAATATACATCCAAATATTTCCATCTTACATGCTACTTTTACTGAAACATCACAGACAGAGGGCTTAGTTTTAAAACTGAACTGTCATTAGAGCAAATTCATACAGCGGACAAACTGGATTAAACAGACGCCAATGTCAAACTGAACTCACGTCAACAGGAGATGTCAACTGAAATAATAATAAAAAAGATAACCTGAATTTAACAGACGTCAACATATTCCATATTCCAATCTACTTTTTAGGCTAATTATACACAAATTAGACCTAGTGCTATTTTAACAAACAAGCATTTTATTAGTTGTTAGTTGTTATTTCTGATGTTTGGCACTTTGTTTTACCTCGTGTTAAAGTGTTCTTTAAATAATGATGACAACGATGATGATTATGATCAGAATAAACTTTTGCATCACCTCCCAGAAGCTGGAAAGAAAAGAGACAAAAACATTTTGTCTCTTTTTCACACCTCACTTAGTAACTCTAATATTTTAGTCTAAATACTTTAGCCTAAACTATTTTAGGCTAAAATATTACACTTTTTATTTGTTTTTCTTCAATCCCTCGGTGATGTTTAATAATTTCTGCCAAAGGCTGCAGCATTTTGATTTAATTCATCTGAATGCAGTATTTGCAAGCCATACTCTGATTGGATGGAAACTGTCTGTGATTGACTGAAACAGCCGAGAGAGCGCACAGCTGGTGTTGAGCGTGGAATGAGCAGGTGCGCGCGCTACTTCCAGAGATGGAACTCACCGCCAGTGATGGGCAGTAGCGCCGCTACATGTAGCGAAGCTATTAGTTAAACTACATTTTCCAGTAGCTTGACCGTAGCGTCGCTGCTTTATGAATCAAGTAACTTTCCTGTAGTGACGTTATTTTTTTGATCAAGTAGCGACGTAGCGTCCACAAACGCTACAAAATCCAGGACATAACCAAGAAATGAAACCAGGTTTGCTATTTTGAAACAACATTCAGAGTGAACAATCAGTCTGAGTTGTTGGTTGGACATGTTCATGCGCGAGCTTCTACTTTGCCTCTCCTGTCTGTATCTATCGAAACATGCACATGCGTACGGCAGTGGAACTTATGGCAAGCCGATTAGGCAAATTATCGTCCTTACAATAACGTGCAGTTCCAACCCGTTTTTTGCATATTATATTATCAGGAGGTTGTCTTTTATGTGCTCAGCCACTAGATTTAAAGGTGTTTTACCCAATAAGAACACTGCAGCACCAGACACCACCAGGAGGTCCCTGATCGTTGGGGAAAGGCAGAAAGAAGTTGCACCTTCCTTTCTGATCCTGTCTAAATCCTGCTTAGTTCAATAATAAAGTCTGATATTACACAAAACTCACTCTGACCTGGTTTATTTTATTTAGCTTTTAATTTCTTTTCAACATTAAGTTCTACTACTTGGCTTGTGCTTTGGTAGTTTCACGTTTAAAATAACAAAAGAAATATGAAGAAGCTTATGGTGCATCTTCTTTCTGCCTTTCCCCAACGATCAGGGACCTCCTGGTTGTGTCTGGTGCTGCAGTGTTCTTATTGGGTAAAACACCTTTAAATCTAGTGGCTGAGCACATAAAAGACAACCTCCTGATAATATAATATGCAAAAAACGCCACCAAACTTTATTAACACCACCGCACGTACTAGGCCAATAACCTTTTTGTTTTATTTCTAGCAGTAATTACTTCAGTTTGTATTTTATTATGCTGCTCATAAAGCAATGTCTACACTGTGTTAGGTCATTGGCTGATCTTTAATAAATGTTTTAACCAGTGTATCAGACTCATTTTGAATTGTTCTGACATTAGGTTGGTACAACGTTAAGTAGCTTCTGATGTAGTTAAGCTACTTTTAACACATTTGTGTAACTTAGCTTGCTATATTTCTATAGGTGGTAGCTTTTGTGTAGTGAAGCTTAATTTATTCTTGAGTAACTGATAGCTTAGCTCACTACACTGGACAAGTAACTTGCCCAACACTGCTCACCGCGAGGACAGTGGGTTGAGAAGAGTTTTTCAGACCGTGCCAGACCGGTTTTGAGCGTTGAGAGTTGTCTCACTGCGCGCTTGGATTGGTTCCTGCGCGCTCAAACAGAATGCACGAATATCGCTACATAGTTTTACAGAGTTGAGCGGCAGCGCTGTCTTCTTCACTGTCTTCTCGCGCCTCCACTGTGACTCTTTGGCGCCCCCCAGGGGAGGCGCACCTCACCTATTGAAAACCCCTGCTTTATGCATAACCGTGTATACCATATATATTTTCCCTCTGATTTCCATCAACGTCTACACTCCAGTCCAGTAGGTGGCGGTAAATGCACCTGAAGTTGGTTTGCCAACCGCCAGTCAAAATTCTAAAAGAAGGAGGAAAATGTCAGATTGTTAGTGCCTACAGTGTGGTAACCTGGCTTAGTCCTGCATAGAGCTCCTTGTCTTCTCAGGTTTTAGCCTGTTCTTACCTCCTGTGTTATCACCTCCCTTAGATGTTCCACTTGTTTCCATGTCCTGACTCTAATCCATCTTCTGTTGAGATCTCCTCCATGTGGGCTCAGCTATGGCCTTCCTTCCCTCTCCATGTTCTTCCTGTGTGAAGTTTGATTCACCTTCGCTCCACTGATCCCGCTGTACCTGCCTGTTCACCCTCCAACGCTCCCTGACAGAACTGCCAGAATCAGTCCTCATCCACTACGCCTCCAGTCGACCTCAGCTCAGTGGGTGACTTGCCTCCTCCTGGAACCATCCCTACCTTATCCAAAAAAGCTCTCAAACTGCTTCCCTGTCTCTGGCGTTGTCACTTGTTATCGGGCATTTTGCTTAGCATTATGACAATTGACATTATTGTGTTTTTACTAATATGCTTAAAGTTAAACCATTCCATTTTTATTTAGTACCATTCATCTTCCCCACAACTCAGACCAGATCCCCTGTCGCAGACCAGATGCTGCACGTAAACTAATGGTTTAAAAAAAACAAAAAAAAAACTTTGAAGCCTTCACAGAACCAGGGGATTAAATCACACACACAGGTGGACTCTATTTACTAATTGGGTAACACACTTTTCCCTTTACTTTATCTGTGAAACATTTTAAAACCATGTCTTTTCCCTCTAATTCTCAGCTATGCTCTACTTTGTCCCATTCTATCACCTAAAATCCCTATAAAATGCAAAACAATGTGCCAAAGTTCAAGGGTGTGAATACTTTTGGAGGACACTTTAACTGCTAAGAATGCAAGAACAATTAAGGATCAACTCAGCAGAACAGTTTTTTTTTTTCTGGCACTTATTGGGTTTAGATCCCTTATGCTAAAGTAAAAGAACCAAAACCACCGTACTGTACAGTACCACACCACACACAAACCTCCAGGAACCAGGTAGCCGGTCAAGCTCATTCCACCAAATACTTTCCATTAGATTCCAGATTGTTTCTGCCTTCCACGCCCACCACACGGCCTCTGTTTTTTTTTTTTCTTGTGGTATCCAAGGAGGTCCAGCATCCCAAAATGCATCTACACCTCAGACATAACTAACTCCAATCCCAGCTGCCAGAGGCTCATCCATTTCATCTCCAACAAATATTTCATTTGCATCTAATTTAATGGTGTGATTCCCGCTCACGAACAGAGTATTGCAGCCTCGGGCTCATTTTAAAGCCTGACTGACAAAGGAAACAGCTATTAGCTCTGTCATGTAATGAGCGAACCAGACGCAGGTGCCAATTCTGAGGCCATTAAGACACCCGACGTCTGACTATTACACCACAATATCAAAACAGTCATTGCAATCAAAAGAAATATAGGAGCTATCATCTCAACAAGAAATAAGACTTTTCACTTTCCAACAGCTTCTGATTAGGCCCTCCTTTTTGTTGAAGATCTAACAATGTGTTCATTAAGCCTGTGTGTTGGTGTTTACGACCAGATGACTGTGTGCTCTGATAAAAAGCAAATCCAGCTGTTAATATTAATGAATAATATAAATGGTGCTCAGCAGAGGAAGTAGAGCCTGTAATGACGGCAATCGAATGATAAAATTAATTTTACTTTCCCAGTTAACATATAAAACTAAAGGAAGTGTAGATAATCAAATTGAGATGTGGGAGGATTGTACCTTCATTCTTTTATGCTGCGTTTATTTGATCATAACAAGAAATGTTAACAATTAAGATCAGTTTTGTTTTTGTTTTTTGTTGGGGTTTTTTTGGGGGGGGGGGGGTAAGAGTTTGAAGCATTTTTAAGATGTTTCATAGTAGATCAGCTGTTTGTTTATTTTCACATATTGGATTTGACTGGATGGATGGATCAATGAACATCCAACTGGAACACACAATCTGGTGTTAATTTTGACCTTTAAAGCAATTTTATTCACCGGTGTATTTCCCAGTCCTTACCTGTTAGTTAATCAGTGCTACCATGACAACGTGTGATAAAATGAAGGAAAAATGCCTTATTTTAAGAAATTTAACGATGACCTTTTCTTACGACTAATAGTGTTTTCATCTTCACTGCTGTGGTCTTCATCCGCTGATTGTAATGGGGTGCTGTTCATGGATGGGGGCACATTCATTGCCATCCTGGGTAAAGATGAATGGAAAAACTTGTAAAAATAGGTTCATGTTTTATTTCTGGGTAATAGGGGAAAAAAATTAACATGTATTCTGAGCAGAACCGGCTCTATTTTATGGTTTGGCTAACATTACTTAGCTCAACTGTAACTTAAGGAACATGTTAAAAAAAAGATTAACATTTATTCTAAGACACTCTGCAAATTCATTCAAACACAAACTGATTGATTCAAACTTTTTTTTTACTTGCTTACGCAGGATCAGCTGATTTCGCTGCACCGCTAGGTAGGTCCAGTTTTCCTTTTCAGCGCGTTGGACTGACAGCAGTTGGGAGGTCCATCAGAATGAGGAACAACAGGGGCACGGGGAGAAGGATTGTTGTTCATATTTTCAGAATTTTCAAAGTGGCACAAAAAAAGGATAATTGTCCCAGATCACTATGATTAAATTGCTCTTTTCCCTCTTTACAGCAGCTCCCGCTGCAGATCCATCAGGTTCTGCAACAGCTTTTTCCTTATTGCCATCACACAGTTGAACTGCTGAACTCTAACTGGACTCTGCATCACACTTGCATCATTATTTTGCATCTACCAACGTTGCCAAACTTTTATAACCCACTTAACGGAACACAACGGAATGTTTACTCTATTTTTGCACCGTATTATTTTGCACTGCACCGAACCTTTTCATATTACTGCCTTTTGCACCATTATTTTTGCACCATAAACATGGTTGAACATTCTTCTGCATACTGTTTTTCTCCTGCACTGTTACATTCTCATCACTGCTGCACTTTATATTGTAATGTTATCTTATTCCAACTGCAATCTCATTACACTGTCGTAAACTGCATGCAACAAAATTTCGTTCTGCATGCGCTCTGTACATAGAAAATGACAATAAAGTTGTATAAATCGAAGCTTACCCCACTCTCTGGACTCTGAGTTGCTCCTCATGACCTTTCAATATTCGTAACACTTCGAAAATGAACGTCTAGCTGCAGCCTTCAGTTTCAATAGTGCCAGTTCACAGCAAGTGTTGTCTCAGGGCACTTTAGAAAAAAACAACTCACTGGATCTTCCCGCCTTGTCTAGAGGAGGTACTGGTCCTCACTATCTGTAACATCCATGGAGCTACTGTCAAAGGAAAATAAGGAAAACATTTTGTCGTCCTCCACCTTGTCGTCCTCAGTTTCTCCACTTACATCTCATCGAGTGTTTTCCAAGCCTCCTTGTAATCAGCAAGAACTCCTACCTGCAATAAAAGACAAGGACCACTCATTATCTTCCAAGCTTTTGTATTTTCAGCCGTCTGACACTTGCTAACTGCAAGGCCAGGAAGAAGAATCATCAAAATCTACATCACAAACCGTCCACCTGAGCTCCTTTAAGCACTTTGAATGTCTTATTATTGAAAAGTGCTATATAAATAAACTTACCTTACCTTCAATTGTTTCCTTCTCTTCCAGACCAGACATCCTCAGCTTGACCCGTGGAACCAAATAATGTTGTTCATCTTTGCAAGCAATAAACACTTTAAAGAGCCTAATGAGGGGCTATAATGTTTGTATGTTAAACAGACAACTTAAAACAAGAAAACTAAATGTCTAATTTTGATCTTGGAATCTGAAAAATGAAAATTTGTATTTAAAATAAAAATAAATTAAGCTAAAATTTATTTTAGTGAGGATGATTTATTTCAGTTGTCTTTCATTAAACATTAGTACTTAGATTTTTTTTTTTTTACTTTGTTTCAGATTTAGTTTTGAGATTCAAATCAACAAAGAACCATTGACGTAACAGACAGAGATGATCAGCCCCTCTGTTCACTTTGAAAATATTATTTTTTAGCTCATATTGGTTCCATAACCTTTATACATGAATCCAGAATAAAATGGGAGCCTTCAGTTATTTAGCCAATGTTTTGCCTCTTAAGCTAATTATTGTTGAAACAGCAAGCTGACATTATGTGTGTTTATAAAACTGCCTGTTAAATTGGTACTCACGTTTCTGTGACAAGGCTAATACACTTGATTTAAGGTTTAAACTTTAAAACTCTAACTGTGTCTAGAGTCAGTGAATAAGGTGGCTTTAGTAAACACCTTATTCAGTTTTTTCAGGTCTGTCTACAGTTAAAGTGAAGGGAATATTCATTAGCCATTTATGCAGATTAGATTCTCAGACATAATTTAGATCCAAACAACCTTCTGAATGGATAATTAAGAGGAATTCACTTTCACCATCGTTAGGGTTCCTTCATTGGTCCTGACGATTCTGACGGAAACACAAAGGCTCCTTTTTCCTATCTTGTTTTAAATTAGTGATACCTTTCACGTTTTCATATCTTATTCCATTACAACCACAAACTGAAATGCCTGTTACTAGGATTTTATGTGATTGACCAACATAAAGTATTTTCTACTTGTGAAATGAAAGAAAGCTTTTAAAATCAAGCGAGCCACAATTGTTTAAGAGGTTGTCTGCTCTCACTGGTGGGTTGGACACACTTTTATGTGGGGGATGCTGACCTCATAAAGGCCCTGAGGAGGCAAGGTGAAAGCTGAATATTAATGCCTCGGTCTTTACCGCCAGATCACTGCAGGACAGGACACGTTCTATTAAACTCGGCTTGAAAGTCATCCTGACGACAGAGCAGCTACTTCCCTCTTTTCTCTGTCGTCTGTCCTGGTCGTGGACTGAGAAAGTCTCCCAGACACAGTACACCTCATGGCTCTCCGTGCTATCACTGCAGCATTTGCTCTCTGATGCCACCGGTGATTATCACCACAAGGGGCGGCTGGTTTATCTATTATAAAACATATGAAGCAGTAAACACACACACACACACACACATCACTCTCCAACTCTAGATGCCACCAAAGCATTGCCAGTCATTAACTGTAAGCGTGCTGAAGTTAATTGCCACAGCTCGGCATGTCGTTCTCTAATGAGAGGAGGCTCCGCAGGCCCGCATGGTAAGCCAGGCCAGCTGATCAGGGGGAGCAAACGTGCATTTTAAACTATAAAGGAGCATCAAGTGGGAAGCTCATGTATTTTAGATGTGTCTGAACATGGCTGGGATTTGTATTTTAGCGAATGGTTGGTTAGAGTTGGTGTCGCACGCATGCAGAAATGACAGCAATGATTTATTTAACGTAATGGCATTTTTCCAGTTGGTTAGCTCAACCTGGGGCGCCTTTTTGGCCAAATAAGATTATTCACTTAAACTAGTTAGTGCTGTGAGCACATGTGCCGTGAAATATACTCTCTGTAGACATACTGTAAAGCGAGGCGGATTCATGCGCCGTACGTCGGTGCATTTTATTGCAAAAGGAAAGAGTGAACACATAGAAAATAAAATGGCATGAAAAAAGGTTTGCCCCTTTACAGGTTTGTTCCTTAAATCCTTCAGATCATCAACCAGATTTTGATAACACAAAGATAACCTGAGAAAATGCAAGAGGCTGCTTTCAATAGATGGTGTCATTTATTAAGGGGGAAACGCTATCTAAACCATCCTATTTGAAACAGTAACTCCCCCCTTGTTAAATAATGAGACTGGATCACAACTTCATTTTCACCATCCACACTATACTTGATTAGACCTTTAGAATCAAGTAAGAAAAGTTAAGCTCAGTGTTCATGGTTCAACAATAACATGAAGAGGATGGGCAAAATAGGATTAATGGAAGAGTTCCAAGACGAAAAAATACCTGCTGTACAAAAAGAACACAAAGCTTTGTCAGCCGGAAAATATCTTGACGACCTCTAATGCCTGGTTCACATGGCGGGATTTTTAAATTGTCAGCCAATTTTCGATAAAAAATTTTTAAAAAAAAATAAGTCATATTTATAACAGGTTTGCTTGTAAAATGCGGTGTCCGGTCAGACGGCAAGCATGACACACCACAGAAAAACACACAGTTTATGATGGAACATTCAGATGTCAGGCGGGAAAATTGCAAAACACCTCTCGTGAAGAACAATGGCGATAGTTTGTGGACTGATTTTAACAGAGAAAAAAACATTACAAAAGAAAAGGTGTTGGTTAAAGGAGTGGAGACAGGTGAACGGGGGCTCTATGTTTGCTGCTCTATGATATAGAGGTGAGTTGTTGTGGGGGGTTTCTCTGTGTTTCCTTCCCCTCGATTTCTGCGTGCTCGTTTGTCCTCTAGAAACACATCACACACTAGAATGTCACGCCATTACAATCCTACATGCAGTCCCGACGTCCTTCCAAGTAGACTAGATCACGCTTAACACATCACATACTGCAGGAATATAATAAACATTATCTTAGGAAACGTCCCGATAATCGGGACAAGTTGGAAGGGTAAGAACGGGGCAAGAATTGGGCTAATTATCCTACTCGCAAAATATTTTGCAGGCTGATGAGACTAGAGGGGGACTTTTTGGAAGGTGTTTTGCCTCTTCTGTTCTGTCTCTCTTCGAGGTTGGTCGTGTCTTTCTCTCCTCTCCAGCTTTCACCCCCCCCCCCCACCCCCCACCCCCCCCCCCCCCCCCCCCCACCCCACCCCTCACCCTCTCCTGCTTCTGCTGCTATGTCTTGTATTTCTGAGCACTTTCTTCATATCAACCGAACTCTGAAAAACATGGATCTGGTAGGCTGGTCTCTCAATGCTATTGATCGATTTTTTTTGAGGGGTAGGCAACAAAAGGGGGACCCGTCCGGTCCTGATTTGACTCATTTGTGGGATGGAAAACGGTGTGTCTTTCGACTTTGTCATTCCTGGACGTTTGAAACGTTTGCATGTTTGGATTCAGGATACTTGGATTTCTACTTATTGGATCTGGTGGATTTTTGAAGTATCAGCAAATTCAGCATATGTCGGTAGCCATTTGGCCTTGATCAGGCTGCGGGCTGCATATGACGCGCTCACTAAGGCGGTGAACGGACAGTTCTGGAAGGTGGAGGAGCAGAGCCGAAAAGCTGGATTTGCTGGGACGCCGACTGGCTTCGGTGGTTGGACTCAAGGGGAGTTTGGGATAAAATCTGGATGTGAAGCACGGAAAAGCCCAACAATTTGGAAAATTGGATTTCACCATTTGGAGCCAGCAAAAGACTTAAAGCTGACAGGAAAGTAGTGCAGCCTGCCCTCATAACAAACTGAACTGTTGACTGGCTGATAACATCAAGGACAATGGCCTCTGGAGACTGTTCACGGAAATATAAAGACTTTCACCCAAACAGACACTCATAACTGATGCTCATATAAACTGATGAACTTATGTACACGCGACTAGTCTCAAATGTTTACCTTCTGCTATATGTGTCTCGTCTTATTTGTGCTTTTTGTGCAAGAGGTTTTTGATACATCAAACTGTATCCTGTTATAGGATAAAGTATAAATAATGTTTTTTTTCCTCTCACCTTCCTCTATTTTTCCACAGAGTAATGGCAGCGCCATGTGGGCACCGTGTAAGGCGCTTCCTTAGCAGCAAGGCCTCAGTAAATCATCTCCCCCTGAAATGTTTGTGATGTTTGTTTGTTTATGTTATGGCGATTGTACTGAAACAACAATTTCCCTCTGGGATTATTAAAGTATTTCTGATTCTGATTCTGATTCTGGTGGTAGTGTGGTGGCCTGGGCTGCTTTACTGCTTCAGGAGTTGGAGGAATTACAATTACACAAATTGTGAATGAGATTGTTAAATCAGTTTGTGACTTTCAGATCAAGCACACTGGGCTTATGTAGCAGAGCTGTGATCCAAAGCAGACCAGCAACTCCACTTCTGAATCTGAAGCTGGAGTGGGCTACTCAAGTTCGGACATCATCAAACTGAGACCCTGCAGCATTACCTTAAACAGATTTATGAAAGAACCCTCCAAAGTGATTTAGATTAAATTAAATAATTCCTGCAAAGCAGAGTGGGTCAAAATTCCTCCATGTTGATATAAAAGACCCATTGTGAGTTATCACAAAGTCTTGATGGCAGTTGTTGCTGCAGAGGGTTGGACAGGCAGGTACTAGGTTTTCAGGGACAAATCCTTTGGCAGAATGAGCCAGGTTGGTTTGGATAGCTTTTTTCCCCCTGATAAATGAAATCATCATCTGAAAACATCCTTTTTTATTTACTCAAGCTATTTGGGCAACACTTTTTACAGCTCTCTGCAGCACATGTACTTTCAGCTCAGGAAACGCTGAGTTCGTTCAGAATGCTTGCACAGAAACTTCTGACCGTTCTGCTTTTTTCGGCCTGCATCCACTTTTCGTCAACAAAAATATCTTGGGGGCAGATTGCTCTAAATGGATTTTCCACCTGTATTTATGTCTTTGTTCAGAAAAAAAATAATTGTATGGCTTCGAGAGAACTTCAAGAGTCTGCAGTTTGCAGTTACAAAGGTTCAACAGAAGACGTGGGAGGGCTGCAACAAAAACTCATCTTCCCTTCAGGTCAGGACCCATTTGAAGGTCAGACATGAAAAATCAAAGTTTTGTTCTTGTCAATCTGTCCATATATATTTTTATAGAAGACATCGGGAGTGAAATAAGCCGTGAAAACGCAGCAGTGTGAGCCTGACTGCCTCTGACACATTCAGTGTGCCAAGATTTTACACTTAGCAAAGCAGTACACCTGATCTATAAACCCATGTCAGAAAATGTACAACCGTGATCTGCGCACTGAGAAACAAAATAAATTTAGGGAAATAATTGTGGTCTAATTTATGTAGTATGAGGTAATGTCAGAAGTGCAACTATTCCCAGTCTGCATGGTTGTAAATCCTGTTTAAATTACATTTTATCATCTGTTCAAGCATATCAGGCTTGTCCAGACTTGTTTTACACATATAATGTAAATGTATGGACCAGAGGGATTACAAAGATGCAAATATGATGCTACACTTTGTATGAGAAAATGACCAAAACTACTTCTGTATTTGTCTGCTGTCACGGACAGTGACAGCAATAATTATGTATGTGTCTGCAGAGAAAAGTTTGGGTTTACAAGATTCAAGTCGGACATCAACTGAAAGCTGTTGTTTTGTTTTTGTTTTTTATTAATCAACCCTAACTTCCAAATCCAATATCAGCCGTGCATATAAAACCTAGTGTTAGCTGCAAGAGCTGTTCATTTACATTCTGTCCTGTTACTACCACACCCTCCAGTGTGTTTTATTTGGATATCATGTGATGGATAACAGGTGTGGTGAACGTTTGTATTCAGCCCTCTTTACTCTGATACCATAAAAAAATTGTTCATCCTGTTGCATTCAGAAGTTAACCAATTAGTAAACAGATTCCATGTGTGTATAACTGAATCTGAGTATAAATGCAGCTGTTCTGTGAAGGCCGGTTTGTTGGAGAACATTACAAAATAAACAGCATCATGAAGGAACCCAGCAGACATGTCAGGGAGAAAGCTTTTGGGAAGTTAAAGGCAAGATCAGGTTATAAAACAGTATCCCGAGGTTTTACAATTTCACTTAGAACTTTTCAATGCATCATCTGAAAAATTGCCCAAAGTGTAAACCTACGTAGACCATAACCTGGCAAGCCAAACCGATAATGTGTGGCACTCTTCTGCACATTATCAATCTGCTCTCACCAAATCTGTTCAGGGAAAGGAGGGACAGTCAGGTTTTAGCAAATCACGGTATCAAATGAAAATGCTGTAAGCAGCAGGTGCCATGAGAAACCGCAACAAGTTAGGCTGGTAAGGCACGCGTACTTGGATAGCAACACTGATGTATTCATGTCGAGTGATTTTTCTTTTTTAACGTTTTTGAAGCACGATAATGCAACTCTTTCTTTTGTCACAGCTGTATGTTCCACCTTAAAGCATAATACTGCAACATGTTTGGCCGCCTCATGCTGGGTCGCTTCTCGAATGGTTGAAGCCATGGATGTACAAGGCTGGTTGAGATAGACTCCAAGGAGTGAAAGGTGGTTCAACAAAGTATTAACTGACATAGGCTGAAAACAAATGCATATCACAGTCTCGTATAATGTTTTTTTAATGAAAAAAACAGGGTTATTTTTCCTCTACTGTTTCTTCTATTTCACAATTATGACGACTTTGTGTTACTCCTTTACATAAAATCTCAATGAAATGATCGGAGATTTCTAATTCAAATTTACCAAAATTTGTTTGATTGTGATATTTTTTGCGAAAGAAATTATGACCTATATATCTCTCTGTGTATTTTTTTTAAAACCTTGGGGCAGTGTCTCGGGGAGTGGCGCCACCAGGGGGTGGCCAGGGGTGGCCATGGCCCCCCCATGCCATTTCTTGGCCGCCCCACTGGTCACCCCACTAGCCAGTGTAAATTGTAGCAGCATCAGTTTAGCATTTAATCCGATTATGCACAGCCAGCAAGGCAGCCGCTCTACTTGACCTTCTATCACGCTTCTATTTGTATCCAGTAATTGTTTTGTTTTTCAATAAATGAGTAAATGTACACCTTATACTGGCTGAAATGGGCCCTCCATCCTGACAGTTGTCAATACATTATGTGTTCAGAGAAAGAAGGATTCAAAAATAGATCTCTGTGAGAGCAGTAGGCCTGTAAAACTCTGACCAGTCCTGTCTTTTGGACCCAATGGCAGGGATTGGTCAGAGCTTTGATCCTGCCCTCACCCCCTCTGTCCCTCGAGTTTCAGGGGTATCCCCTTATCTATTGGTTGTCCCACATGCCATCATTCTGACATGCTCACATTACACCAGTATGTGTGCACGTTCCTGGTTAGTTTCCGCTTGCTGGCTGCGTATGCGCACTGCTAGTGTTTATGTATCCGGTTAGCTTAGCGGTTAGCTTCAGTGTTAGCCGTTCATTGTAGCTCCACTGCTCTCACTGTATATTTTTAACATGAGAATCGCAAGAAGCGAACCGCTTACAAATTTAAGAGAAGAAGAGGAAGGCCTCAGTAGAAAGAAATAAGACCAGAGTGGATTTAGGAGTTTTTTTTCCCACGTGATCCCCCGGAGGAGCGAAGGAGCAGGTAAGAAGTTCTTAATTAGGGGTGACACTCAATCAGGCAGACCATCAAGTGTGCATCAACATTTACCAGAGGCAAAACTGAAGCCTTATGAGCTCGGGAAATGTCGACGCATTTGACTCAAGGCCCAACAACCATCTTGAAGTGAAGTCAGAGTTTCACTTTAGTTTAGTTTTCAAAATGTTTCAGAGTTGGATTTTATGAAAAGTCCAATACTTACTGCAGCAGCACAAATGCTTATATTTGACTGTTAAATGTTTATAGCTGTAAGTCTGTGGGCTGAAATCGTGCCCTAACCATCCCTGCAAGTCATTTCGTACAGTTCAAAAGGAAATATGGAAATGAAGGCATTAATTCAGTTCATGCCTATGGAGTTTTGTCTCTATCTCAAAGCACAAGTGGCTTGCCACTGCAAGATTCTCATGGTCAAATAAAAGATGGCAAGCAGCTGTAAACACCTCCTCCATACTGGAAAAAAATGTGAATTATCTCACTCTACAGCACGCATCCTACAGAGTTTATGGAGTAGATAAAGACTGGCTTGGATTTGCTCCCACTCGTTTCAGTGAGAGTGAAAATGGTTGTTTGTGAACTACAAGGCATTGCATAAAAAATATATACCTTAAGAAATTCTCTACAAAAACTGTATTTATTCATTTATTTAAACAGGGTGGTGTGGCGTAGACATGGGTGATAGAAAGTCCCTTAAGTTTACAGTTATGGTTCTCCTTCAAAGAAGGATGTACTGTGCCTCAAGCTCAGGAACCCAAGGTGTTTTCACACCAGAATACTTTAGGGGACTCAGTTCAGTGGGGTGGAGAATGCCCAATTATTTCACCACTTCATTTGGATTGATTCACTTCCATTATACACCACTGCTGTTACACAGACACAGTGGTGTATAACAACAATTTCTATTTTTAAATTACATATATTTTTATTAAGCGTATGGAACGTCCTTCCTTTGCTTCACTTTCTCTCTTTCTTTTGTTAGATTCTCCTGTTACATCCGCTGGAGAGCCTACACGAGCTTTCAACCCTGCCCAAATCAAGAGGGCTATCCATGGTGTGATTTATACCTCTACGGGTTACCTTTTTCCCAGAAGGTAAAAGGGGACCTATGCAATTCAAGTTTATACATCACTAAAATAAAGTCATACATTCTCAACTAGCTATCTTAAGACCAAGGGTGCTTTGTGAATAACTTTTATCTTACTGACGTACAATCAGGAGAAAAATCATAGCCTTCTGGAAATTCTAAGATTCTTCTTAAAATGTTGTCAATAAGAGCTACTTTTAGTCTTAGTATTCTTGAGAATATATGCACTGGTTTTAAACAGTTGTTCCCCATCTGTTCATTCACTCAGCTGTTAAGCATTCAGTAACCAAACTTCCCAGTCTAAATACTCCCTGGTTCAGTTACTTCATGGTAACGCCTCTGTCCACAACCTGACGTTTCCGGTCCATTCGAAGCTAAAATGTTCTGTTATCAAAACATGTTTTTTCTGTAGTCTCCTGCTGGCCTCCTCTCTGCCCCTGGGTCCTGAACAACACAAAAACATGATACAAATAGATACATATGTTCTGTCAGGAGTTATCCTTACCCTACTGAGAGATGAAACACTTTCTCAACAACCATTCACCTGCTAAACCCAGTGTTGTGTGTTTAACGGCTTCGTTTAGTTCACGTTCACACTGAACATTTTTGAACATGACACTGTTTCAGGTGTAAAACATGAAGTTAGCATCTGATTTCAATCTGCTAACAGCAGTAAAACAAGTAGAACGCAGCTCTAAGCAGTCCTGTTCACTCTTACTTCTAATGCATTCAAACTAAATACAATAACAACTAAATAAGTAACGTGCAATACATTAATGCTTTATACTCTCCAGGCTGTGGTTTTGATCCCTTTTCATGGAGTCCAGCAAATTCTGATTATTTGCAAGCAATTCAGACATATCTGGCTCTAATTATCGTGGTGTCTTGTTCATTAGTGATGGTTGCTTCAAGCGGAAGGTGACTTACTAAGTTGGTGCTTGATCAAATCAATTTGGGCAAGCAAAAGTCAATTGAGCGGCTAATGAGTAATCCATTCTCAGGACATTTTTCTTTAACATCTATAGATCCCGCCATCTTACAGTCTTAAAAACTACAATATTTCTTATATGTATGCTGATGACAAACATAAGTGTATATCTTTGTGCCACTACTTAACCACAGACCAACACAGTCACTGAGTCAGCATGTCCATAATATCAAGGAGTGGATGGAAGAGAATGTTCTCCAGCTTCATAAAGAGGTTATTAATTTTGGTCCCAAAAATTCAAGGATAAAGATTGGAGCGTAACAAGACCCAATCAGGCTAATGACTGCAAAACAAGCAACATTTTAACAACCACACAACCTTTGTTACTAAATCAGGGTAATATCACAGCTCTTTTTAACTCTAGCGGGTTGATGAGAAGATCTCCATTAGCTGCTGCTGCAGACCACACCCACCAACAAACATCTTGTGCCCTGGAGAGACCTAACACTTACACACACACACACACACACACACACACACACACACACACACACACACACACACACACACACACACACACGAGCATCATGATGTGAATTCAGTTTCCCTCCCTTCTTTTCTCAGATTTTTCTTGGTAAAACACTTTGAAAACCATATACGTTTTGGCTTTTGTGTGGTATTTGCACAACTTTTTTCGTCTAGGACTTATAACTGGTGGCCTATAGTTTGTAAAGTGACACAAAATTTCCTTTTAGTAACTTTTAGACAGACCTCTCCACAAATGTACCGTAGTTCTTTAGCTAAGAAAATGGACACTGAGCTCTACTTTGCTATAACACTGAAACATAAAGTAGCTGAAACTCTTGTCCACTCACCCACGTCAGCCTGTAATCACCACCCTTCTCTCAACACCAGTGCCGCTCCTCATTTCTCATGGCAATCTTAGAGCGCACACGGAGGGAGCTGATCTGGCATTGTGAAGCCCAGCAGGAGACCTGCATGATTATAAGTTTCAGCTCATTCCTATGACGTTCCTCAAATCATTGCTGCACTCCACAAATATATCATTGTGGCTCGCTAGTGAGACAGGGTTACATTTGATTATACTATGCAAGTGGGGAAAAGCAGCAGAACTTTCATTAAACCATCAGAGAAAAGATAGGTGAACGTGCCTCCAGGTAAAAGCCACAAGCTGCTAATAACAAAAATATTTCAGTGCTATTCCGTTGTCAATAGTTATAACCTAACCTGAGATATTTTTAGACCAAATATATCATTCATCTAGGCAGAACGATACATTTACACACTGCACAACGCACATGCTTCCATACTTGGACCTCGTTTACGTGGTACTTTGAGCCTTATTACTGCTTTTTCCTTTTCATAAAAAGTCAGGGAGACAGCTCTGCTCTGTCCTGCCTCCTGCCATCTCTTCACTGGCGCTCTCAGAGGAGCTGTTGGCGCCCTTCAGTAGCGGCTGACAGTCATGGCCAGAGAGGGACTCATTTTCAGCCCTGGAGATTCATGCCTCAGACTGGCCCACTTAAGATAATGACCTATTATTATTAAAAAAATATATGCTGATTTATTTCATATTTCATCCTATTCGCTTTCACTCGTGGGCTTTGTGTATTTACTATCTTACTTTTTAATGATAAAAAAATATATATAATGTGTCACTGATATTGTTTGGGTATATATATATATATATATATATATATATATATATATATATATATATATATATATATATATATATATATATATATTTATTTATTTATTTATTTATTTATTTAACAGACTCATAGTCTCTCAGCCACCCGTCATCATCCAATCAGCTCAGTCTCCTCTCCAGCCATCACCCTACTCTAGATCACTCCACCTGCTGCCACTAATTAGTCAACTTGGCTCACCGGTCTACATATACCTGCTTTAGCCAACTCATCCCTGCCAGAATGTCTGATCTGATCTCGTCTTTCTCCTCTACCAGTTCCTAGGCAGACCTGCATAGTCTGGCTCAGCCAGCTGGACTCCTCAGTTAAAGTTGCCTCTGTCTGAGTGCTGCAGTTCTGCCTATTTCCCCGTGATTTTTCAGCCGCTTGCTCTCCTTGTTCTGGTGGTTCCCCAGTTCACATTGCCTGTTCTGATGTTTATCTTCCTGCATCCTCTGGTCTCCTGCTCATCCCTGCCTGCCTGCACCTTCAGCCAAGATTCATCTGCCTAGTTTGGTTCTGTTTGCCTTCCTCACCTTTGTGGTTCACCAGCAGTGATTATTACATATTTAATGTTTTAATTTAAAGAAATAACGATTAGCCTAGCGGGTGGTTGGGGGGCAGTTACTCTCAAGCAGTACAGGAGAAAGTGGCCGTGTTGCTTATGGGCAGTGTAATGTTCTGTTCTGCTTCATATTATTTTGGTTAAGTTAGCTTTCCTGCCTTAGGGTTTATTTCTGTTTCTATTTGTATTGTGTTGGATTCATGTTTAGCCCGTTTACTGTTTTAGTTATCTGGTCTCTTTATTAGTTCTGATTTCAGCTGTGTTTTGTTCAGTCCTAGGTTTTATTCTCCGGTACCTGTCAGCTCCTCTCGATTGTTCCCACCTGCTCTTAATTTATTAGTTTGAGTCCGCTCACCTGTTTGTCCGTTCATTTAAACCTCCCTCAGTTCTCTGCTACCTGTCGGTTCATTAGGGGATGCACATATTCACCCATATGTGCATCCCCTTTTTTCGGTCCTGTTTCCGGTAAGAGCTCCCAGCACCTTCATCCTGCTCATTAACCTGTCCTGTCTGTTTACCCGTCAAGTTGTTGCCTGGATGTCTGCCTTACCATCGGTCTGGATCATGTCTGTTTGCCCGTCTGATTCCCTCACCTTCCCCTCAATAAACACCGCAAAAAGCATTACTACCGTGTCTGGCTGAATACCGGGCTCATCTCCACTCCAGATCATTACAGGCAGGGCGGTAGACTAGCACTATAACATAGTTAAAAGCTCAAAGTTGATTTTGCAGGATATAGGCCCTTTAGCCAAGTGGAAAGGACAAGTACCAAAGGGGAACACACTCAGAACAGAATGAAAAAATAGATAATGAAACTAGGCACAAGGGAGAGAATAATCAACACAGAGAAATTTACAGAATATGACAAGACCTTATAGCACAAAATAAACCACAGGGAGACAAAGAGAGCACACACATGAATGAAAATCAAGGGCTTACACCAAAGAATCATGACAGATTTATTTTTCTGATCCTGTTGTTAAGTGGCTGTGGATTCCTACAAATGACATTCCACATAAGTTTGAATTTGAATACAGGTTTTACTGGTGTGAATACACCTGCATCTCCCCCATAATGAAACCTAAATCGGTGTAATGACAAGTGCTTAAGCATCTGTAATCTTATAGTAAAGTTACCACAGACCACAAGGGTTGCTTATTTCCATTCAATTTTACTCTCCTGTCTTTTCATCAAAGTGCTTGCATATTTTTCTCATACCTGTTTCTCCGTCATCTCCTCGCAGTGCTTTCTACCTGTCTTCAGTGAATGACTCTTTACAAAAGTCAGAAAATTAACGCACCACATTATAAAAGACAAATGCAGTCAACATGGTTACAAACAATTCTGTGTATCCTTGGGAACCGATAGAATATTTCCTGTTGTTGTGCACATCTTGCAGCGGCATTGAATCCTTGCTTATTTCTTTAAGAACAAATACAGGGGAGATTAATTGGATATATTTTTAAAAGGTCTTTAAACTCATAGATGAGGCTGTTGTGCTGTGTTGTGTACATTTCTATCTCCCTATCATTACATCAGTGACAGTGGTTATAGGTTTTCTGTTCATCTTGCTGTCTCCCCTTCCAATGCAAAATTGTGGATGCCTTGCCACCTGCCTCTCCTGAAAATGGGATGGATTTTATTCAAGATGCTCTGTTGCCAGGGAACCAAAACGTCCCTCGAAGCATTCTGCTTTAGGCAACGACCACTGAATGAGATGTCATTTACCTTGATGTCAATTTTATTGTACCCTTTTAGAGTTTTTTTTCTGCATTTCTTTTTTGCCAGTACCATGTCTAACTGCAGTAATAATGCAGTCTTGGTCCTTTAGATATCATAAAATTACAGTCTTATTTTTCATGGGCATAGGTCCGGAATACTATAAATTGCAAGTACTTTCTGTTCAGACCGTCAAAGGAAAAGCTATTTATTATTTTATATATTAGCCCCAGGCCGCACCGGATGTAATCTTGAAGAAAATTGCAATGATCATACGCGCATCACTGATTCCTAATTCAAGGATGTCATAAAAGTTTTCAGCACCAAAAGTCCGATTTTCCATGTCATCGAGCGCAGGCTCGGATTGAACAGTAATTACGCACCTGTCAGTCTTTGTATTGACGATATTTTAGATTTAGAAATCAAATCAATATTTGGACTGACACCACCTGCCTTCCTAATAGAAGCCATCAGTATGCATGGATCACTTCAGCATTCTGCAGAGAAAGGTGATGGAACTCCATTAGGGGCATCACAGAGTGCTGATTTTATCTATTTAGCCTTGATGCACATTAAAATATTTAAATGGATGTCATGAATCTGGTAGAGGGAACGTATTGCTTTATTTCCTTGTTGTTGTTTTTTATTTCTTTTATTTATTTATTTATTTATGTATTTTTGGAGGGGGGGTGCCTTGTTTTGAGACTAAACACTGCCAATGTCTTGTCTACTTTTAAGACCAGGCTTAAAACTTTCCTTTTTGACAAAGCATCTAGTTAGAAAGGCTTTAGGTTATCCTGAGCTATCTCTGTAGTTATGCTGCTATAGGATTAGGCTGCTGGAGGACATTCAGTTCAATTCAATTGTATTTATATAACGCCAATTCACAGCACATGTCATCTCAAGGCACAAGTCAATTTCAATCAAATCATACAGACAGATTGGTCAAAAACATTCCTATCTAAGGAAACTCAGCAGATTACATCGAGTCTTGACATTCACTCCTCCAGAAAAAGCGTAGAACCACAGTGGACAGTCGTCTGCATTGTTGATGGTTTTGCAGCAATCCCTCATACTGACCATGCATGAAGCGACAGTGGAGAGGAAAACTCCCCTTTAACAGGAAGGAAAAACCTCCAGCAGAACCAGGCTCAGTATGAACGGTCATCTGCCTCGACCGACTGAAGGTTAGAGAAGACAGAGCAGAGACACAAAAAGCACAGAAGCACACATTGATCCAGGAATACTTTGTACATTAGATGGTAATAGCGGATGATCTGCCTCCAGTGGATGATGTCACAGCTAACAGAACGCCAGACCAGGTGTACCTACTATGAAAATAAACAATGTAAATTGAAGAACAGTAGGAGAAATCAACAGAGTGAGAAAAATAGACCCTGATGTCCTCCAGCAGCCTAAGACTATAACAGCACAACTTAGAGATAGCTCAGAGTAACCTAAGCCTGTTCACATTATGTTGACTTTATGTTCTCTCTGTTTTTTCTCTTCATAGTGGGTACATCTGGCCTGTCATTCTGTTTAGCTGTGACACCATCCTATGTGTGTGTGTATGGAGTGTGTGTAGTGGGGTGGGGATGGGGGGGTGGTGATTGTCTGCCATTACCCTCTCTAACATAGAAAATATTCTGGGATCAATGGGTGCTTCCGTGCTCTTTTTGTATTTCTGCTCTGTCTTCTCAAACCCCCTGTCAGTAAATTGAGGCAACAGAGAGACTACCCAACAAACAATCTCGCTCATACAATCTCAGAAAAAAAGTTGTATTGTAACGTGACATCAGGATATTTGATTTCTCTCACTGACTTTATATTACTGCGACAGACTGGCGACATGTCCAGGGTGTACCCTGCTTCTCGCCCATTGAAATGCTGGAGATAGGCACCAGCCCCCCTCACGACCCCATGAGGGATAAAGCGAGTAAGAAAATGGATGGATGGATGGAGTTTATATTATGTGGTTATACATAGTTTTTCAAAGAATCTGTGGCTATAGTTATCTTTAAACAGAGGTTAAAAAGAAACATGGCAGCGAAGGGGGAAGAAATTGCCTGGGCTGGGAATGAAACCAAGTACAACTATAGCAAAAAAGTCCCATCTATATAACCATTCTAGCAATAGAGACAACCAATATATATATATATATATATATATATATATATATATATATAAACACAGAACAAAGCATTTAGGTGATATGATTAGAAATATTGTATAAAAGGTTTTAAAGCATGCCACAGTCTGTGAAACCCTCAGAAGGGGAGGCAGAGTAATCCATAGCTGAGGGGTAGCACAGGAAAAGGCCCTGTAAATAAGATGGCACATTATCATGCAAGCAGTGGAAGGTGAGCAGAGCAATTTTGTGAGTGGTCCGGGCAGAAACGGGAACCCAGCGTAGCAAACGGGGTGACATGATCATGTTAACATGCTCTCATCAGGATCCTGGTGGCGCAGTTCTAATAAAAACTGTAATCTCTGTATGTTTTTGCCAGGAATCCCAATGAGAAGTGTGTTGCAACAGTCAAGTCTGGAGGAGACAAAGGCATGGACAAGCCTCTCTGCATCCGAAAGGGAGAGTAAAGGTTGTAGTTTTGCAATATTTTAGAGGTTAAAGAATGAGATTTTGCAGATGCGCTTGATGTGGCTTTCAAAGGTGAGCTGTGGATCAAAAGTAACACCTAGATTGATGACCATACTGGAAGGAAATATTATGCAGCCAGAAAAAGTAATACTGAGAATTCTTTTTTTTTTTGTTGAACTTGATTTTAAGTACTAGTCTGAATCACTTCAGTTTTTTAACCATTAGAGTTGAGAAAATGTTTTTTGCTTCCATGCCTTTATCTCCTCAAGACAGAGTGCAAGTATAGAAATAAAGGAGAATCGGAGCGGTGAAGGGGCTAACAAGGACAAAGATGTAGTGGGTGGGGTCTTAAACACATCACTACCTAGCAATCTTTATTGGCATTACAATAAACAAACTTTTCTTATAATGGCTTACAAGTGCCGTATTGTGTATATGGGCCTATTTGGAATAAAATCTTCCCTTGGTCTGTGTCAACAGAGTGTTTTCCTTGGCGCATTGTCACATAGGCATTTTCAAGATGAGCAAACAACCATCAACTACACTGTCTTTAAATCAGTGGAAGGTTTATATGTTGTAAAAGTAATGTGAAAACAGCTTCGGGGATTAATTAATATACCTAAGGTGATAATATTTTCGAAGCTTTGCAATGTCTCCTTTGGTCCTAAGAATGTGGTTTTAAAAAAAATAGTAAGAATTCTTTTTTTTTTTTTTTTTTTTTTTTTTTTACTTGCGTGATCAGCACCTCAGATCGTCTTTTTGCCAGAAGCTCAAACTGTTGACAACCTGCTGAGTTCTGTGACTCAGACCCAATCTTAGAACCTACCAAGAAGCTTTACCTGACCGGATCGGAGATGAGCATAATCCATTTTTCAGATTTGGTTGTGGTAAATGTTTTTGTTTGAGTCATACATTTTGCTAAATGTGTCTAAATGTGTCTACTTTGCGAGGTTCAGTTTCCTCTAAATAGTTGAGAGTGTACTTGACATAGCAAATAAACTTTTTTTCTTCAACCGCTTTCCTATCGTAATGCAGAGTAAAGTATCTCCAGATACCCATAAGTCAGAGGAGACTAGTACCAACTGCTGAATCATAGTTAAGGAGTGAGGTGACTATCCCTCCAACTGGTATAGATCAGGAGAGAATCACTTAAGCAAAAATCCAAGATGTTTCTGAGAAAGATAACAGACACATTTGGTGGAAGTTAGGGCACTGTTTTAATATTCTGTGGTGGTGGTTTTGGTGCTGAAAGCTGACAGGTCAAAGCAGTTAAAATGTCTTGGTCCTTTCCCTTTTCAGTTCCTCTTCCAGATAAAAGAAGAGATTGGAATTTAGAAGTAGGTCAATAAATTCATGATGATTTAATGATCCCATGGAAATGATCATGTGAGAAACATGCAACGCTCCAAAAACTCGAACTCCAAAAAATCCTAAATCATGAGTGAACTTTTTGAGGATCAAGACTAACAAATGCCCCCAGAAGGCACTGCCCCATAGCAACACGACTCCTATTATGGCGCCTGAGCAAACAGAGAACCCAATATTCTAGCCAGAAACGGTATTGTTGTAATGCAGCAGATGTAGAACCCGATAATTCGACTGAACATGGAGTTACGCTTAAAAGGTTTTATTAAAAGGTGACAAGCAGTACAGGAGATGAGAGCAGAACCAGGTATAGACAGGTTTCAGAGGCAGATGCTGGCTGAACAGGTTGAGAGTGAGCAGGCTCTAGAAACAGTCCTAGGGGCTTGGCTGACTCCAATAATCAGAGGTCATGACCAAAGCAAGGCAGCCAATTAATTGCTCAAGAGGGGAAAAAAAAGCACACCAGACACAGGAACGCAGGATAGCAGCGATGCACACAGGCACTGGGAGACCAATGAGGGCGGGGCGAGCACAGGAATAAGGGCTTGGTTGACTGAGCATACAAACTCAGTGGAACATCCAAGCAGGCAGCAAGATTAGACGTTCTGGCAGGGAGTGGTTGTGTGAGGCAGGTTTAAGTAGAGTCACAGGTGGAACAGCTTGGTGTTAATTGGTGACAGCAGGTGATGCTGATTATGAAGAGTGAAGAAGGGACCGAGGAGAGATCAGCTAATCAGTCCAAAAAACATAAGCAACAAGCCCAAATTGTGATTTAAAAGGTTTATTAGAAATAAATTAAATCATCCCTGATGGTTCAGGGCAGGTGATCTCAGATGACTCTTTGCTCTGGGCAGACACTCTCTGATAGCGGGGTCCATGGCATGCTTACTTGTTTGGCTATGACCATGGTAGTGAAACAGTCCTCTTTAATGTCCAGCAAAACAGAAAGCCAGTGAGGTGCAAGACAAGGGCAAGGGGAAATGAGAAAATATAGAAACAAGAACTTGCTCAGAATCTCAGTGTAGTGAACGGAGCTAATGGACCCAGTATTCAAATCAGACAAGCAGGGTAGGATTCGTAACAGTTTATTTAAAACTAAACTGAAGCAAGCTGCGTCTGCGTCTACGGCAGGAATCTCTGGGGACAGAGACAGCAGGTTAGTGACCACGTTTATCTGGCACTGATAATACACAAACCTATTGGTCACTAACCTTTTCTCTGTGTTTAGTCCGGGACATGTGATAAGTGTGGGCTCCAGCCGGCTGGCTGCTGAGGCGGTGCGGCGGTCCAGCTTGGGAAGTTCCAGTGCAGACAGACGGTGGTCAGAGGACAAGCAGAGGGTCAGAACCATGGAGACAATTATAGGCAGGATGATCAGGAGGACAAACCAGAAGCCGATGTCGGGGACGAGGTCCGAGGTCAGAGCCAGGTGATCAGATGTCCGATGGAGCGCCAGAGGGAAATTCAGGACAAGATTGGGACACAGTTCCAGGTGCGGTACACGGTCAGGCTAACGGGCTAGACGAGGTCAGGCAGGCTCAGTGGTCAGGTAGCAGGTTTGATTCTGTACACAAGCAGGCAGAGATCAGACAGGTGGTCAGGTCAGGCAGACGCAACAGGCAATCAGCTCAGAAAGGGATCAGGCAGGCTCAGAGGTCAAGAGGATGGTCAGGATCAGGTAATCAGAATCAGAAGAATGCTGGAATAAGCCTCAGCAAAGGCTCGAAATAATCTGGCACTGATGTCTGGTCTGAAGACGGGTTATATACTGGCAGGTGCAGGTGGATCAGGTGAGAGGTAATGAGAAACGGGGCGGAGCTGAGCAGGTGTGTAGAGTGAGTAATCAGACCAGCATCGGTGCCGAGATCATGACACTCAGCAAGGTATGCAGGGAGCATTGGACATTTACTAACCAAAGGCTTTCAGTAATCTGGCAGCAGGAGGCTGTGGGAACCCAGTATATAAAGGCAGGTAAACAGATGCAGACGGTTAGCTTGATTGAGCTGCAGCGTAGAGCTCACAGGTGCATGAAATTAATTATCAAGGTTCTGAAGGAAAGTGATGGAGCGGGCAGACAGCCGGGCCTTAACATAGCACCATATCCTCTCCCAGTTCCTTGTCATGCTACACTTAGTCGTTTTGGCTTACAGTTTAGTGTCATTGCAGAAGTGGGGTCATGTTTGCTGTCTCCTGTCAGTCCTCTGATCCATGTGCTTTCATCCTGTTTTTAGTCATTTTCTCTGTAAGGCTTCTGTCTCTCTCCCCTAAAGCTGGGCACTCTACGAGAATTTTTTGGATCGGGCTGAGTTTCAGCTTCATCAGGCGTCCTGCGTCATGCAGTATATAGGGGGTAACGAGAAGCAATTAGCCTCTCACGACCACCTCTTGATCAGGAATCGAACGGTCGGATGAAAATCAAACATGTTTGAAATTCAGTCGGCCCCTGTGAGTCCATTTTATTGTATCCATTTTATTTTATTATATTTTTTATTTTAATTTTTTTTGTCTGCACCATCAACTCCAAGTCAAATTCCTTGTAAGTGCAAACCTACTTGGCAATAAACTTGATTTTGATTCTGAATGATCGTGAGTGCATCCTGCTGTTGAAGCAGAGCTACGAGCGACTACGAGCTGATGTCCCCAACCTCGCGCACTGCGCATGTGCAAACAAGGAAATTCTTCTTCTCCTTCTTCTCAAATGAAAACATAGGAGTGGAGAGAAGCAGGGCAGCGGTACGTTTGACATGGAGTCAAACTACGGAGCAGCAACTCAGAATTGCCAATGTTCTAGTGAGCCTCATATTTAACAGTGAGCATTGACATTTCCGTCTTTTTCTTCTTCTACTGTTTACGTTTGGCTTCCGAATAGACTTGTCCGATCTCTCTACAGGGCTAAGTCCAACGTGTGGTTTTTAGACGTACTGTGTGAGCAGCCAGCTTGTATTGAGCATTGGGCCGTACAGTTTAAGAACAGATATGGTGAGGTGTGAACTTTTAAACCCTGCAGTTTCGTCGTACAGTTTAAGCTGTATCTGAGTACAACGATTGAAAACATCGTACAGTGTATGTCTGGCTTAACAGGTACAGTGTGTTGTGTTAATTACAGTGTCCTGTTTCGTCAGTATCTGTTTTTAAGTCAATGTACATTGGATTCCTCTGTGGTTCCTCCTCATAGTTCTGAATGTACTTCATGAGATCAATTGCTGGCTCCTTGTTTTCCTAAAGTGGCTTCCTTAGTTTTTGATATTTTTGCCATTAAAAGTGAACATGCCCATGATTCTGCCTTCTTGCACGTTTGGGCCCACCAAATTCTCCAAAGATGGCTGATAAGTATCAGATATTTAATCAGTGCAGTCAATAATATTTTGAATATCAGTTATATAGCAGAAATAGTTTGGTATATTTTCTGTTTGTTTTTCTTTCGCCTAGTGAAATTATTAGTGGGGGAAATTATTTGTTATCCATTTTGTAATTTATTTGATTACAGGCCCATACAGATTTTTGCTCTAATTTTTAGGTCAAGTACATTTTTGTATTATTTATATATATATATATATATATATATATATATATATATATATATATATATATATATATATATATATATATATGTGTTTGTGTGTATATATATGTATATATTTGTGTATGATATATTATATGTTGTATGTATATATATATATATATTTTATGTATATATATATATATAGATATGTATATATATATAGTATATATAAATATATATATATATATATATATATATATATATATATATATATATATATATGTGTGTGTGTGTGTGTGTGTGTGTGTGTGTGTGTGCGCTTGTGTATGTAGTAAAATAATGTTTATTAATTTTTGGTAGATTGTAAGACTGGTTTATGAACCTTAAAATAATTTAACATGGCCTAATCATGACACTCTTGTTTTAAGAATCATGTTTGGAAAGCTATTTCATCTGCACTGCTGCTCCTGACACATCCTTAGAGCATGATTGAAGGTCATAAAACCATGACATAAAGACATGTTTGCCTTTTACTTAAATGCTGCAACATTACAAACTGGAGTGCCTTGGAATTTGAAATATAGCTCAATCTTTGGTAGTTAAACTGATATTATGTATTCCTCGTTGCTTGCTGTGCATGCAGTCAGTGTTTTAATCAGGCATGTTAATTAAGCACTGAATTATTAACACATTATCATTTGGGATAATAATGGAGATGTCTTTGATTTATGAAAGACTAGGCTTAATGCTTCTGTTGCTTTGCAACTCTAATGTTGATAAAAGTCTTATATTTAATTTTAAATAATTAATTCTGACTTTTTTTCTTGTGGGATGTCTGGGCATTATCCCTTCAGAGGGCTTTGGGGGGATTTTTGGATTTATTTTGAAATATAAAGATGAAAATACATAGTCTTGCATTTCAACGTCCAATTGGATATGTGAGCAGCAGTTCAATGGCTGCATGCTTTTGTGTGTCGTGACCCCTGCCGATTCTTTCCAAGGACGATGGTCGCTCCTGTTGTGCTCCTCTCTCACCTGTTTCCCATAACCTCATCCTGTACCTGCTCACAAAGAGAACATCACCGTGCAGAACTTTTTAGCGCCGACAGAGGATCCAACTTTGCTACTGTAATTCAGCTCTCCAAGTCAATGTGCTCCTATTTATTTCCTGTGACTCATTCTTTCCCTTGTGTGCTCAGGAACAACCAGCCTGAAACATGGAGGCCTCCTCAGATCCTAAATTCACTTCCTGGTTCAAACCACAACAATATTGCAAACTCAGGTCTGCACACTAAGGTCTGTAGGTCCTACTCTTCCAACCTGCTGATGTAACTCACCTGCCTGCCCACCCTTTCCAACAGACTATGAAAGAATCAAAGCAGTCATAGGTAATAAACATCAGACGCTCAAATCAAAGAGTCTGCTGCTGAGAAGACTAGCCTTTCCAAGTTATTCTAACACATATTTTACAATAAGCCTTCCCAGAGCCGCACAGTGACGTGCAGCCATGAAAAAAACAGAACAGCCTATAAATGCCTCTGTGTTTTAATCTTAGTTTGACACATGGATAAGATGCAATTAAATGCAATTTCTAATAAAGAAATGAGAACACTCTCGATTTATCCCTACTTTATACAGCTGGAGCTTCACACAGTGGGATCAAATCAGGTGCATGTGATCAGAACATTGTTTCTCTGCATTTGGATGTATGCCCAGACATTTAGTTTGGTGTGCTTGTGCGTGTTGAAATGAGAGGAAACAATTTTCAGCTTGACAGCTGTGTTTCAGACCTTCTGAAAGAAGATTGTAACATTAAATGTGTAGAAGGGGTTTAAAGAAATCTAAAAAAAAAAAATCTGCCATTTCACTGTAAGGTAAATAGTGGAGGACAGTCAAAAACAACTTGTAAAAATGCCCAACTTGCTATCCAGGCATGTTCTTCCTGAAAGCAGATTAATCAAAATGCTAAAAGAAGTCTCCAAAAAACGCTGCAGACTGAACTTACTGTTGAAAAATAAAGATTGAGCAAGTTTTACTATCATGGGAGGTTTGCAAGAAGGAATCCTTTGGTTTCCAAGACAAACAGGAAGGGTCAGACTGAAGTTTGCCAGAGAGGGCGTAGACAAAGACCATGGTCCCGGAACATTGTTCTTTGGACAGATGTCTTTAAAATATAATAATTGGGACGACAAAATAAAGAGCATACTAAGAGTCATGATGTTGAAATGCTTTGTTGCAGTAGGACCTGGCCAGCTCCCTGTCACAGAATCCACTATAAATTATCAGAGGGAGCTTGTGGAAAAAATAAGATAATCTGTAATAAAAGAAAAAATAAGCTGAAGCAAAACTATATCCAGAAGCAGGACAGCGACCAAAAACATGTCTGTAAATTTACCCAGGGTTTCCTGAGAATTCCTGGGGCCTAGTCAAATAAGTTTTACAATTCATATCTGCTTCTGAGAAAGTTGCACCAGACACCTCTCTCGTGTTTTCCTGAGGGTTCTTGCTTCAGTGTGACTCCACAATATCGACAATATGTCACAGGTTGATGAGGCAGGAATCAAATGGTGAAGAAAGAAGCCAGCAGACTGACTAAACTAAACAACTTTAATAACAAAGGTGCTGCAAGGCAGGGAATCCAAGAAACAAATGCAAATCAGACAAACATTCATTCAGCACCGGAAAGGATGGGGCCTACAGACACATAAGGAATCCACAGAATCCAACTTGAATTTGAATAACTGGAAAACAAATATAAACCTGGCAGACGTGTGTTACCCCGCTCTAAAACATGAAGTATTGGACCAAAGAAAGACAAATTACAAATCAGCAGTCGAAGCATTTTAGACAAAATAGACTGTTTTGAAAATACATTGATGCTAAATGTAACATTATCCACATTTAGCAGTAGCTTTAATTTGCTCATGTCTGTCTCACATTGTTGTGTAGGAACCCTGGTTCAGTCTTCTTTAAACAACCTTTGTTTCATCACCAATTCCTGGCCCAGATTTAGTTGTCAGACAGATGACCTCATATTTGACTCTGAAACACATTGATGTATGGAGTCCCTTTGCAAGGAACCTGGGCCCAGTGGCAGCAAAACAAATCCACATCATCGGGTTCTCAGCTCCATGATTGACAGCTGGAACAAAGGGATCGCGCTGAATGTGCTGCATTTGGGTTTCTTCAAATATGGCAGCGTGCGATATGGCCAGAAATCCCTAATTTGGTCTGATCTGTCATATTCTTTTTAGAGATAAGAGCCTTTTTCCTGACAACCTTTCCAAACGAGACGTTCTTAGTGAGAGTTTTTCTAATTGGGCTGTCATGAATCTTAACACCCAACACAGTGACTGGGGCCTGCAGGGTATGAAATGTAGTTCATGTTTTGTTTTTGGGCTTTTTTTTTTCTTTTCTTTTTTGCATTTTATGTGAATGCTGAACTGACCTTGGGATAAAGATGCTGGGATATAATTCTCCAGAACATTTTCAGACATCCTAAATGTTTTCGACTTGTGAGAAATCAGTCTTATTATGTCTTAATGGACTTTAAATTGTTTGGAAAGATTGATGTGCAGCAGGAATGTCTTTGTTAAAGGTCACTGCTGATGTTCCTTCCCTCCTTGGCATTGGCACCACTGTGCTCCAAACCAGCCAACAGCCAAAAACCCTCAGCTTTTAAAGGGCCAGCTCCGTTTTTTCGCCTTAATCCTAGAGAGACACCATGGGTGTACTTAGGTTTTCATGTGAAGTTTCTCCATCTTAACTTCACTTTTGAATACATAAAACCAGTTAGGAATTTGTTGCCCATTTCCTATACACTTGACATTATCCTCATTTTTATTTTGTGCTGTGTATAAAAGCCTGAAACAGAAGGAGTGTGTGCCAGATACCTTTCTTTAAGTTTTGGTTTACTGCTTGTGTCTATTCTGGATTTAACAACTGAGTCTTTACAGCTCTTCTCTGCTTAGTAATTTCATGAAGAGCACTGGACCGGGTCAGTTCTTTATTAGGATTGACTTAGACGTCAGCTCGTCCTTGCCCCTCCCAGGCACACTCACATGAGCACAGACACATAAAGGTCCTCATCACAGTTTTAATTTGAAAGTGCTAAAAGATCATTGTAATTGAAACTCTTCTCTAACAAGAGCGTGTCAAATCCCAAAACCAAAGCGAGTTCTTGCGTCAGAAGAGGCAATTAAACAGGAACACAGCCGAGCAGGCTGCTAACAAGAACATAAGGCTAGAAAAGGTTCAATGTCCTCTGAGACATGCTCTGAATATTTTTAGTGGGGGAAAAAAAAAGAGAGCAGAGAAAAATTGAAACGTTTAATAGTTGTCATCATCTGCAATCAATGAGCAGGCGAGAGAAATCGATCAGATGTGCTTTGCAAAGTGTAAGAGCTGAGGCATCTGCTGAAAAGATGAATGCTCAGTTTTTATGCGTCTCCGCTGCATGCCGACACATGTATGTGGGGAGGGGGGGGGGGGATGATTTTTCTCTGCTCATGCATACAGAGTACAGACTCATTTAGGTTTTAATGCCACAACCATACATCACCACGAAGTGCTTTTCTCACAACATGCAAATATTACTGAGCACACAAACACGCTCTAAGTCATGGCTTTGCTTTATCATACTCAAATCCACAATTTAAAGTGTACATGAAATGCGTCTTTCTGGTCTTGTGGATCAAAATGTGCAAGTTGCAGAAGTGCCAAAGGATTACTGTAGACTTTCTGTTGTCGTCATACACATTCTGAAGAGCTTCAACAACAGATTGATGCCAAGGAGCCAACGTGGAGCCCTGCTCTGTGGTCCCACGCTGTGCAGAGTGAAAAGTCCAACAAGAAGACAAAGCATCACAAAGCTCTATGACTTACAGATGAAGAACAGACTACAACCACTACAAAATACAACTATTATCATATGTCAGAATCATCTCGATTTGCCAGGTGTGTGTACACATATAAGGAATTTGACTCTGGATTGTACAATACTCACGAACTGCTTACTTATACAATAATGCAGTAATTAAAATCAGACAATCTGAAGTATAGAAAACCCATATGAGCCCATTATAAACAAACTGAAAAATGTAGACAATTTTGCAACGTTGCAAGGAGCAGAGTGCGAAGGATGCAGAAGTAAATATTGTTTCCATGGGCGTTCTTATGAAAATCCCCAGTAGGGACTGGGTTTGCCCAGATTCGTGCAAGAATTTAAAATAATTTAAATAATTTTTTTTTATTTTTGCTTTATCCAGTTTGTATTGGTTCTTAGTAGCTTTTCATATTGTGAAGCACTTTGTCAAGCATTTTTTTTAAAGATCCTATATAAATAAAGTTATTGTATTTTTGACAGTTCAGTCCATAATAAGGCTAAGGTGTAGTTAGTCAAATGCAACCTAAACAATGTATGTACCGTAATCATGGCTCATTAAAGATTTAACAAGTGAGCAATTATATTTTCACATAGAGCCAGGCATGTTTGGAGAGCTTCTTCTTTTTCTTTCTTCTTCATTTAAAATCTAAGGTTTTTAATTTGCTCAGGTGATCTTTGTCTGATAATACAATTTGTTTGATAATGTGAAAGGGTGCCAGAAAAGGCAAAAGCAAAAGAACCCATTTTCCCTGCACTGTAGTTGCAACTTGAAACTGCAGCATAAAAAGGTGCGAGCAGACAAAAAGAAGGGAAGAGATGTTTTAAGAACAGGACCTACAAGAAAAACAGTTTTACAGCCAATGTGCTCAAAAGCATTACTTCTGAAAATGTGAGTATAAAGTGGTTTTTGAAGCCCCTGTGACACATGTAAATAGTTACAGGGTAGTAGCCTGAAGCTTTTGTTTAGATAGTGACAATATGAGCATGTTAGGAAATGCAGGAGGCATTTGTTTTCTTAATTTAACAGGAAAGGGTTTATGACACATTCCTGATGTGGAGTTTACTGCCATCTAGTGAATGGACAGTTTGTTTGTTTGTTTATGTATTTATTATTTATCTTATTTTTTATTTTGGTAAATATGTATCTATCCATTAAATTCCATTAAATTTTTTGTCTTAAATTAATTGGGCTTTATTCTTTCATGTCTGTCTAGGATTTGTATGTTTTTACAGTGAATTATTATGTGCTTGGCACATTTAATAGAGAAGATCAGTTGTGCTTGATTGTTATTTTTAACTATTAGAGTTGCTGGATCTTTGGCTTTTTTAGAGTTATAATCATGAATCCACATTTCTTACATAGAATTTAAATGTGTGTTATTGAAAGATTGTATGTTATAGCCTACTTGTTTCCCTTGTTGTTCTAATCCGAGTGGGAAGTTGATTTGTGCAAAACGAATGACTGCTGTTGGATATTATTAAATGTTAATTTCCACATTTCCTTACAATAAAGCTTGGTTTTGGCTTGACACCCGGCGCAGCGCAGCCAACGTACATCATTTCAGCAACCAGCACGGCCTCCACGATGCCCCGATTTTCCACACCGTGAGCCTAGGAAGTTTTCTAACTACAATCCCATGTAAATAAACATGGCGGATGAGCAAGAACTTCTGTCAGTGGTGATTGGCCATTATAATCCAACAAATAAGAACAGCATGATTAACAGATTATGAACAATTCTTGGAAAGAAACTTATGTCACCGTTGAAAAACACAAGAAGGTATTAAAAATTTTAGAAACAACTGTGTTATCTACTTAATGGCTAAACTACCACATTAGCATGCAGCCAAGCTCTGCAGGGCTCTTCTAATGATTTGGAGTCAGGAGTATTGAAACATAGACGCATCCAAAAGTTGCAAGACACCGAGCCTCGGGGACTGAAGATTGAGACCACTTCTCTAAGGTCTCGGAGAATACTGGCTACATCGAGAAAAAGCAGCACGGAGTATAAATGCTGCAAAAGTGGTGTCGGCTTGATTCAGTGCTTCTAATTTCTTTGTGCGGGACATATCAGCATCAAGCACAAACCAAACTTAAGGGCTCAGAAAAGAGTGGGTGTATAATGAAAACTTGCTTAAGTACACTGTTTCAAACACATTCAAGTATTTTCCATCTAAACCCAGTTACGAATACAGGGTTTGGTTACTATAATCTGAACGTACATGTTCATTCAATACTCTTTGTTGTGATGTGCTAGCTTGTTAAAGAGCCGCAGCCAGTGGTAAGTGAGGTCATTAACAGAAAGAAAACTGGCAGAATATGTTGGTGTGATATGAGCGTAGTTTTATTTGAAAATATTTCAATGTTCAAAAGGAAAAGACAGAAAGAAAAGCAAGATTAGGAAAGGCCATACAGCCTCTCCAATAGTTTCCATCATCTTGCTAAAACACCCAGCCTCAGTCTTCTTAAAACAAAGTCATACTGATTGTGCAAAAAGACACCCAGCATCTGCAGGTTAATGCTTCTCAGTTCTTCTGATTGTGGAGAACATCTTTAATTGTGCTCCATTCTTTGGCTGCTGACATGAAGAACCTTTGGATGTCAAACCTTTGACCAAAATGATTGCTCTTTGACTGAAGATTTTGCCTCACATTATTTCTGAGGAAAACCAGGATTTCATTAAAGAACGCTATATATTTTCTGATACTCAAACTCTTCTCATTATTATTAATACTCCACCGTCTGATGGTTTACTTCAAATAGTAATTTCATTATATGCCCAGAAGCCATTTGATAGAGTGGAGTGGCCTTACATGTTTATTGAAAAACGAAATAAATACAAATTGCACTAGGTAAGAAATTCATTAACTGAGACTGCTTTAAACGTCCCCAAAAGCTAGTGTTCGTACAGATAACACAGACTCTGCATGCTTCACGCTTGAGTGTGGCAAGCATCAAGGCCGTCCTCTATCTTAATCTGTCTTTGCCCTTGCAATGGCCTGGACTTGCCTGGCCTCCACCGCTGCCTGCACCTAGGATCACAGAGGCTGATGTCAACAAGGTCTTCAAGCATCTGAGTGGGAGGAAAGCTCCAGATCCTGATGGCGTCCCCCCCCCCTCCCCTCTGTCTAAAAACATGCAGTGATCAACTGAGTCCCATCTTTACCAACATGTTCTACATAAGTCTCCAGAACATTGTTTCCACCCACTTAAAATGCTCTACCATCATCCCTGTCCCTAAGAAACGGACCATCACGGTTTAAATGACTATGGACCTGTTGCCCGTTTGAGCGCCTGGTGCTGTAACACCTTAAAGGCATCACAGTCCGCCTGCTGGACCCCCTGCCGTTTGCTCACTAGTCAAACAAGTCAGCAGAGGACGCCGTCAACCTGGGACGACCCAGGGACGTACGCCAGGATCCTGTTTGTCCACGTCAGCTCAGCCTTCAACGTGATCAGCCCTGACATCCTCCACCAGAAGCTCACCCAGCTCACAGCGCCGCCCTCCACATGTCAGAGGGTAACCAGCTTCCTGACCGACCGCCAGCAGCAGGGGAGGCTGGGGAGCATCTCCTCCCACCCAAGAACAAGCAACACCGGCGCCCCCCAGAGGTCTGTCCCCTCCCCTCTTCTCTTCCCTCTGAAACTCCTGAAGTTTGCAGATGACACCAGTGTCATCGGTCTGATCCAGGACGGTGATGAGTCTGCACACAGACAGGAGGTGGATCGGCTGGTCCAGTGGTGTGCCAAGAACCACCTGGAGCTAATCCTCCCAAAGAAAGTTCAGATGATGGTGGACTTTAGGAGAACCCCACCACTCTACCCCCCCCCCCCCCCCCCCCCCCAAACTATCCTCAACAACACTGTGTGTACTCTGGATCACTTCTGGTTCCTAGGAACCCCCTTCTCTCGGGACCTGAGATGGTCCTTACACCTTGACACTTATTAGTACGAAGGTCCAGCAGAGACTGGACTTCATGCAGCAAATTAAGAAGTGCAACATTCTGCAGGAGCTACTGATCACCTTCTACATTGCCACCATTTAGTCCGTCTTGTGCTCATCCATCTCTGTGTGGCCCATCTCATCCACAAAACGTTACAAATGTAACCTGCAAACAAACAATTGGATCTGCGTAGAGGACCATGATGATTGTCCTTCCATCCTTTCTTGACATGTACAGGTCCAGAGCCAGTAAAGGACAGCCAGCATAGCTGTCAACCCAACACATCCTGGTCACAGGTTATTCAGACATTTACTCTTAGAGCGCTGATGGATAAAATGAGCTGACACAGAGCCAGTTTCTATCCCCAAGCTGAGTCTGACGAACATCCTACAGCCAGGTATATCATTGTGGTTAACTGTAAACAAACTTTAGCTGCTCAAAAAAGATACTTTCTGAAACTTCAATCAAATCAAAAAAATTTACAATAAATTGCTTATTTGGAGAACATATTGCTGATAAGAATTAACCCCTGATGCCTAAATGTATATCTATGTAAAAAAGAAAAAAAGTACTTGTTGTTTCTGCGTGTCAGAAATCTGAGTAGATAGTGTACTGGCAAAATTAGATGAAGAATAAAAGATACAATGTTTTCCAGACTCAACTATTATGATTACTTTAATCAAGCTGGTATTTTCTTAAATACAGTTACAAAATATTTGTTTACAAGCTTTTTAATCATAACAGTGTTTCTACTGTAGTCAAATCACTGGGCTGCTTAATCCCAAGAATTTCTATACCCTTTTTCACAATTTCAGCATTTTAATCTAATTACAGCACATGTTTTTGGACAACTATGGCTTATCATCACGTTACTTCAAATACAGCTAAATGTTGTTATTATTTTAGTGTACTTATGCAATTAATTTCATATTGAATATAATCTATTCCTTTTATATTTTTCATCCACAGTTATCCTTTAATTCAGTATTTAAAATGTGAAAAATATGCACAGAATTTATAAATTATATTTGGTTTGCAAGAGCTGCAGCGAAACAACGTTTTACCAGAGTGGAGATGGATACATCGAAGGTTAAAAAAAATCACCACATGATATGAACAAGGTATAAAGGAAGGAAATCACCTAAATGTTTGCTGTTATGTGCTTCTGTTTAATTATTACCTCTGGTTGGATGGTTAATTCTGTGAATATAGACAAGGGATGGCTAACTTTACTTTTCTAACTAGCAGTCACTGGTCTATAGTTGGTTTGTGGATGCCTTTTCTTGTTTTTCCTCTAAATTCAAGGGGTTTCAGAGACATTCGAAAAAGAAAATCTTTAATTTCATTTTTGTAAGGGCAATAATGAAAATGTTATTTTTTGCAAGAAACACATTCAACAACTGTGGATGAGAGGTTTTGTATTAATCAGTGGGGTGGCAAGCTTTTATTTGACCAAGGCTCATCTGCATGTGCATGGGTGGCTATTCTTTTCTACAACTCACTTGGTAATGTAATTACATGCAGCTCAAGTGGAAACAGTCACTGGCTCTCATGGTTCTTAGACTTAGATGGTCAATTTTACATTTTAATATTCATATCAATCCCTCCTTGATTAAGACACTGTTGTCAAAAATTTTTTTAGACCTAAACTTCTCTTACCCAAATGCATATATAATCATTGGAGGTGACTTTAATTTGGTTTGTGATGAATACTTGGACAAAGTCCTATCAAAATATCAGGATAGCTCCTTCAATCCCATCCTCACTGACTTTTGCTGTGTACATAATTTGACCAGATCCATGGTGCTGCAAACATCCTAACGCTGTAGAATAACTCCTGCGCCACTATTGCCCCAAGATCACAACAAAGCATCTAAAATGATTTAACAAAATATATTAAAAAATAAATAAACCTCCTCCACTGTAAAACTAGCCCATCTGAGACTGATAAGCAGAAAATATTAACCTTGTCAACTAAACTAAATGATATTTATCTGAAGAACGCTAAGGGGGCTTATGTAAGATCCAGGGCTAAATGGATCGGGAAAGGAGAGGGACGTTCTGCCTACCTATGTCGTCTGGTAAAAAAGAGGCCGGATAGAAACTCTATTAAGACTTCACTTATAGATGAGCAGATCCCAACTAATCCTCTTGAATTTACAAAATTGGGTCCTTTTATTCAAAACTATATTCTACAACCTTCACTACTAATGACTCTAAACCTTTCTTTGATTGAAATAAATTAAGGCTCATCCATGCCTTTGTCTCCTCCAGACTTGACTACTGCAACGCACTTCTATTTCAGATTCCTGGCAAGAACACACAGAAATTACAGTATGTTCAGAACTAGGGATAAGTGCTGCGAATTAGCTGCTGCTATTGCACTATGACGCAAACACGGGACTGCTGTTTTGTTCAGTTTGTCTATGTCGATGTGTGTCTGTCCCTACCAAATAAACTTAAATAAACTGCGCTGCCAGGATCCTGATGAGATTTCTCTGCTTACCTTCCAGTGCCTGCATGGTAATGTGTCGTCTTATCCAGACCTTCTCACTCTTTACTGTCCCTCATGCACTCTCTGTTCTTCTAACACTGATATTTTACACGTTCCCTGTACTCCATCCCGCACCATGGGATACAAGGCCTTTTCCTGCGCCGCCCCACTGCTGTGGGACAATCTGCCTTCACATCTGAGGGTTCTACAGACCCTGTCACATTTTAAAACAGGCCTTAAAACCTTCCTATTTACACAATGTTTTTAATGGTCCCGCTTTGTTTTTCTTTTAGTTTTCTTGTCCTGAAACTTTTACTTGTGTATTTTAATTACATTTTAATATCCCTCTGCCTATTTTATTCTCTGTTTTCTATTAACTGTACTTTGATATTTGTTGGAAATGTAAAGTGCATCCATCCATCCATCCATCCAACCATCCATCCATCCATTATCTAACACGCTTATCTGCCTATCTCCAGCTGTCAATGGGCAAGAGGTGGACCCTGGACAGGTCGCCAGTCTATCGCAGGGTATGTTAAGTGCATTACTAATAAAATCTATTATCATTATTATTATTATTATTATTATTATTATTATTATTATTATTATTATTATTATTATTATTATTATTATTATTATTATTATTTATCCCCCACATTGACTGTGACTTCTTTCAGCTTTGTGATGCAGATATTAATAGTAGTTAACTGGACAATGCAATAGAAAGTTTATCCCTTAAATAAATCCCATGGATGTGACGGCCTCACAGTTGGCTTTTTAAAAAAGAATTGGGATGTTCCAGAGCCATAGAGAGAAAAATTGAGATGTTCCAAGAGGACCCTTTTATCTAATGATGACAGAAGCAGTAAATAATCTTTCCTTCCCATTCACAATGAAGCACGGCATTATAACACTCATCCCCAAATCCGGTAAGGACCATTTTAGAATTACTATTTTAGATCATTTAATTGCATTATTAAATGCTGATTCTAAACCTTTCACACGGATATTTCTGAACAGATTAAAAACAAGCATGCATCATATCATCAGTGATGCACAATCTGGGTTTATGAAGGGATAATAAGGGGAAGGGATTCATAATAATAAGATTCACCTTATCCAGGACATCCTTGATTACAATCATCTTACAGAGGGTGATGGTTTTATCCTTCTTCTGGATTTTTACAATGCTTTTGACTCTACCAAGCACAATCTGAAAAGGCTACCATGTTTAAATGTTTACAAGCATAGCATTCCTACTGCTTCCACGTGTTCTTGATCCGACTGAGAATGATTAAACTGTCTCTCACATGCTGGTGTCTATTTGTGGTCTTTTATTTTCTCAGGGAGGTTTTATTTGGACATTCAAGCGAATTGCACAATTTTTTTACATTGTTCTGTAAATAGACTTTTCTTCCTCTTTAACTTGATGTCACTTTTGTATGATACTAATGACTACTGGCACACATTTTAGCTTCTCAGAGTAATTCTCTTTTACATTCACGCAAACTGATGTTTTTTACATCGCTCTGCGAATTGATAGTTGCTTATCTTCTTTTCCTTCTTGAACGTCTCATTATCTTAATATGGTATATTATCTAATAACTGCACAGTATAGTTCCCCTTTTGATACATTTTTCTCCTTTGTTTTATAGCTTTACCTTAAACGTAGCTTTTTTCATATTGTGTTTTTGCATTTCTGGGGGTCTTCTCTAGGAACCTTCCTTCTTATTTTTTTGCCATGGGGGTTTCGGATTTGTGTCTGTGTTTTTAATTTACATTCAGAGCCAACATCCCACCAAATATTCATTATGGTTGCATAATTAAAATAAATATTTTTGATTTGAATGCCCTCAAACTTCTTTCTTTAAAGAATAGGATTTGAAATGTGAACCCTAGCCCCTTATGCTGTCTTTTTATTTGTATTGCATTTTCTTTTAGCTTACTCCCCTTTTTGCACTCTATCCTAATCGTTAATCCTAATTATACCATTTTGTACGAAAGTTTACTTTTTCGTTTGCTTTATTAAGAAAAAGCTCCCTACTTCCGGGGACGGCTATACGTAATGACGTTTTGTTGCAATACGTAAACCGTCCGGCGCAAAATTCAAACTGATCAGGAAGACGGTAGCGCGGCTCTGTCCCGTTTTGTTGACTATTAAATACAAATACCCATAAGAGGAGGAGGGCTACGTCGGAACTCTGAAAACATAAGGTATGTTGTGTTTAGAAGTTTTTATCTGAGCTGAACAAACAATGAGGTGGTAGTCAGATAAAAGATCGGGTTGTTATGCTCGTGTTGAGTTAGCGCACCGCTAGCAAGGCGAGTTCGATCTCCCATGTTGCGGGATTGAGTTTTCTGTAAAACAAAAATGATGATTATGTTATCTAATTTTCTTAGCATTTTAATAATAGTTTTGCTAATAATGATCGAAAAAAGTTCACTGCATAAGCATGGATTTAATAAATAGCACAAACTATGTGTTGTTGATGGGAGATCACCCGAGTCGTGAGTAAGCTCGGCATGAGAAAGCAAACAAAAGGGATTAGAAAAATGTATTCCCTCGAAGGAATATTTAAATTGATCAAAACAGTCAGTCACCTGCCATTCTTGTAGTTACGATCTTCTCGACCCGTTTATTTTTCTTGTTTGAGAGCACTAGGGTTCTCATACCTGCTGCCAGGTCTGAATGAGCCTCTATATGATCATCCGTGAGTAGGTAAATGTGTCTACCAGTCTCTAAGTCCTACTGGTTGTCCATCCATGCGTCCAGCCAGCCAGCCACTGGTCAGCTCTGTTTTTTTTATTTTTATACAGATCTTCTATTTAAAATCTAGGGTTGATAGATATTCTGTAGTGAACCAAGCTAAACTGGAGCAACATCTCTGATCATTTGATTATATAAACATTAAAAATGTGCAGGAAGCTGGCTACTGATTTCCAGCAGAGAAATTTTAGACATATTATTGAAAGCTTTTTTTTTATTTCAGGTTTGCATGCTTTGTTTTGTCTAACTGTAAACTTGTCCACCAGACAGCGAATTAGCTTTTCAGTCCATGGTTTGAGTGGAAATTCAGCAAATCTAAGCAAAATATGATTGAACCAGAATTCTGTTTTTAATTGTTGGCTATGATCAACATGTTCCACACCCAAAATAAATAAGTATGTGCAAGCATGTAACGTTGATGTATTTAGGCTTTGCATCTTCACCCTTTAATTCACTTATTCTTGTTGATGGGGGGGAAATTATTTTTCTTTGCACCCAGATAAAAATGAGTGCGACCTGCACACCTGTGTCCCGGGTGCGTCCGGGATGGAATTTGTCTTCTTTGAACAAGAACAAAGGTCTGTCTCCGGGAGCCTGCAGCACCCCGCTGCTGGCAGCCTTCCCTGGCAACGATGACGAGCAGGAACGTCGTCAGCGCAGGAGATCAAGAGTCATCGACCTTCAAGCTGCCAACGATTCTTCCTTTGCAGACTCTACTTCTCACAGGTGAGCTGTGGGGATCAACGTTAAGAACAGTACTTGCCACATGTAGTATGGGTTTGGCCTGTTTCCCTGTGTCTCGATGGCTTAATGGTTTTGTGCTTCTGTACAGTGCTGTGGGGACTCCCGCTTCTGTGCCCAAGCTGTCGAATGCTCAGATCTCAGAGCATTACTCCACCTGCATAAAACTTTCCACCGAGAATGTAAGTTTATCTGGACAGACTACACTGCATTTAAAGGAAATTAACACTTAAAAGCTACACATCTCTGTCTAAAATGTCAAGAAAAATTAGAAACTGTGGAAAAAGAAAATAACGTACAGAAGAACACTTTGTATTTCCAGATTTTATTCATCCCTCTGTGAAAAAACTGTATCCATGCATCTGTTTTTTTTTCTTTCCTCCCTCCCTCGTTGTTTTGCATGTTCCAAATATATTGCTGGACAGTTGTTACTTTTATATTTATTTCTTTTCAGAAAATCACCACCAAAAATGCCTTTGGTCTGCATCTGATTGATTACATGGCTGATATTCTGAAACAGAAGGACTCTGAGATCACTAACTTCAAGGTATGTCTCTTGAAAGCTACTGGTTTGTCTCTGAAGCTTTTCCATTGTTAGAATAAATATCCAACGAGGAAAGATAAAATGTACATTTAATCGTAAGTTTTATGGCAGATGTAGACACATAATTTAAAATGTCTGTCTGCAAAAAAAAAATGTTATTCATGTTTTAAAGAAAAACTATTGAAATGAACTCAGTCAAGAGTAGCATTTGGATTTGGTGTAAGCCTTAAACACAACAAAAGACAGAATTACAAAATAAATCTTGTCACCTATACTGAAAATGTTATCTCTATTTTAAAGGTTACAGAAGATTTAGGGCGACTCACACAGAGGTCCCAAGGGTTTTAAATTTAATAAATATAATGTTTGTTCCGTTTATGTCCTCCAGGTGGCCGCTGGTACTTTGGATGCGAGTACAAAGATCTACGCGGTGAGAGTGGATGCTGTTCATGCTGATGCCTACCGAGTGTTGGGTGGTCTTGGTGCTGAGACTAAACCTGGAGAGGGTGAGAATCCAACATTGTGTGCCGTTTCAATAATTGTCCTAAATCCCCTTGTAATACCTCCTCACATACACCCCTTAGGGGGCGCACCCCGCTATTTGAGAAGCAGTGCTGTATATGGATGTAGTCAGCTCTGAGTGGTCTCCTCCGATTCAGCTCTGGACTTTTATTGGACCGTTCTAATGGACATTAAAGTGGAAGTCTGGTCAAAAAGTTAAAATCAGTGGATCATTAGCTATAACTAAAACTAATACGTTTGTGGTGATTTAATGAATTTAGCGTTAATCAGTAAAGAAATAAAAACATAAATTGTCCTCGCAATCACTGATACTGGGGGCGGCCATTATTGCCTAAATATGGGCAAAAACGGCTGCCTGACATCACATCCTGTGACGTAGCATTGCGGTGAGCCTAGGGCAGTTCTCCGCGCTTTACAAGCAAACTCAATAGGAACCGTTCTACACAGCTGCGATCAACAACAATTATTTCGGATTTCCAGAGGACTTCACCATTGAAATTCACGAGAGCTATTGTTGAAGCAACAATGCCCACGTGCATGGCAGTTGGATGTTGCAATACATTGGGTAAAAGTGGAAAAATAAGTTATTTCAACTCTGCTCCTATGGCAGGATGAGCTTCAGTGCATTATGAGGCGGAGGGATATTTCCGCTGGTGTCTGAAGTGCGGCAGTGTCACTTAGTTCGGATCCGAAACAATCCACTTCACTTTCTCAAACAAGCCCAAAACTGCAACCCGCAACTCGTGAAAATAACAAGCGACTTTAGAAAAAAGAAGACCAAAGTCGCATAGAATAAGTGGACTTTGCAACAGTGAGCACGGGTCTGTTATGCAAATCTCTAGCAATTTTGGAACAACGTAAGCCGAGGGGGAAAAAAACAAACACAATCCAGACGGCGTGGTGAGGGGAAAAAAACAATAATGCTGTTAACGCGCGTTAAAAAGGCGCCGTTATGGTCAAACAAAGTTAACGCGTTAACGCAACGCGTTAAAACTGACAGCACTAATTTTAATTGATATTTAATTGAGATATTCCATCGGCAAGAAGAACAAACTGAGAAGAATAACACAAAAATAAGGAGACGATGATGATGACTCCCATCGCTGTCGCTAATTAATCCATCACTCTCTGCTTCGTATAGAGCCCTGGTCGTCGCCATCTTGGATAATGGCGCGTAGTGACACACAACAGCCTTTGGACTTGCTCAACAGCCGGTCCCGCGATGTGACGTCACAAACTGGGAGGTGACGGTACTATTCTTGACCAGAATGGACGCCACCACATAAACATGATCCAATGAAAATTACTCCTAATTTAAAAAATGTATCATTTAATGAACAGTATGTAATAGTTTTATATTTAAAGTACTTTCAGCAGTTTGAATTCTGAATTTGCCTGGACTTTTCCTTTAATGTTTTGAGCTAGGGCTGGACGATAATTCAATAACAATATATACTGATCGATAGAAAAAAAGAGCAAATAAAAAGTTCGTTTGAATAACAGTGTTTCATCCTTTTGCATTCTAGCCTATCACGTAGGTTAACATTGCATTCATTACATCCTTCCAACCAATCACAAACACAGACCCAGGTGCTCTGCCTGTTTAAGTGTTGTTGCTGAAGGAAGGGGAACTTTCTCTTCATTGTCCTGCCTCTAACAGGTTTTATTTTAGGTGTGTGCTGTATCTAGGCTCGTCCTCTCCCATCTTTCATTGTGGAGATGGTATATTTAGGATGATGTGCAATGTTGACTGTGTTAAAAGCAGCACAGAACTCCACCAGCACATGCAAAATGTTATGTTAGTGTCTTAACAATAAAGCAAGAGGGTGTTCTATCTCTTCAAAATGTGACATTTCATTAAGAAAGTAGAAAAGTTGTACTTTATACCACATTTTACATTTCTTATGATAAAGATTCTTCTAATGAAACCTTTACAAACAGGAACAGGTTTAATGTTTTTAAAACCCCTTTTTTATAAGAGGAAGAATGAAATATACTTGAATCACAGAGTTGTTTCTATTTAACAAGCTCTTAGCAACACATGAAGATCTACTTTACAATAAGCAGTTCAACATTGAACAGGAGCATCAGCTACTGTGTCATGTCCCCTGGTTACTCCACACCTAGCACTATTTCTTCATAGTTATTTTTAACTGTCGGCCCAAGCAATATGTTCTGCATTTCCTTTTTTATTCGTAATTCATTTGTACTCTTTGAGGTTATGCAGATCACGATCAGGCGGGCGCGGAGGGGGACGATGACGAGGGAGCTGGAGGAGACATGATTGCAAAGCAGCCAAAGAAAAAGAGGCCGCCTAAAAAGACCGTGGAGCAGAACCTGAGCAACATCAACAGTGCAGAGTCTGAGAGGAGATGTGAGGTAACACGGCTGACTCTATGGTAAAGCTGTTCAACACAGTACCAATTATAGATACATTCTAACTAGATTAAGGTTAGTAGGCAGACCGGGGTCACTGTTTAATCCCTTCTTCATTATAGCTGCCTGTCTTTGGTTGATCCATCAACTTAAAGGAATGGGCCCTTTGATTACTTTGCCAGCTTTACTTTGTATCAGTTCTTCTTTTTGGTCCTATGCGTATATTTCTTTAAAAAGACTAACGGCCCCCATCACACATGCAGGTGGACCCCATGTTTCAGCGGATGGCCTCATCCTTTGATGAGAGCAGCACAGCGGGAGTCTTTCTGTCTGTTCTGTGCAGTGAGAACAGTCGCTGCGAGCTGCTCTTTGCCTCTCACATGATCCCCCTGCAGTCCAGACCCTCCTACTCGCCTCCAGCTCCACAGAGAGTCTCTGCATCACCGTTCAAGGGTAAAAACACAGTAGCACATGCAAAAGGAAATGACTTTTAGTGACATTGGTTGAATATTTGAGCTGCTTTTTGGAGCTGTTTTCTACAAGGAATGCTAAGCCCCCGCTTTGTGTGCTCTGCTTCTGGCAGCCGGACTCCAGCGTTCCCAGGAGAAAAGCTGCATCTGCCCCTCGCTGCAAGACTTCTCCTTTACAAGCTGGAACCCTGAGCAGGTCAGAGGAACCATCTAACTTAAAATTTAAAAATGTTCTTCTCAAATTATATCACAATACATCTAAAGTTACCTGTTAATTGTATAGATTTCCATACAAAAAGGACGATAAACCTCTTCCACAAATATGGGCTTTGGTAGATCATTGAGCTCTTTGCTTTTAGGTCTGATTTCAGGCTTAAAGGTATTTTTTAATGCATTTTGCGAGTATTATTTCTATTTGATGTGCTGCAGTCAGCTACAACATACTCACAAGTACGGCCAGTGGTTAAAAACAGTTTGCACAAAATCCTAAGTAGTGTTAACTTAAAGTGATTTGCGCTAAAGCAAAGCTAAATCTTAGAATGAGTGCCAATCTTTTTTTTTTTTTTTTTTTTTAAAGTAAGAACTATCCGTTTTTCCCAGGGTGATTTCCTGTTTTCTCTGAAGGCTGACCTACCAGGTGTTCCTGACTAACCGTTTATTATAAGGAGAATAACACGAATGGAGATGTGCCACATGTGTTTCCGCTAGAGCTAGTAGCTTTGAATCCAAAATAAAATGAATGAATCACAATGTTATCCATGTTGTTAATGAGACCTTTTTGGAGAACCGATTGATAATATACCACCGTGATTAATTAAACGAGTTCCGCCGGTTCTTAAACTTACACTTGAAAATAAAGATTTACGCTCTTAGACAATCTTACATTTTCTGAACTATAGTGTGTCATCTCAAAGCTCGCCTTGCCAGCTTTCAGCTGTGCGGGCGGTCGAGGCTCGCTGTGGTGAGAGAGAACTCTTGCCTCCCGGCACATTGCTTTAAACTCCTGCTGGATTCTCCCAACGGGTTAAAAGCAGAAATAATTTGGTCAAATATCTAATGTCAATGTTTGGTTAATTCATTATTATTCGTGACTAATGAATTGATGTACACTGCACAGAAAGTTATGTTTAGTTTTTAAGTTATTAAAAGTTTTATTAAAAAATAACACAAATCGTATGTCAGCAATACATTTTATTCAGTGGTATATTTCCATAGCAGTATAAAATTACTTTGAACATTTGACTTATTAATGAGAATAAATCTAAAAGATAATTAAGATTTTAAGCTAAAGATTGTGAGCCATCATGAATATGTAGAGTGGAAAATAAAAACAGTGTAGTTATTTACGGTGGAGGAGGGTTCCACAGACTAAGCCTCGTTTGTTTATCAGTAACAATTATACCAACGATGGTATGTAGCAGGGTTGTCAAGATAATCAATGTCTTGATATATTCAATACAAGAAAGCAAATTATTCAAAGATACAGATTTGAGTATCTAAACTCAAACGCCCCCTTTGAGCTGTGCAGCGCTGCATCACGGCATGCAAAGCTCCACTCCGAAACGTGATAAATTACCGTTTTTCAGTATTTGACCTGGAAATCATTGTTTTAAGTTGATTATTTGAAAATTGTTTGATTCTAATCACGGGTTACTTGATTGGTGCTTAACTACTCTTTTCCCCATTTTCTAGTTCAGTTACGATGACATGTCAAATTGCTGTGACAATAAGACTCTAAATTTAAGAGACAGTTTAAAACTATTTAAAAGATAATTTCCCCAGGTCATCAGAATGTACTGGACAGGCAAAACCGATAACCCAGTGGTAATTTCTATAGATGTTATAAATACTAGTTTGGGTATAAAGAGAGCCGGAGCAAACTTAAGATTCAACCTGACGAGGCAAACGTATCTTGTGTGATCTGCCTTCAGACCATTAATCAGCTGCTGGAGAAGATGAAGCAGGGTGAGCACGTGTTCGACGTGAATGCTGAGCCGGAAGCAGAAGAAGACGACTGCCCTGATTTTGATGCTGATCACGAGGAGGGGTTGGCTGACTGTGAGGAAGGACTGAAGGAGCACAAGGAGGGCTGGGTGTCCTCGGGTTCTGGCAAAACAAGGTACGATCACTGACACTGTCAGTCCAACCTTTAGAAGTATATGTGGTTACAGTTTTTAGAGCACAAAGAGGGCCTTTTTTATGTGTCGAGCACTAAATGTTTCAATTATGACCATTTTTCAGCCTACCTGTCATGTCATTTATCCATTTTAAGCAACTTTCTCGATGTTGTTGATCAGTTCTCCCACATTTTCTATGTTGTGCCATTACGCATGGTTTGAAGTTATTTAATGATTAATAAATAACTCTGTCCGTTAGGTGTTGTCTAGTGAATATCAGCCCAAACAGCTGATATTAGGACAATAGTTGAAAGGAATGATTCGAGCACTGGTGTTCTTTTAAAAGCAAACTCTGCACATATAGAATAAATGAGTGACAACTTTGCTTCGAGTATTTATAAGAATTTATTAACAGAAATAAATGAACATCAGAGAAGACCACTATAGAATGCTGTTTATCTTAACACTATATATCAATCAACAAATCCTCTTTACTAGGCTAGTGAAACTTAACTAAACTACTAGGCAAAATTAAGATAAAAAAAAAGAAGCTAAGGAACTAGCTTCAAAATAAAAGGACGAAATAAAATGGTTGAAAAGCATCAGAATGATTCAATGAATCCTGGTTCACTGCCGATCCAAGTTAGAGAATTAAAGTTCATCTTAAAAAAAGTGGAATGAGATCAAATATCTTAACTAATTTAGAACATTTGATATGTTATTCAACTGATTCAAAATGCAAATTCTGACATAAAACATTAATTGAGAAAATACATTTTTTAAGAATGATTTGCTCAGTAAAAATCCATGCCTTTAGGACACTTAATTTTTATGAATGTGATTCTTCCTCCAGAGAATAATAAAGAGGAAGCTGCTGTTGTAGCGGACGACGTTTTGTAGATGAGTCAAAGCACGCTGATGAATGTGCACAATACAGACTGAATGATGGCAGTGTAGAAGATAAGCAGCAGCTCCTGTGGAAGGTTTTACTTCTTGAGTTGCTGCACGGCGTAGTCTCTGGGCCTTCTTCCACACAGTGTCCTTGTGTGAGGACCATCGTGGGTCCTGAGACTGTGCGGTTCCTAGGAACAGGAAGTGATCCAGAACAGTGTTGTTGAGCATGAAGAGGGGAGACGGTGTGTGGGGGGTGTTCTCCGGAAGTCAACCGTCATCTTCACCGCCATGAGCGGTTTAAGCTCCGGGTCTTGACCCCCACCATTGGACCAGCAGACCAGACCACAGTGGTGTCACCTTAAAACTTCAGGGGGTTCATACCATTTCCTATCAAACTTTATTTATCAAACTTTATTTATTGACCACATTATAATGAACAGTGAAATGTAACACTATTTTGCAGAGTTAACAAAAGTAGGATAGTTAGAGCGAATATCTAACCAAACAATATTCATTCCTCTTCCTTTCTAAGTTTACTTTTTCTGCATGTTTTGCTTTTAAATGATTCCTCTGTTGCTCATAAAGGGACGTGATTCCCATTGGAGAAGGGGACATCGCCACCATGTGTTTGCAGCTTTCCTCTCATCCCAGAGAATATTCCTACTTCAGCCCCAGGACCATGGCCGCCTGGGCCGGCCCTGGATACTGGCAGTTCAAACCAAAACACAAGTGTAAGCGAAAAGGATTATATTTTCTTTTTCTATTATATTTTTTCATTACACTTCCAAAGACGAGCACTTCAAACTTCAAGCATACCAGTAACCTATAGATGACCTCTCAGGGAGGTGATGAGCAAATTCTTCTTTTAAAGGGTGTGTTCGATTTGTTTCTAAGGGACATTTGCAGACCGTGGGCTGCTGATGTGGTTTATATCATATGTTCCTGTTGTTGCATCTTGATAATTACCACATGATCAGCTCAATCTGAAATTCGACAGACTTTTCCTTATCATTCGCTATATTGTGCCACGCTCTTTATTTTACGAGTCATAGCTAGCCTTGTTACATGTTTACTGACAACGAAGGTTTATAATGCAAGTGTAAACCAGGATTTCCTAATTAACGTTGCGAAAGCTCTGACTCAGAGTAAGATGTAAGTAAAGGTGTGGAAACTTTGAACGCTGAGATTAATAGGTGTTCACGTCTAGCCTGGCTAGCCAGACCGACTTAAGGTGTAAACATGCCGTATCAGTGTGGAAAGCAGCGTGTAGAGCTCGGTTTCAAAGGCGGGACTAACAGGGTCAGCAGAAGCAGGTTGGACCTAAACAGGCCGACCACTGACCAACAGCAAGCAAAACGTTCTGTTTTTGCCCAGCCTGTTCAGGACATAATGAAGGACATCATTAAATCTTTGTCCCGTGGCGCCCGCCACCTTCGCTGTTATGGTTACAGAAAAGCGCTTCTGCATAATGAGTCTTTCTGGCACTAAGAGTGACGGATCGTCAATTCCCGTCTGCCACATTCTGATTGGTCCGGTACGTTTTAGACAGAGAAAACTGACAATCTGTGTATTGAATACACGTGGTGTAATCAGTCTGGCCGGCCAGGCTAGTTAACGCCAATATGAAGGCACTTGGAATTTGTCAAAATAAAGTTAATTAGAAATTTGACTTTACATGGAGATATATGTGCAAGTTTTCTTTCAACATAAACCCATATCCCATATTTAGATTTTAAAATACATCCATTTATAACTGTTTCTTTGCATATTTGAATTGAATATCCTAAAAAAGAAGACATTAAATGCTAAATATACATTTGTTACGTTAGGCCTAGTGGAGAAACGGTGCATAATTAAATTCAAACCATACAACAGTGTTAGACAGGACAGCTTGGTAAATTAAAACCTTATAAGCACTATTCGGTTTATTGTTTTTGGGGAAGGAAGAGATATTATGCAGATATTGGTTATACTAACACACACGAAGGTTGTCTTGTGCTTTGAGTGGGAGCAAATGATGCTCTCTCATTCATTAATGATCTTTGTGGCGCACGTCTTCAGAAAACCGATTGTTTTTCTTTCTGTTCCAGTGGATCATGTTCCTGACAAAGAGACGCGTAAAAGGAAACCCAAAAAGACCTTTGAAATAGACTTCAGTGATGATGTCAACTTTGACTTGTACTTCCACACCACAAGGGTAAACCACCTTTCAACCTGTCACTCAAAACGCCGCACATTTATTCAAATGTTCAAAAATGTCAAATGTTCCTCTGTGTACTCATCTGAACACGATTATTTGAGATGACACAGAATTTTTTTTTCTCTTTAGCCTCTTGACAGATTGTGGTGGGCATTTTTTAATTTATTAAACACCACTGATACATTCTTCCTCTGCTGTGTTTTAATTAGCCTTCAGCATCCAGGGCTTTTCTTTTATTGCCACTGCTGCATTTCAGTGAGCATCTGTTAAAGTATAAAGTTCAAGGCGTTGCTTCCGATCATCTAAAGTTTACCATTTGTTTTCTTCACAAGAAATGAAACTATTGTAAAATCATTTATAATATTGCTTTATTATAAATGACTTTGCAATAGTTTTGCTTTAGTCAACTGTTTTGAAATTCGACAAAAGCAGTGAGCATCTTTCTGAAAATGTTTTCTCACTGTTTGAAAGCCCCATAAATGAGTTAGCATAGGCCTTGATACACTGTAGTACTGGACATGCTGTCCTGTAGAGAATGGGTAACAACCCCTGAATCTTTATAAAGTTACAACCATGACCTCTAAAGTATTTTTTTCACAAATATGAAAGGCAAGTTTGTTTATAAAGCACATTTCAGTAACAAGACAATTTAAAGTGCTTTACATGAACTAAAAAACACATTACAGAGGAAAGCACATTGCAGTAGAACAATAGCAGCAGGTTAAAATATTAGATAAGTTTGACTACAAACTAAAACATTAACATTTAAAGGCAATTCTAAACAATTGATTTTTAATCTTGATTTAAAGGAACTCATGGTTTCAGCAGTTTTACAGTCCTTTGGGAGTTTGTTCCAGATAAGTGGAGCAGAAAAACTAAATGCTCCTTCTCCATGTCTGGTTCTGGTTCTGGTTCTGGGTATGTAGAGTAGGCTGGAGCCAGAAGACCTGAGTGGTCTGGAGGTTAATGCAGTGACAACAGGTCAGTAAACTGAAAAGTATGGATCAAGGCACACAGCGGACATGTCGGGGACAAAGCTGTGGAAGGGTGAAGGTTATAAAACAATATCTTGAGCTTAGAACATCTCAGCTGTTCAGTACATCATCTGAAACTGAACTGGAAAGAGTTTGAACCAACTGCAAACCTACCAAGACATGACTGCCCGTGTAAAATGACGGGTTGGGTCAGAAGAACATTAAGCTGGGTCAGCCAAGAGGCCCATGGTAACTCTGGAGTAGCTTCAGAGAGCCACTGATCAATAGATTGGGACAATCTATTGACACAACAATTACTAATGCACGCCACAAAGCTGGCCTTTATGAAGCCAACGCTGATTGGACGTTCGTTTGGTGAACGGCTCCAAATTTTCTTCAACGGAGGGTAGCCAGACTGATCTGCGAGTGAAACCTTGAAAGCTCGCGAGATCAGGATGGTCTCACGAGGCTAACAAAGCTGGCCTTTATGGAAGAACAGTAGGAAGAAACCCAGAAGTGTCATTTGCTGTCAGCCAGAAGGCATGCAGGGCACACAGCAAATGTGGAAGAAACTGCTCTGATTAGCTGAACATGGTGAGACGTGCTGGTGGCAGCAACGTTGAAAACTGATGTTTCCATCCAGTCGGGCCTAGCTTCAGCTAACTGGCAAAGAAGGTGAATAATTCTGTCTTTAAATGCGCAAAGCTGACAGACATACCCAAAAAGAGTTGGTGCAGTAACTGCAGTGAAGCTGGTTCTTCCATAGAACCCCCACACTTTTCAGATTTAGATTTTTAAACATTTTGAAAACTTTGTATCATTTCTTTTTTTCTTTTTTTTCAATTAAGTATTCCTATGTAATAGCCTATACTACAGAATCCCAATAAGTTTGTGTTAAAGATTGTGGATGTAACATGACTACATACATACATATGAGAGGCGCTTTAGCTTCAACAACCTCATGCACTTTGCTGAAACACAGGATTTCTGATGCCTCCTCAGCATCTAGTCTCAAATGATGCAGATGAGATGTGGACTGTGTTGAATCTCCTGTTCCCTTCTCCATCGTTACAGGCTGCCACCAACAACAACAAGTCCGCCCTCAGTGCCAGCAACAAGAAGACGACCCTGCCCGTAAATTTCAAGTTTGCCCCAGAGACGCTCTCCCAGCTCAGCCTGAAACCCTCCAACTCGGTAAGATTTGGCTCTAACTCCAAAAAACAGCAGTAGTAATGACTTTTTTTGGACATTATAATGAACAGTTCTATGCTTGGGTGGGAATCTGACTAACCTCACTACATTTAAAGGTGTGCAGGAGAGCGTGTAATGTTTTCTTAACAGTCAGTTGTTTTTATTAAAATAATCTTTTAGGAAAGCAAGCCTGACCAACAGAGTTTTGAAAAGCACAAGTTGTAGAGACATTGTTGTAGTGTCAGCATTTGCGCCTGCGGGATATTGTTTATCTGCTTTTCCTGATGATTATACGGTGATCAAAGGACTCAGAGGTTTCTTATAAACTGGTGTCACACATTGATGCAGCACAAACACAATTGTTTAGAAGAAATTGTGTCACAGAGCTTCCCTAAGTCTTCACTTTGAGTCACATTGTACTGTGTTGCCTTTTTGAAGTGACTGAGAGGTTGGGCACTGAGAGCGTAAAAATATCTTGTTCTTCAAACATAATAACAAGGTTCCAACGCATGTTATGAAAAGCACAGAATTTGATTTAAAGTTTGGATAAGAGTGAGAAAAGAGATTAAAGATGTGTTTCCATCTTTATTTCCAATCTTATTATCTAATAGTTGTCCATCCATTCTTCCTTCCATCTGTTTGTTCTTGATCCAGTCATCCATCCCTGAATCTATCTATCCATCAATCTTTTGGCCATCCCAACCATCCGTCCATTAGTCCTACAGTCAATATTCCCTCTTTCTATTTGCTATTTGTCCACAATCCATTTGTTCTGATGTCCATCAAACATCCAACCATTGGTCTATCTGGTTGTCCTTCCTGCCTTCTTTTTTTTTTAGGTTCTATATTTAAATCTTGACCACTGTTGTTTGCACTTATGGTTAAATACTATGTATGTTTTAAAGCATAGTAAGAATATGGAAATTGGAATCTGGTAATGAATGGGAACCCTATACTAAGAAATAATTGATACCAGGGTTGTCACGGTGTTAACATTTCAAACTTGATACCAAGAAGAATAAATTTTCGATGCTGCAGAAGGCACAGGGTTATTTCCGATTACGAGCAAAATATATGATTACTTAGAATATGAAATAATGGTAACTTAGGGAAAAACCAGTGAGTGGGAGACAATTTGGCCTTCATTTAGAAAGTGTCACTTTCCTGTTTGGTAAAATAGTAACCAAGATAACAGTATAAGTGTTAATATCTTTTATGGAAGTGTTCCCCTTTCATACAGTTGTGCAATCATTTTATTATAATTATCTTTAGTGTGTCACTGTGCCTATCCCTTTGCCTGTAATTTTGATGTTGATACTTGATAAATTTTACCACTGAGGTACAAATAAAGGAATATTCTAAACTTAGATCATTTATGGTTCAAAACAAACAAATCTAGCGCATGCAGAACATATTTTTACAGCGTAAACAAGGATCTGGTCGATGCAAATATATTTAGCCCGGTACAATTTCCCCCTTTTTACTTATTTCCTTTAGTGATCAACTAGAGCTGCTATGTTTTCTTCTGTTTTTCTGCTCTAATTGTCAGCTCCAGCCAGACTTTACCATAATCTGTGTCAGACCGCCAGAACTCCATCATTGGGTCTGTGTCCATTACGCTAATCTTTAAACAGATAGCGTTGGCCTTTGTTGTCTGGTAGATTTACTACTTCATTATCCTGACCTTGCTCTCAAACGTCAGTGTCGTAGCATTAGCATAGCTATTTTAGTTTTTTCCTTTCCGTCGGCCTCATGCGGAACATTCCTCCAAACAGCGCTTTTGTGTTTGACGTGTGGCCTAAAGAGGGTTGCGTGTTTTCCTCAGGCTGTCCTCGACATGTTAGCAGAGGTTAAACTTCCAGCAGCACATCATTGTCTGGTCAGCCTGGCTCAGGTGAAGCTGCAGGGAGCGGGGGGGCTATTACAGCGCTGCAGCTGGACGAAGTGACACAATTTGGGCAAAAGAGAATGAGTCAGTTTAGGTTGACTTTGACCTAAATGAGTATCTTTGAGTGATACTTTATTTAGTATCAGTTATTCTGAGATGTTGATTATTTTGATGACCTTAGTTGGTATATTTAAGTTCACAACTGACCTTCGTATCTGAAAAATATCCAGCAAGCAACAATGGTACAGTGTCATTCTTTTGCTCTGTCTTTTAACCTGAATGTTAACCAGATTTTCCAACATAAAACATGTTTTCTTCACTGCATAGTTGGGTGGAGAGGCCCAGAAGAGGCTGTCTGGAGAGCTTGGAGAAGGCATCGGTGATTATGACTACAACAACCCCAACGATACAGCGAACTTCTGCCCAGGTCTTCAGGTCTGGAAACCATTGTTGTGTCTGCATAAACCTGCTGACTTTGTGGTATATGTTACCAGAACAGACCAGATACAAGCCTTCCTGATTATAATGTCCAAATGGGCTTATAAGGCCAACTTTAGTTTTACTGAAGCTACTCGTTGACTGAACTAGTAACAGCAGCCGGTTTCAGGCATGAAACTGTCCACTCCTTTTGCAGGGCGGTGACAGCGATGATGATGTGGAAGGATTTGCTGGTTCAGATGACACGCAGCCGTCAGGTGACGGTATGCCTCCGCCTTCACAGGATCACGAGGAGGTGTCCATATACGGGGAGGAAGATCTCGTACCTGAGCCGTACAGGGTACGCTGGATAATAGACAGCTAAATTGTTTTATGCTTTTTGACAGTATAAAAGTTCTTTTTTTTCTACCAGTATGCAGTGCCTTAAAACACTTGAACTTTCATGTTATAACCACAAACGTCTGTAATTTTAGATTTTTGTGAAATGAAGATATAATGGATTAATAACTTATTTTCAAGCGTCCAAACCAATAATAATAATAATAGATTCCTGCTGGTATGTGGCAGAGTCCTCTAAACCAGTGGGGTTGGTACTCAAAGCTGCCCATGTTGGTGCTTTTAGGGCAAAGCTGATGTATTATTTTCTTTAGCTCTGTTCAGTAACATAGTTGCTATCAATGACTAAACAGGATTGTCCAAAAATGGAAACATCCGCTGCTTTTCAACCTGATTTAATTCTATTCCAGATAAGTTTTTTTAAGTTTGCCTTGAACGAGCAGCTTGTTTAATTTCGGTGTACTAAATCAATTTCAGTGTACAAATTGTCAGTTATCCGGGTCATCGCACAGGCTTAAATTGGAGGCAACTTGGACCTTTTTTTTTTTTTTTAACATTTCAACACCTATCCCGGAGTCTTTGTCGATTCTGGCAGATCGCACTGAGCAACCTGTAGTTGGTGCACTGCTGTTTTTAAAGACATGGAGGACCATCCTCCCAGCATTTCTCAGTCAGATGCGAGGCAGTGACCCACCCGCCACAGTCCTGGGTCGTTAGAAGCTATTGCTTGGTGTAAGTGGAGTACTTAGTCACCTGAATCGTGATGAATATCGAGATATTTTTAGTCCATATCGCCCAGCCCTATGTTGGAGGACCAAGCTGTAAACACTGGGGAGTAGAAAGCACAATCCTCCCTCTCTGGTCAGTGTTGGCTTTTCTCTTTTGACAAAGATGGCTTCTTTCTCCCCTCCTTTAAACCATCTGTTCTCTCTGTACAAAATCATTGTCAAAAGTGCGTCCTTTGCTCTTGGGGTGCAAGTGGGCTGCTGCATCTTACCCAGAGCTGTTAGCCGTCCTGTGCTGCACCGGGAGGACAAAGCATGTTCAGAAAAACTGAGCTACAGTCTGGTTGCCCCAGCTTTAAGCCTGTTGGCTGTCTTCAGTGTACTATGTCCCATAAAGGCAGGTATTCATCACCACAACACAGACGCCAGCTTCATAGGGTACAAAGACTCAGAAAAAATAATTTAGTCTGGAAGATTATTGAATTTAAAAATGGAACCCAGGAGTTTTTTGTTTTTAGTATATCAAAATAGAAATCCATTCTGCACTTTTCTGATTTTGTTTTATGTAAAACTTGTCAAAGACCATGTATTGTTTTTCTTCCATTTATCAACTATGGACTGCTTTGTGTCGACCTGTTGCATACAATTTTAATTTATTACATTGAAGTTTGTGGTTAACTGAACAAAATGTGAAAATGGCTTTACAGGCATGAAAACTTTTGCATGGCACTATTTATTTTGTAGCTTCATGTGTGAATTCACCTATTTCCTTTGCAAATTGGAAGTGTTACTGTTTGGTAATTTCTCTGTTACTTTTCTATAAAGGTGAACAAAATTGAAATCAACTATGCCAAGACAGCGAAGAATATGGACATGAAGAAGCTGAAGAACAGCATGTGGACTCTTTTGACTGAAAGCCCAGAAAAACCAAAACAGGTAGACCATGTTTTTTTTTTTTGACAACTTTCATTCAATCAGAGTTTGCGTGAGGTGAGCAAAGTAGGGAGCCAGTTGGCTTTAGCTGGATTTGTTAAATTCTGTGTGTTCAGGTCTGTTTTATTGGCTTTTACCTTGATGTTCCCAGCAGGTGGAGGAGACTGCAGCGGCTCCAGTGTGTGGAGAGAAAGCCTTCAGTCAGACCACAAAGACTCTGCTTCAAAGGTACGGGCCAACCTGCTGACCTGCCTGCGATGACATAAAGCTAGTGAAGAATATTAATCAGAGACGCACTCACGCTGCATGAGAATATTGAATACAAGTTCATTCAGCATGAAAATAATCCCTGGTGTTCTTTAATTACTACCACTTCAATTTCTCAGATAACAATTTTGACTTCCAATTAATGAAAAGTATTTTTTTTTTAGAAGGCGTCTTTGTTTTACCGTTTCTCTCCTTTTGTGTTGGTCCAGATTACCAAACACTATGGCTCAGAACCTGTCGGTACCACTGGCCTTTGTTGCCCTGCTGCATCTCGCTAATGAGAAGGTGAGCGTCACTCAAACACAATGCCTGGATGCTTATTAGGAAGTAACGCTGTTAATTTACAAGGCCAGTTCTACTGGTTAGTCGTGGAGAATGAAGATGGGCTTTAAGGATTGAATCCACAAAGGCTGGGTTGGGTGTGCACGCTGTCACAATACTGCTACACGTACACCTAAACTGTACTATCTGTATAGTATAGGTTTTATTGATTAGAATTTATTCTCGCACTGCTATTTGATCGGAGTCAAGTCAGCGGGCTAGATGTGGCCCGGAGGCCATAAAATGTCCAGGGATGCATCTGAAAGGGTCTAATTGGTAATTCGCCATAAGTGCTGTCTGAATAGTGCAATCAGTAAGGAAGGAGGTAGGAAAAGGAGCCTGTATGCTTCCTCTCACGGCTCTTTTCCAGGGAGCTCTCGATGTCTCTTATTGCTGCAAGGAGTCGAAAGGAATCCCACAATTATTGTGTGACATGACGTATAAGCACAGCCCACCTCGTGGATGTTAAACCAAAATGTCCAGAGAGAAGAGGTCTTAAATCAAAGGAAGCAATAAAATCACTACCTGTGATGTGTTGAAATATAATGTGTGTGTGTGTGTGTATGTATGTATATATATATTTTCAACCCATCTATTGAATTTAGTGCACTAGTTGATCTTTTCTTCATAAGAGAACAAGCACTGCAGCCAAAATATGGCCTTTTTTGACCTGCTGTATATTAGCCAGTCCCTAAGCTTGATGTATCATGAAACTGTTGACCTTTTGGGTTTTGTGGTTTTTATTTTATTATTACAATTTAATAATAATAATAATAATAATAATGTTATGTTCAGTGTTTTTTCGCTAATCCACCTCTTATATATTTCAATCCTTATGTAATTTTGTCTGTGTTGTGTGCACCTGCCTGTTGCTTTAATCCTATAAATTTCCCTGTCGTGGGATAACAAAAGGATTAGCTAATGTTATCTTATCTTAAATAACACTTTTTAATATATGTACTGGGTTCTTTCAAGGTCTTAATTACATGTTATGTGTGGGCTCCAGTAACATCCATCCATCCATCCATCCATCCACTGATCTACCTGGATGTTCCCTGGAGGACTGAAACGCCTCAGTCAGAGACGACAGTCTGTGGGTCTGTCGGGGCAATGACAGAAGTTTCGTCTCCTCTCTCCGTTTCTGGGGCTCGACGTTTTCATGTTTTTTCACGTGCTTAGATAAATTTGTTGTGTTTCCACTGAAATGAACCGGCTTTTTACAAAACATACAGCTTGATTTCATTTACGGTATTAAAATAAAGCCGAACGGTGCTACTTCCTCTGTTCATGTTTTTTCGCTGCTGCGTTCTCTCTCAGCTGTTTGTGTATTAAGTTTGTGTGAGAGCTGAGTGCGCGGGCCAGGCTGAGCCTGCGTGCTGATTGGCTGACGCCGCTGAGCCATGTACGAGAGGGGAGGGGGAGCGAGAGAGTGCTGCCGTGACAGCGCGCTGCAGTCAGCGCGCCTGCTGACTGACACTGACTGAAAGCATGATGTGAGCAACATGCGTTAATGCGCGATAAAATAAATATCGCCGTTAATAGTCTAATGAATTAACGCGAAATTAACGCGTTAACTTGCCCAGCCCTAGTTGAAATATAATGTGTATATATATATATATATATATATATATATATATATATATATATATATATATATATATATATATTCATTCTTTCCCATGATACAGTTCTTCCTGTTGACCTCATGAAAGGTCAATGAAGACGAGCTGGGACCTGTAATTAGAACATTTCGGATGCAGCCTCAAACTTCCTGTTGGGACAGCCTACAGCCAAAATGCTGTCGTAGAAAAAAGTTTTCTTTCTAGAAGCTTCTAAAAGCTTCATTATTAATACCTGCAACAATAGTGAAGATGGCTAACTTTGTCTTCTTCCCTCAGTCACAACATCCATGTCAAAGAGTTTTACCGTATTTCCTTTCTCGGGCTTCTGTATGATGCGATGGATGTAAAAATGGTGTTTTGTGGCATAGTTGCAATATTGAAAAAAATTCTCTGGCATACAAAAAAAAAAACAGATGAATGTTGAGACTTGGATGTACGTTCCACTCATTTCTTCTTTTTAAATCTGTTGTTCATGTGGACATATGTTAAGATATTTAAATGCGTTTCAAAAATGACTTCAGAGGACAAGTGCCAACAGCTCCTTGCTGTTTAATGCATCTTTAAGTTACGTTGGGGAAAAATACAAGATTTCTGTTTCTCATTTGACAGAATCTGGAGCTGGTGAAGGTTGACGACATGTCAGACATCATCATCAGACAAGGCCAGTGAGCTGAACGGATCAAGGGACTTTAATGAAGATTCACATTTCCTTTCTTCTGCCTTCTGCCTGATGTTCTTCCTGAAGCTTCCTTTTATTTTACATGTTGCAGATATTTTTCACCTCTTTCTATGTAGATAATATAACTTCTTAACCACAGCGCAAATATTCGTTGTCAAAATAAATGTGTTTTTTTTAAATGTTGAGTCATTCTTAAACCCAAAGATATTATATACGTAAATGGTCTAATTTGCTAATTATTTCATGACAAGAAGTTAAAATTATATGTGGGCGCTTCAGACGGCATGCAGCTGTTGTTGGTCCTACAAGCAGGAAAGGAACAACATGCATCACCTCCTTTGGTGCTGCTGGTGAAACCGGTCGGCCGAGGAATGCTGCTGGCTGGGTGGGACGAGCCGTGACATCAGGTCAACGAGGAGGAGCTGCTGGGGGAGGAACTGCGATGAGGGCCGAGCAAAACCGGTTAAACCATTTTCACACGGGATATTAAATGTAGGAATGGTTGGATTTGATGTTTGTTTGTTTTTTGGTCATTTTAAATTAATGATGCAACCTAAAACCAACTTTTAATCAAAACAGGAATATTAAGGAAACAATTTAATAAGAACTAAAGCACATCTATACAATAGGCCAAGATCTCATCTTTCCTACAGCTGCTCACAAAATCAGTAGAGGCATCATTCTTGGAGAAGGTTAATCTATTTTTTTTTTTTTTTTTTTTTTTAAGCAAAGGGAAAAGAGCTTAACAACTCTTAAAAATAAAAGTCTGATTAGTAGCAGATCTTTATGTCAGGAATAACTTCAAAAGTGAGCGAATGAGAGTAGAGCAAGCAATTCTACAAGGAAAAAAGATTTAAGGACATCTCAATCTGGTCGTCATTTCAATGAGCTAGATTCAAGATTCAAATGTGGAAAAGTAGATCTTTCATTTGAAAGCCTGAGAAGGTTTCATCAAAACATTCAAACCTGAAATGTTATTCCTCATTAATACCTTATAAAAGTATTTCTACGCAAAGCCTTTTCACATTTTGTCACATTGCAACCACACATGTTAATTTTATGTGAATGACCAACATGAAGGAAATTGAAGAAAATGATACATTGCTTTCAAAATCTTGTCTAATACATGTTGGGATAGGGTTGTCCACATTTGAATTTAACCTTTACTCTGAGATGCTGAAATAGCATCGAGCACAAACCACTGCCTTCATTAGTCGCCTTTTTTTTTTTTTATAAACAGATTCCACCTATGTGTAATTCAATCTCAACATAAATACATCTGTTCTGTAAGGCATCACAAAAACCGTTTTGGAGGTGTTAAAAGTGTTTTTTGGGTTATAGAACGACATCAGAGACTTACACCTCAACTATAAAGAACTGTTTGATCCACCATCGAAAGATGTATGTTACAGCAAGGAGAGCATATATCAGAGCAGCAGCCAAGACGTCCACTAAACTAAACTTTTCTCAGCACAACCAACCTTAAAAGGTAGCAGAGCACAACTCCTCAGATCAAAGGAGGGCGGCAAATCTTTATAATGAAGATAAATAAGCGGCCCATTGAGAGTGCCTGTCATTTAACAGCTGTTTTTAAAACGTCCTACATTTTAGGACTAGATCGCTATCTAGAGGGAAGGAGCAGAAACTGTTAAGGTTATGGGAGTAGCTGAAAACGAAGCACTCCTTTGTGCCCTGCCTGCTGTGCAGAGATGAGGCTGATTGTTGGGGCTGTCCAATCAGTCTGGATGACAGATGTCACCTGCTGGAGGGAATCTTTCTCTTTCAAAGTTAGACCAAAACATGACACCGATTGTAACCAGATGTGATAAAGCATAATAAATGAGGGTCATTTTTGGCCCAGTCTATATATTAAAATGGTAGTATCCTTAAAAATAAACACTGGTGTGCCTTTTGATTTAACAAATTAAAAATTGTGTCTTTTAAGCTCTCGTTGAAGGAGGTTTCTGCCATTTTTCTACAGGGCTTCGCTTAGTTCTCTGGTTTGGTCAGAAAAACAAAAGGTGCCCAAGTACACAGCCCTGAGGTTCTGAGAAAAACACAATTATGACACGGTAATAAGTAAACTCATAATTAGGATGTGCCTGCCGGGTGTGACGTCACGACAGGAGTGGTTCGGTTGTGTTACGTAATAACCAGAGAGGTACAGGTGAATTTTCAAAACAAAAGCGTTTTTTTCCCCCTTTACAGTGTGGATGGCGGCCTGAAAATGTTGACAATGGTCTAAACGCAATAAAAAACAATATAAATCATGTAGTTATTTTAGTGTTTGCTTGCAGATAAAGCAGCCGCGCGTCGTCGCGGGGTTCCGTGTTTTAATATGACAGAGGAAGCAGCAGGCTGTGATGTGGTCCACTTGACAGCGGCGGCGCGGAGGAATTCAGAGTAGGAAAAAAAAACATCTACCAGGAAGTTAAGTCGAAGAGGAAACGTAGTCGGAACTAGAAAGTATTTAACTTTAATGTTTTAAACCGAGGTTTTATAGGTTTTAAGTAAAAGCAACCAGCTAAACTACAACTTAGGCCAGCAATTTACGAGCCAGAGGACTTTTGCTTCCAAACAAGATGGACTATGATCCGGTAGGTGATGAGAATAATGGCTGAAAAAGCTTTGTTTGTCCCGAGTCGCCATACAGGCAGCAGGTGTATTTACTGAGGAAGGGGAGCTCTGTGGAAGGGAGAGGACGAAAACCGGCGGCCTGGTTTACTTTTCTGCCTCCAGGAAGGGAGTTCCTGCGTAGCCGAGCTAAAACACGACCCACCGGCCATCTCTGAACAGAAAACTGCGCGGTGGAAGGATTTCTACTTTAGTTCAGCCAAAAAAAAGTCATTAAACTTTGTATCCGCTTCACGTAATATGTTGTAGTTATACCAGTAACTTTTTTCTGAAACAGGGCAGTGATGGTAGCTGTCTGTCCTTTAGCTTCCGAACCAGGACTGTTGTCTTTTTTTCCCCCACAAGTGGAAGTAATTCATAGACAAATGTATAATTTTTCGGATTAGAAGCCATGAAGAAGCTTTCTTTCAGCTCAGATGTCTGCAACCTGGGCCTCCAGAGCCACAAGTGGCTCCTTAGACCTTCAACGGCGGCTCTTAATAATATTGGCCAAAATATAAAACGGGTATAAAAACAAACACAAGTTGCTGCAGTTTTTATAGAATATTTGCATTTGATTTTCACAACAGAATTGTATGAATTTTCTTTGCATAGTTTTTCCACAAATGACAACATCCCCTTGGAAAAAAAAACAACCTATCTCATTTATTTTAAAACATACAATAGTTAAAACAGACATGACAAAAACTGGAAACAGTTCTTTAAAATGTCACCTTTCCTGTGTAAGGTCTTTCTCAGAAATTCAAACTTGTCTGTTTTCAAGCGTTCGTGTCATATATTCTAAAGTTTCAATGAGGCTGAATGGGGGTAAAATTTGCCTCTTTGTGTTGGACAGGTAGCAGAACCCTGCTATGCGATTCTGTTAACCAGCCCAATGCCATGTTGGACAAATTAGTTTGGTATTAGACTCTAAAGTCGCAGATCCCAAAGGATTAAGCTTTAAAAATACAAGAATATTATTACTGCCTTTTATTTTGTCCCACCTGCAGTGATTCACCACGTTTTATACCATGATCACTTCCGTTAAAGGCCTTATGATTTAGATGTTTTACTGTCGGGATCAAACAGGAGTTGGATTAGTTCTCTGATACTTTTGGACATTTATACAACGCCACCTCAGCAAATGCAAAGCTTCGACAAGATTTTTAAAACGTTGCAACAGGACAGGGGCTATATTTGGTTTGTGTTGTTTTGGCATTTAAAAAAAAGTTTGTATTCGTGAACTGAATTATTTTGGTAAAATAGTAGAAATTTTAAGCTCTCAGTGGGAAAGTGATCTATCTATCTATCTAAGTTATCTATCTATCTATCTATCTATCTATCTATCTATCTATCTAGTTTTATTGAATACATCGATCAGTAAATCCAACAGTTTTTCTGACTTGCACTTCTTCATCTTTGCATATTACCCTTACATCACATCACTTTTTTTTCTCTCTAAACAGTTTATAGAACAAAAGCCTTCCATTCAAAGCGATGGCCTAACTCAGAAACGACCGTTATTATCTTTCCAAACAGAACCAGTCACCGATTAAAGCATAAGAGCCAATCTCAGTGCTCGCTCATTCATCTCCTGGCTCCGTTTCGTTCTGATTTGGAACATTTCGTTTGCCTAGAAAATGAGCGGACGGTTAGGATTCTGGAGTGGCGAGTAAAATGAGCCACTTTGCATTTACAGCAGCGGTTAAACGCACAATCTTTGCTGTTGTAGTTAAGAGAGCGTTTCTTTTCTTTTCTTCATCTTTTGAACAACTTTATCCATTACGCCTCGGCTAAATAGCGGCACTCGTTATCTAACAGGCCTTTGTATGAGTTATGGAGTCTCAGTGGAACAGCGAGGTCACTTTTCATGACTCGTACGAATGCAAGACTCTTCATCCGGCTGTGAGGGACTCAGACAAACGGCCCTCTTTATGTGAGGCGTGATACTGGATAGCCGTCAGCCATGCGGCGGGACCTGAAGGAGTCGTCGGTATGAAGAGGTTTAAGAAGAGACTGGGCTTGGTTTGTGTGGCAGGTGACTAAAAGTTCAACAGACCGGATGTTTCTCCTGGATGGACGTAGGATTCAACAGAATCAAAGGTATAGTTGGTCTGAACAGCTGGCCAATGTCAAATGCAGCTGTTTAGAATAAAAAAAAAAGTGTAAAGAAGGTGGAGAGGACGGGATGAGACGAGGCAGCGGGGAGCAGATGACGCAGGAAAAACCTGCTCTGTTTCCTAGATACCACTTTGTTTAGAGGCCGTCTTCTGGGACAGGGAGGCGTCGCTGAGCTCGCTCTGCCGCCTGCTGCCACTTCAGCTCTGAATTCACACCTACAGCGCTGTGAGATGTCAGTTTACTTTGCATTCGGTTTGAAAAGACGCGGCAGAAACCTTAGTGTTCAGCAGCAGGGTGTGGAAGAAACAGCCAGGGGTTTTTAATCGGTTATCTGGCAGTGCTTAGGGGAATGCCTGTGTTGTCTAAATGTCCCTTTTGAAGGTTGTATTCACCTTTGGCCAAGGATTAAAAGGATCCTTCAGCGTGGAGTTCAAGCAGCTTGGGGTTCAAACGTTTTGTAGTGGTTCCCAAAGTCAGGTTTCATGATGTCTAAAAAGAAGGTTCAGTTCGCCACGCAGCAAAGCGCTGCAAAACATACAGATGTTTGCTGAAAGCTAAGAAGCTGGATAAGCTGACTCATTGAACAATTAAGACCACACCAAATTAGGATTCATGAGGAGATTTAAAGCTTTATTTCAGAATCACTCCAGACTTTCTGGGCTTTATGTTTTCTAGTTGGGAACAAATTGAAGCACTTCATGCTTCTGGTGACTTAATATGGTTAAGACCAGGGACCTGCATCCTTCAGTCTGAAGAGCCGTTCTGCCTACAGTCACTTGAATTAAACTCGTTCAGAGCCGCAAACGTTGCCTGGCCTTATGAAAAAAATATTGTTATAATTTGTGATCTACTGTAGGAGATATGTTGTCATCGTTAAAGAAATGCCCTTTTATGTGTATTTTGAGGTTTAAAAAAAGAGGATGGGTGGGATGTTATTTGTGGAAAATGATGTAAAAAAGATCTTAGTGAAAAAATATTGGTTTAAAGTTAAATATTACTGGCACTTTTAACCTCATTCTGTTGTGAAAATTAGAAGCAATTATTCCAAGAAAAAAATGCTAAAACCTGCATTTATTATCATTATTACATTTAAATACCATTATAAAAATATAATTTGTTGCCAAAGTTATTAAGAGACACTGTGGAAGGTCCAAAGAGCCACTTGCGGCTCCAGAGCCACAGGTTGCAGACCCCTGGTTTAGGCCAAACTACAGTGATGCTTTTAAAACAATTTAGTTCTGGTAGAAAGATATATCTATAAATCTGCAGCCAGCATGACGGGACACCAAGGTTTTCAAAAGCTCCGGTTCTGGAGTTTTCTCCAGCTGTACCGAGTAATTCTGTTACTACTGCTCACCGTCTGAAATTAGACTGCCTGCGGTCGTCAGACTTCATACAGCAATATCCAAGTATAGCCCTTCTGTTGTTGTTTTGTTTTTTGGGTTGTTTTACCTTTTAACTTTTTTTCTTGCTTACAAGAAAGAGAAATTAAGCAGTTGTGCTCTTTTCAAGTGGGCGGGATTGTTAAGGAGCCGACTGCTGGCTCTTTGTAGCCTCCTAGTGCTGCTGTAGAAAGAACACAACAGCAAGAACCGTGCAGTAAATCAGTATTTCTGCTCAAGGCTGTGTTTAAATAAAATAACAGACTGTATTGTATTATTGTAAAACCACTAGGAATTAATTAGTTTTGTATCAAAGCGGTTAGATCATGTAACAAGTTATAGTTTCAAACATGTGTATAAATAGTCTGGAACTATGTTGGATTAATGGATTTAGTCGAGATTATTACTAGTGTTGCACTGATACCAGTATGGGACGGCGCCCCGATCCAGCACTGAAATGGTGGTATCAGTATCGGCAAGTACCAACAAATAGGGCACAGATACCATTCTGATGTTTGTATGTCACTTGAACGCAGCCTTCTCTCTCCCGACACTCACTAGTTTTACTGGATTCACTTTGTATTAGTCTTTTTCCTGCTTTAATAAGGTAGCAGCTTGACAAAGCCATGGTGGCAATTATTTTACATCCAAGTAGTATGCAGTTCTTCATATATACACACACACACACATTAATTTCAAACAGATGGTATCGGTATCGGCCAATACTGCATAGCCAGGTATCGGGTATCGGTATCGGGGCCAAAAAATGGCATCGGCGCAACACTAACTATTACCAAACCACCAGAAACCGATACCAGCCGGTATCTACAGCCGACATCTTCTCGCTTCTCCGTTTTCCATCGGCGATGTCTACCCCACACCACTCTACACGCCCCACCCTGTGTCTGCTCCACGGTACTCCTGCTGGTTTTCCCACAGACCCGCTAAGTCCAGAGGGTTGGTGAACGCCTCTGAGGGTGGCTTTAGGCCGCACCTTCAGCAGTCAGTGTTTATAAAAAAAAAATCCAAATAATCCAAATGTCTGGCCAGCAACATGTTGGGTTTTTACAGCCAGGTCTGGGGTCTTGGCTTTCAGGGAGGAGTCTGAATCAACGGTCTTCCCACTGAACACATCTGCTGACATAGTAACACGTCAACCAGTCAGATGCTGCTGTTTATGTCTAGAGATATAACTTCTTTATAGTTGAGGAAATCAGACAAATCCCCTATGAACAGCTGGATGGAGATTCTGCCAGAGAACAGGCTGTATAACGTTATGATCAAATGTATTTCTTCTCTAGGTTTGGGTCTTTTAACATGACTTGCTTTTTATGTAGATGCCAGTTTGAGGAACTGTGTTGCCAGTTTTTTCTTTTTTTTTTTTTAACCGTTATATTTGCAACATGTTTATCTCTCCAGATTACCCCATCTGTCAAACCAGCACCAGACATGCATCACCTAGCGCTCTCTATAAAATCCAGCCACAACGTTTTTTCTACTGACTCTTTTGAATCACCAATGTCTCATCAATGTTGAGCTCTCAGAATCGGAACATTTTTCTTACCTTTTTAAACAGGGTGACTTCTATGAAACGTTTAATCTACCCCTATAACCCTACAAACATATTGGCTATGCTTAGGTGCTACTTACAGTTTACTACACAGGGCCCACAGCCACTAGGAGGGGTATTACTGAGGGCTCTGGCCTGCTTCAGTACAGCAGCGTTTCCTTTGACAAGCCTATATGTTTTGGCCTCTGCAAACATCTGTCAGACGCTGTGTCTGTTTGACCACAGGCAGCTCATTGGCCAAGAGATTCTGCTCTTGATGCAGGAAGTATACGAGTGTACCCAGATGTGTGGATGACACTAGACAACAGGACTTGATGTCCTTTCAGAGCTCGTTGGGAATCAGCCTGGAAAGATGCTCTGGACTGTTCTATCTGTAGTCCTGGTGAGCACGCAGGGACAGACCTCTCAACGTCTATGGTGAAAGAGGAGTGTCGACACTTTATTATTCAGTTAGTGGGTTAAAACAGAAAAAACACACAACTGTTCATCCCGTTACTGTTTCAACATACCCAGACTGCCTAATATCAGGAGAATAACTTCTGTTTAAACTCTTTCACAACATTTACGCTCTATACGGCATCTTTTTACCAAGTAAACGGCTCTGTGGTCGTTTCCAGATTCCTGACGATTTGCTCTGATTGTCGCGCATCTCCAGAAATTCTGTCTTCTGCCACCAAAACTCCACCTTCCTGAGTCCATTCCAGCTGTCTGCTTTATTCTTGTAAAACATCTAGTTTCTAGATAGACCCACATGAATGGATCAAATGTACAAATGATCACTGAATAGAGTTAAGACTAACTCTGATCGCTCTCCCTGCTGCTCTCTTAACACCAACTGCAGCAATAATAACTGCTGATGGCCACTAGCTGCGAAAGAGGCTGAAACAGCTCCGCAGAAGGCGGGTTTAGATCTGAGCGGACGGTGCTGTGAACGGATATTCTGCAGCCCAGGTGGGTTTTGTTATTTTGATGCGTGAGGAATGCCATGTGTGGCGTGTGTGTGTGGTCAGGGAAATGCGTGTCACACGGTCATTGCGTGAGAGTTGAGAGCCCTGCCAATGACGGAGTACTGTCGGTCTGAGCTGCCCCGTCAAGATGCGCTGCCCAGGAGCAAATTCTGCACCTCGCAACACGTTGTTGCACTGCGGTCCGAATCAACGCTGGACAATGTTAACCAGCCGATGACTCAGTCGGTTCAGAAATGTTGAAACAAACTAATTTACACTGCAAAAAGGGAACTAAAAGTGTTTTTGTCATTTATTTGAGCAGGGAAATAAGATGATCTGCTAATTGAGTATTTTTACTCCTAAAATAATATCATTAGATATACTGCACTGAAATAAGATGATGAAGATGAGCTGTTCCTATTTTAGGAGCAAATTTTTATTACATTGGCAGATCATCTTACTTACCTGCTCAAATCAAGGACAAGTGCACTCATTTCAAGAACATTTTACTTTTAGTTCCCTTTTTGCAGTGTAGTTGTAAAAGCAATGTAGGCTAATGTGGCTAATAATAACAAAGGTTATTTTGGAGCCAGGCTGAAGCTGGCTATTAGAGCAGAAACTCCAGCTCCTCGCGTTGATCACTATAGAAAATATCACGCAAAATTACCAGGTAGGCAGAAATTGTACCAGGCTGCTGCTGGATATATTTGCATGGCCCAGATCCTCGTTTACGCTGTAAAAATCTGTTCTGGATGCACCAGAACCATGTTTTGTTTTTTAACCACTTATTTTAGTTTAGAATCATTCTTTATTTGTATCATTAGTAATCTTAGAGGCAATTGGAATCACACAGTGGCTGATGAGCTATCATTACAAAATTAAAGAACTGCACAACTGAATCAAAGGTGAACATAAAGGATATTAACACTTCTACTGTTCTGCCAAACATGAATGCAACACTTATATATTTCCCTAATGGAGGGCTGGATTGTCTTTCATTTACTGGTTTTGGATGTTAATTCAGGAAGTTAAAAGGTTTTCATAATGTAATTAATCATATTTTCCCCTTAACCAGAAAGAACGCTGTGCCTTGAAGAAATGTTGCCGCGCTAGCAGAAATGATACAGAGTGTTTTGTTGAGTATCTGCGTCAAGTTTGAAATGTTGTGTTGTGACAAGCGTAAACCCACAGATATCAAAGTCCTGACTGCTGCTTCAGATTCCAGTCTGCTTTCTGGTCAAATGCCCCCAATCTGATAAGATGTAGAAAGAAAATCAAGAAATTCAAGTTTGTTATGGCACTTCTGTGATAAACAGATTCAATTTGACTGTAAAGTACTTTCACATTTCCTCTCCTAAACGTTAACAACCTTTGCTGTTGTGCTGAGTTTTCTACACTTTCCTTTTGTAATTGAAGAGGAAACATATTTTGTCATAAGAAAGTTCTTTGAAACGAAAGGAACCCACTGAGCAGTAGTCTGGTGGCTGAGACCAGGTTCTCAGCATCAAGGATGGAGCTTCACATTTTATTCAGTCCCAGATGCAACATCTCAATCGCCATGGACAACATTGACTCCGTGTTTACCAGGGTATGACGCTGGAAGTGCAGCGCGTTACGCTCTACAACCCAGCATAACATCTGGCCAGGATGCTGATCCCCACGCCTGAAAACAGACTTCATGGCTAAAGTGCCGAAGCTCAAGGAGAAGGCTGAGGTTATTTTGATGGTAGGAGCGAGGAAAAGGAGCATTAATCTCTGCTGACATCTTTGTCGTAAAATTCAACAATATACCAGCTGCATGTTTTCTCTCCATCGTTCAGCTGTCATCAAGGGTTGCAGTGAATTTGAAATTGGAATAATCCCAAAATACCGTCCAGTAAAGTTTGTCGCACGAGAGTGGAGCGCAGCGCTGGGGCGAAAGCAGCGACGCTCCACTTGTGAAAGTAAGTCTGTTGGTCTCTGTCTGGCACTAAGAGCCATTCTGAGTGCGACACAGCCAGACAGGACATGTAAAAACATCTGGAATCAAGTTACTCCATGAATCGTCTCAGCCATAAAACCTCTCCCCTCTGCCTTTACCTTCCCGAAGCAGATTTACTCTGTCCTGATAATATCCAACTTGCCTGAATTTGGCCTGTACCTTCATTTCTTTTTTATCAGACACTCGTTGATGGGGGACATTTGCCTTGTGTCTGAGCCTCTCCTGCAGGTCCACATCCTTGTGCTTCTTCAGTTTGCTGCTTCGCCGTGTTAGCCCGTACTACAGGATTTATTTTTACCCAGATGAAAACGCATACAAGACCAACTGGATTCAAATTTTTTTATTATTATTTCTTTTATCAGGCCTTCTGAAGAGCAGGAACAGAGGGGGCTGGGGTAGCCACGACTATTTAGCGAGCTTTCACCAACATTGCAGCGTTTTAGATGTTCTGGTCCGGTATGTTTTACCTTTAGCAGTGCATATATTCAGCCAGGTGGCTAAATATGTCCTGGGATCTTTCAGCTCATATTCTGACCAATGAAAAATGTAAAAGCAGCTTGCTAACAGGTGAGAGTAATTTGAAAACATCAGGGATTTAATTGTATGAACGGTACACAGTGGAACGATGTAGGGCATGCGTAATGACCTCACAGTGTCCATGACCAAACATCCACTCTGAGTCTGAGTGATGCTGATGGCGACGCCTGAACCTCCGCTAACTGTCAGTTCTCTGCTCGCCGTCGTAGGAGCGGGGAGAGATCGAGGACGCCCCGGAGCCGAAGGACAAGGTCCAGGTCCTGAAGGATCAGGTGGATGGCGTGAAAAGCATCATGACGCAGAACGTGGACCGCATCCTGGCGCGAGGCGAGAGGTTGGACGACCTCATGGGCAAGTCGGAGGATCTGCAAGCAGGGGTCAGTGTTGCCACCAGCTCTCTGTTGTTGTTGTGTTGGTCTTACGATGTGTAGGTTTGTGTCCACGGCGCCAGGCTGGGATCACAGCGACCGCCATCAGGAACGAGTCTGAAAACAAGATGTTTGATGTTTGGTTTGTAAAAAAAAAAATAAAGTCTGAAGTATCTTTCTTCTGTGGAAGGCAACTTTTAATGGAGGGCTCTTTGTCTGGCACCTTGTAAAGAGAATGAGCTCATTAACCCCGCAGCTCGCTATCTCAGGAGCAGATGTCTCATTGCACAGCGTGCGTCAGCCCGTGTCACACTTTAATTTGGCTGTTCATTAAAGGTTGAGTCTATTTCTCAGGGAGCTAAACCAATCAGCCGTTATGGCCGATGTCAGAGGCGTCTTAGAAGATGATTCAGTCGTCAAATGTGATATAACTATAGTGGGACATGTGACTATGACTGAAAGAATAGAAATAGAAGGAAATACCAATTTGCTGTAGAACGTAATCATGTTTATAACTGGTATTGCTTCAGTTTGGCTAGCAGCTAACTTTCTACATCTCTGATCTTAATCTGAAAGCAAATTGATGGGGGAAATCTGTTCTGCTCCTTTGGATCCCAAAGGTTTACTAAAGTCTGAGTTTGGATGTAGGGAGTAAGGCATACTCATTAAAAGGGACTTTTTTTTTTGGCAAAACATTCAATATCTCCAAAACCGAAGAAAAAGGCATGTGCCCGGCTCCTCTTGGTTGAGGCGCAGCTGGCCAGGGTCCAGAACCCAACCCAGGATCCCTGCTGCATGTCTCCCCCCTTCTCTCTCTGCCCGTTGCCTGACTAAATACAGTGACTAAAATATAACAGGTGACGCATAATGGGACACTAGTGGTTACCTGTTTTGTTTTTGTTTTTTGTGCAAAACTTTGATCTGTAAGGGCTAAAGTTAGACAGCTGGCTCCAACCAATGTTCTAGTCTAGGGAACCCAAGGTCATGAAGGCTTTGAAGGGCTTCCATCACCTCCTGCATCCAGCAGGTAGTCCTTCAGGGACTGACCTTGAACATAGCCAGCTGAGATTACCCAGCATCCCTCAGGAAGCATGAACAATTCACTGAGAAGAGAGAGGAAGCTGTTATAAACGTTTTCCTCTGCACTCGTTTCAATCCAACAACTCTCCTGGTTAGGGATCGTGTTCAGAGAACCCAGCAGGAACCGATCCAAACCCTCCATCAAATGAAGATTATGAACAAAGAGGTCCTTTTTTTCTTTCTTTTTTTTTTCCCTTTTATTAAAAGGCAGAAACAGATGATTGATAATCCAATGAGAAGAACTTTTATTAAATAAGCTAATTAATGTCCTGGAACTTAACCTTTTTTTTATGTGTTCTCGTTCAGTAATAAATAAAAATCTTTTCAAGCGTGTGAAGGTGAACACAGCATTTAATTTAATCAGTGGGAACGGTTTCTTGATCTTTTTGCCTTCTGGCACGTTCCCAGACAGTTTGAGAGCGCTGGCCTGCAGCAGCATCTCATCCTGCAGTCAGGAGTGATGTGACTGACCTTTTTTTAACAGAGTGATAATCTGCCGTCTCTCCCGCACAGGCTCAGAACTTCAAGCAGACGTCTCACAAAGTGGCCCGTTCCTACTGGTGGAAGAACGTCAAGCTGGTGGTGGTCATCATCGTGGTCGTGCTCATCATCATCCTCATCATCATCCTGCTGGCCACCGGCGTCATTCCTGTCAGCGCGCCTGTGGGTCCTGTAGTCACTCCCACCACCAAACCCAAACCCTGAACACCCGAGGAGCGAACGCACACAAGATGTACAAAGAGACCCCAAGAGGTCTTAGACACAGTATACTGAGTAATATATTGTCCCTAGCAAATTACTTCTTCTTTCTGGTAAATATTGAAGCTTTCTTCAGGTTACTTTCATGCTTTTGTTACAGGCACTTTAATGACACACACACTCTATAAAAGTTAAGTAAAACCAGGTAGTTCTGGTGAGTATTTTCTATTTTTATTCTTTTACTGGAAGCACCCCAATGTCCATCTCCATCTGTAACCATGGGGGTGCTCCCTTGAAGGTTTCTAGAGGGTAGCGAGGATTGAGCCCTCTTTTATTTTTACGTCCCATCGTTCCTCCTCTGTTGTTTCCAAAAAGGTCTGCTTGTGAAGTCCACACCAGGAGAAATGTACGCAGCCTGCTGTCACATATCAGATTTTCGTTGTTACCCCCCATTTCGTTGAAAGAGAATCAGCTTTTTTTTTTTACATTCATTTTTACCGACGCTGTAAAGGAAGGTGCATGCAACAAACAGTCGGCTCTTCTGTTCTGATGTTGGCGCAGACAGGCGGTTTACACACACATACGTGTTCCAGAAAAGGGCTGTGGTGTGTTAAAAACAAAGCTGTTTGCTGCCCAGCGCAGTGAACGCACCACTACTGTCAGACTGCTGCAACACGGCTGCTGGGAGAGGATCCGGTTCCCTCAGCCCACCAGCTGGGAGAGACCGAACCCTGTCCATGCAGGGGCTGTGAGGCTGAATCGGTGCTGAAACATTCAAGCCCTAACCCCAAACACCCCCCCCCCCCCACACACACACACACACACACACACACACACACACACACACACACACACACACACACACACACGAGCAATACTCCCACATCTGTTTAGCTTTAAAGAGGTCAAGATTAATCCATTTCTGAACTGTATATAGTCAACATCCTCCCCAATTTGTATATTTACTACAATTAGTAACAAGTGTCTTATTAAAAGTCGTTAACCTTTAGAACTAAATTATTTGATGCTTTATAATCCAGAATGATTCCTATATATTTGTGTATAAATAGATGATCTTTACTGATTAATAATAAAATGGTACGGTTGGGTTTGTTGCTGTTAATCGGTGACGAGTTGCTGGTGTAAAAGGCAGAATGTGTTGGATCAAATTCTGTGTTTTTGTTGTGTGTGATTCTGGGATGCAGTAGCCTCTGTTCTCTTGGCCTGTTTTGACTGATGCTAGCCTGATCGGTGATGTTTGAGACGGCCCTGATGGCAGACTGCTGCAGAGCAACTGTATGATGCAGCATCTCTGCGGGGTTAGCGGTATTTAATGGTTTTTACTGTCTGATAAAGTCAATAAATAGTATTTACCTCAGCGCTTGTGGGAACCTTTATTTTTTTCCTGGTTGTTCACAGACTGGCCTCAAGGTGGCGACAGAATAGAGGTCTACGTGTCTTTAGCCACAGATTTCAAAAGTTCAGTGAAGCAATAAAAACAAAAGCAATTGGATTCAGGCTGCAATTTCATCAGTGAAAGATTACACAAAAGTAAGTTTGTGCAATTCTGTGAAAAAAGGATCCAATGAACAAAATTCACACCGGCTAATAAAAAAAAAAAGATTTATTTCCCATTACATTGATTGTTGAACCTTTTCATGTTTTCTGATCACAGACATTTGTGATCAGCACAATTAGACTAAAAATCTTACCAGCTTTTTATTTCACTGGAACTTGCCGATTTCTGAACCGGCATGAAGGAACTGACCCTTACTGAAGAGCAGGACGTCCCACTTGCAGTGTACGGTTAACATTTGGTTTGTTCTACTTAAATGAGGATGTATGTAGTCTCTTAGGTGAGCTCTGCTGTGCAGTATAAAGTATACACATTCATTTTCAATGGTTAGGTTATAGAGTACTGTAGAATCTGATAATCTCATCTATCAAAGACTACCTCGAAATGAACAACATGTCATATTATACCATGCTGTTGTTTAACAAGCAGATCGTAAAAGCAGCGTGTGAAAACTGACCAAAAGGCTATCAGCCAGGTGCTAATCTTTTTAAACAAGCTTGTCTAATATCAGAAGATGATTTGTTGGTATGCTTCAGGTACTGTTGTTAACTCAACTCAAAGGGAGTGGTTAGAGCGTTACACTTGTGTCCCGGAGGTTCTGGGTTCAACTCCCACACACTGGGTCCCTGAGCAAGACCCTTAACCCCAGCTTGTTCCCCGGGTGCAGCACAGTGGCAGCCCACTGCTCCCCAAGGGGATGGGTTAAATGCAGAGAACAAATTTCATTGGGATGTATGTTGCAATGACAATAAAAATGATTATTATCATTATAATGCTATGGATGGAAAGTCATCAGCAATGGTTTTAGAGCAGCCTTTTCTCATTAATCTAAGTCCTTCGACCATTTCCAAACAAGAGGCAAAATTATTCGTGGAAACATTTGATGCTACTGAGGAAACACAGCCCAGACAGATGAACATCCTAGCATGAAAAATTGTGTGTGTGGGGGACTATTGTTTTTTTAAAGGTTGCCAGAAATACAGTGCCTATTGTCAAAACAATATGGCAGCGTGAGTTAGATTTTCAAAGGTGTAAATGACTATTTTGGGGAAATGATTTTTGAACAAATGAGACCCAAGGTCAGATATCATCACAAGGAGGGGTGATGCTCTGTGTTCAATAGACATCATGTAGTTCCTCAGCCACGTCCCCTTCTGTATACCAGAGTATCCTAGCAGCCATCTGTTCAAAGTGGGCAACAACTGCAAGCAGATCAGCACATCTATAACAGACTGGCTGAAGGAAAAACAGGACAAGTCGAAATGAAAGGTCATATGCGAATTTTAGCTGATCATTAACAAATTAAAGCAGATCAACTGCACAAGTAACAATGTAAAGTGAGGTCTGAAATGGAAATGACCGCTAATATTCCACACAAGGCACTGTACGTTAAAGTGCAGCAAACTAGCGTCTGGTGCTGCTCACCTTAGATCACAGGTGTCAAAGTCCAGTCCTTAAGGGCCAGTGTCCTGCAACTTTTAGATGTCTCCCTGGTCTGACACGCCTGAGTCAAATAATCAGGTAATTAGCAGAACTCTGAAGAACCTGACTGCATACTGAGGAGCTAATTGTGCCATTTGATTCAGGTGTGTGGTACCAGGGAACCTCTAAAAGTTTCAGGACACCGGCCCTCGAGGACCGGAGCTTGACACCCCTGCCTTAGATTGTGCTCCTCTGAGCTCAAACCACCAGATATTACACCAGCAGAGGGCGCTGCACAGACAGTGAGGGGAGCTGAAGGGTGACCCAGGTTCTCTGTCCCAGGTCTGTTTCTGAGGCGCTGCACCAACGTGGCTCTGAAGATTTCCATGAGCTCTGAACTGCTGCCAACAGGAAAGCAGACCCACAACACCGAAAGCAGAACCATCAGAGCACTACTCACCTTTCTGCCTTAAGCTGCTCAAATACCAACATGCTGTTAACATCATGTAACTTTTGAGTCAGCACTGGCTTTATATGTGTGTGCTCTTAGATGCTTTTTCTCACAGTAATGTCTTATAGACTTCACCGTCTGATTATGATGTATGCCATTTGCTGTATAATGCAATAATAAATTGAGTGTAATTAGATTTTCTAGTATGTCCTTTGAAATACAAGCTTACTATAAAGAACGACCATCAAATAAAAAAAAAGTTCCATTAATGTTCTGTTTATAATTTGGTTGTACTATATTTATTTTTGTCTTTGTAGTTAAACAGAGGAGAACGTATAAAAGAGTAAAGGGTTAAATTTAAAAAAAATTAATGGAAATATGATAAAATATGCTGTAGAACAATAAAAGTGGTTCTAAGTGACAGCAGCATATCAACATTGGTGTCCAGAAAACAGTTAGATCTCGACCCAGATCCACCTCTGGTAGTGGCAGACACGGCAAGCAACAAATCACTAGAAAGTGTAGCAGAGTACTAGAAAACCACCACACCAATCAGTCAAGGCGTGCATGCTGCTGATTCTGGGTAATTCAATCAGGAGTTATAAAAGCTGGTTATATTCCTCTCATCTGAGTAAGGGGATCCTGAATAAAAAGTTAGTTAGATACAGAAAAACACTTTTTTGAAAGTGCAGAAACGGTGTGACTGCTTTGCTAAAATGATATATGATTAAAAAATAATAAAATAAAATCAACGCTACAAAGAATTTCAAGAAAGCTGTGACGCCCTGAGATGGAAAGTACAAAGTGGGGACTGTGGCTTGACTTCCATTCATTTTCAACCCTTTCTATAGCCTAAGTTTAACCTAAACCTAATTGGCAGCCTTGTGCTAAACATAACCCCTTACCCAGAAATAAGTGAGGACCAAAAAAAGTGGAATTAGCAAAAAAAAAAATTCTCGCTCAGCTGCGAGAGCAAGGACACACACACACCGTAACTGCTAAACTTTTGTACCGCTTTTATGTTTCTTAGCTATATATTGTCTATATATTTTATATTCCTCCTCCCTAAAGACTTATTTGTTTTTCTAAATCTGCCTCTGAGTCATTTTTTGGCATGCCCAAATGAATGACGAATGACATAACCAAAAAAAAAAAAAAAAAAAGCTTTCTGGGAAGCTGAAGATTTACAGAAACTCCTGCAGAGACTTGACTTAGTACAACCCTAACCAAACCAGAGACAATGACAGCTATAGTGAGTATTAAATATGTCAATCTTTTTAAAGCAATGAGCGGAGTGGTTTTTAAAAATGTATTTATTATTTGCTATCTGTTTCTACAAGAAAATGTCTCCAAACCAGGGCATTATCCTCGCCATAAAGCTTTTTGGATTTTCTGAGCGGGGATAAGGGATTCTTACTTGATGACAAAAATCCAACATTGTGTGTCAGTTTCAATTAATTGATCAATACTTCAACGATTATTTTACAAACTGGAATTTAAGATATGCTACATAGAAATCATGTGAATGTTACATAGAAACATTAGGATCAGAGATGCAATCAAATGTGATGATAGATTATTGATTGATTGTTTTTCAGACTAGTGTTTCGAAGAAAACTTAAGACTGATGTTTTTGGTTCCTTATTTAACTGACATTTACCAATGAATTACTCCTATTTCTTTCTAACTGACTCCTAAAGAAACTGTATCTGTAGTTTTATTGCACTTTCAGTCAGATTTTTTTAAAATAGAAATATTTAAATAACTGTATTTATTACAGTTCATGTTTGTTAGTACATTCATGTTTTATTTTCTGATCATTTTTGTTGACTTGTAATTTTATTTTATATATTGGTTACTCTAAATGTGTTTTGGGTGTGTGAGCCATCATTTCAAATCGGAGATCTAGTTCTAAAAGAAAAACGCAAAGAGCGATGCTAGTTGCCGCTAGCTGACAATGACTAATTCAGTATGGTTTCAGCCTTTTAAAAAAGGGAGTAAACAAGCTGAGCTTATGTTGTTTTTTATCTTTTAGTCCCTTTAAACATTGCTTTGCTCTCATGTCTAAGGATCCATAGAAAATGAAGTTTAAAGTCCAACTACTGTGATATCCCACTCCAAGGTCCTCATCAGCCTGCCAATGCCATGCTATTTTCTTTTTCCTTAATTTGGGTGTAACTGTTTTCTGAAGGGGAAACAGATTTTACCGTAAACGTTGCTCATGTGCCGGAATAACCCGTCTGACTACATAGTACAAGGCTGGCAGCAGCACCTGCCAGCACACACTGCATGAATGCCTAAATGAGACGCATGTATTATTAACTTAATGGTGGTTTAACTTAAATAAATGGTGAAAGCTACTGGACACTTTACTCTTTCTACGAAATATTCATTGTTATTAGCGATGTTTGACATTTTCATTGAGTTGGTCACTACTGAACGTAAGGACGCATTTATTGGACCGCCTTTTTAGTCTTTGAAATGGTAATTTAGCGGAATGATTGTAGAGATGGACATTGTTATTATTCTATATTATTAATTGACTAATAAAGTTTAGGTGACATGAATGTCCATCCATCCATTTTCTACCACATCTATCCCCTGTGGGGTCGCGAGGGGTGCTGGGGCCTATCTCCAGCTGTCAGCAGGCAGTGTACACCCTGGAGGGCTCCAGTCTATTGCAGGGCAACACAGAGACAAACAACCATACTTAAACCTAAGGACAATTTAGAGAGACCCATTAACATAACAGTCTGTGGGAGGAAACCAGAGTACCCAGAGAGAACCCACTTATGCACAGGGAGAACATGCAAACTCCATGCAGAAAGACCCAGGGCAAGGGTAGGACTTAAACCCAGGACCTTCTTGCTGCATAGCAACAGTGCTACCCACTGCGTCACTGTGCAGCCTGGCATGCATGTAATGCAGCTAAACTCTCCAGCATAACAGATTATTTGTGAAACTATGTGACTTTCAGCTGCTTCCTTCCACTAAAGCTACAGTGTGTATTGCACAGACTCTGATAGGCTAATACAAAGTATTGAGGTGACACGGTTGGTTGGTGAAATTAGAGTGCTGCTTTAGACTAAACCTTATTGGCTCAGTGGTAAAATAGTTTTTATTCTGGGAAATCTTTTTTTTTTTTTTGGGGGGGGGGGGGGGGTTGTTTAAAGGTTTAGGAACATTTTCACAATTTTCCTGTGCAGTCACCATCATTGAGTGTCTTAGCTTTATGACAGTATAATTTAACAACAACATGCTAATGCTCACAGTGTCACTGCTTACAGGTGGAGGATTAGCGGCATTTTATAACTTTAACAAACATCCATCTCATGTTGGCATTTAGAAAAGATTGAGTGGGTTTGGCAAACAGAATCAAATTTAAAGTGAACTTTTCGGCCTGGTGATGAAGGCTAGGGGTTTTATTCCATGAAATGTTGCTCAGGCTCTAGAAAAAAATCTGTCGATAACAAAACAGGATTATTGAAGAGATGCTCTGGTAAAAGGTTAACAGTGGTCAATACCTCCTCTGCTGTAGATAACACATCTCCAGTTAGTATAAATGCAGCAGATTATGTCCCAGAGGATGATGCTGGACTTCAGCTCAATCCCAGAAATGTCCTACGGTTTATAGAAAGGTTATTTTGTAAACTTCCAAACAGTAGTACTATTAGCCTCTTGGGGTCTGAGTAGACTTTTCTTTCTTTGCTGTAAATCTGTCTCAACAGCCTCTTATTTCTTATTTTTGTTACCATAGTTCGCCCTGTGTGGAAAATGCTTGCTTCCATTTGCCTTTATCTTCGCTCACGGTACACCTAAATGTCCCCGCTGTGGGACAACAAAGAACCTTTCTATTTTTACTGGTTGATTATGTGGCAGCGCTTTTAGTTTTTCTTTAGACAGAAACACTACTAGTCCCGTTCTTGGTGTGTGTTTCACACAGTAAGCGCATTGCTGGTACATTGCCTCCAATCTGTATTCCTCATGTAAATAATCATCAGCTTCTGCATTAATACAAACATGATGACGACTTAAAGCTTAACCATGTAGCGTTCATTGGACGCTCTGCCACGGGGAACAGCTACTCCTATTAACTCCTATTAATTATATCCTTTTAAGAGGACCTCACTTAAAAAATAATAATAATAATAATGGAAAATGACAGATAGGTTTATTTTAATCTCTTAACCTATAAAGAGAAAGACCAAACCAACAGTGGAAGTTTACAGGCTTTTGCAAAAGTGGAGAGAGAGAGAGTTAGAAATCTAACAGAACACCAAGGTGTCTCTCCAAGGTTTCTCTGCTCAACTCCATCGGCGCGTCTCCTTGCAGGCCTTTTTATTCCATGAGGGCAGGATGCGGTTACATTGTTTCAAGACATTGCATTTGAGATAAGAGACAGTCAACACCTTATCTGGGCTTCCGTCCCCATTGTCTTCCATCATGATCAATCAACCTTTTCTGACTAGCACATGATGCTCCTTTGTGGAAGAAGCAGTCATGAGCCACTTCCTCTCCCCGTGTGTGTCAAATGTGTGCATTTTATCTCCACACAAACATGTCCACAAGCAGAGAGCTGCAAGACTATAAGTATAAAATTAGTAAAGGATTAATGAATCCAACAATGACCACTTTCACCTGACGACTGCCTGCAGCACTTCCTGAAACATTTTTGCACCCAGCACGTCTCAATATTTATTTCCACTGTCCTCATTTTCTCCTAGTTAACATGTGATTTTCAACGTGCTCTTGTTTTTATTGCTGTTTATGGCAGGCCATAATTCTGTCCTACCCCAAAAAGGACAGTTCCCATCCAAATCACTCCATAAAATCTGAGTCTGAAGGGAAGAGACAAGAACCATAATCAGCGTTTTATGATGAATTGATTTATTTCTTCAAAGTCTGGATATCCACTCCAGGAGAAAAATAACCTCCTCCTATTGCTTCAACCTTAGAAAATGCTAACTGACCCAGACAAGGTCTCGATGACCTAGAGCTTTTTGTCCATCAGAGAGCCACGCTGGCGTGATGAAAAACCTCCTCTTACACGGGGTCACTTTTAAGCATGAGTTGCTCATTGTTTGCTTAAAAGGTGGGTTCAAATCTGCCACGTTATTGTGGGAAGTGTTTATTATCATTGTTTGTGGGTCGTCTCATTTCATTCTCATTCTCATTTCATCCCATAGTGCAAAGGGTGACCTCTTACGGCACACTCACAGAATAAACACATCACGGCGTGTCCCAGGCTTGTCTTTAAACGCCTGATCTTCCCCTGAGCAAATTGATGGGCACTGCTGCCTCCAAGCGGCTGGCTAGAAATGTTAAAAATCCCCACACTGACAGCTGGGGGAGAGAGAGAGAGAGAGAGAGAGAGAGAGAGAGAGAGAGAGAGAGAGAGAGAGAGAGAGAGAGAGAGAGAGAGAGAGAGAGAGAGAGAGAGAGAGAGAGAGAGAGAGAGAGAGAGAGAGATCAAAACTAACATTTGAACAGAAGATATGGTTCCTGCTGTTATTCTAGGTATGATGCAGGTTGTTGGTGTAGGGTGGTGCAACATTTTATGGTGTGCTCTACTTTTTTTTTCTTACCACTGAGTTTCTCCTTTGAGACTCCATAAAGAAAGAATTAACAGCTTTTGTCATGTCTGGTGCCACAATGGTTGTTAGACGCGGGGCATAGACATGCTGTCTTTGGCTGCCATTTACCCTCATTGCACTAATGCGTATCCTCCATCCTCCATCCTCCACACTTTGATCTGCTGCCAGGTCGGGCCGTGGCACATATGTGTGACAGTGCTGCAGAATTGCATTTATTGCCGCAAAAAAAGGTGGCAGGAAAAAAGCCAACGACAACATCATGCGATCTCATGCTTCACCAAGTGAGATTCACTTACCTCGGAACGGCAAATATTTGAAGTGGCTCCAAATAACAGCAACTACGGCAAACAATAATTATTTGCTCACTTAGGTGCGCACATAGATCATTGAACGTTTCATTTCTTCCCCAGATCATTAGTTGACAGAAAAAAAACAAGGAACATATTTATATAAAGCTAGACACTAATGTCATGTCACATTTTTGACCTTTCATCCAAAGCAACACACGGTACCTTAGAAATATCTTGCTTTTTGTCACACTTGCCTGTTTCTGGTCATGAAATGAATTTGATATGAAACAAAACTAAACAGAGTTAAAGCTTTATCTTCAAACTGACCATGAAGGTACGAACTATGAGTGGGACGCAGAACTATGACTCTGTATTCCAGAATTATGCAACTGCTTTTAATATCAGTGAAATAAAATGAAGACATGAGCAGTGCAACGGGTAGGAAGTGGACCTTGCTGGCTGCAGCACCTTGCACTGTGATGCAACTGGGATTCAGAGAGCCAAAAACACAACAGCTGTACAATCCCCTGAAGGTCAGCCTGTGAGGTCTCCCTCAACTGATTCTTAGTCTGGACCACAGTTTGCTGCTTTATACTTGAACAGCACAAATGTTTCATGGACATAACCTACACTTTGGTGTCGACATGTAGTTCATCTGTCTGTGATCTCTCTGTCACCCGTCACAGGATATGGAGGATATGGAGGATAAAGAGAGTGGACAGCTGAAAAACAAGACCAAGGAAGTGTCTGATCAGGTGGAAGAAGTGAAGGAAATCATGAAGAGAAATTTGGAGAAGATCCTGGATCGAGAAGAAGGGATTGAACACCTCCAGGAAGTGTCTGCGTATCTGAAAGACAAGGTATGTGTTTTCAGTCACATTTAGATTTTCCTGAAAGTGGGTGGCGACTGGAACTCTTGCTTCCATTAGTGTGAATAAAATTATTTATTTTTTAAAAAATGGCAAGCTGTGATTACAATGATCGTCAACACCCAACTGGTTTTAACAAGATCCGTTCGCTGTAGCTATCAGACCACTAATTATAATCATGAGTCCTAATTTAACAGAGGTTAATGGACACCAGTCATATTCAGATTTATAGCCTACAGCTGGGATCTTTCTATGCACTCAAAGTGATTGTAAATTACAACATTACATCTAAAATTACAGACATGCATTAAAGAAAAAAATGCAGTACACTTCTATTACTATTCATAAAGCACCGATTCACAACAAATGTCGTCTCAGGTTACAAAACAGTCTATAGTCTGACTTCTATAGAGAAATATTTAGTCAATTCAGTCATAGACAACGATACAAAGTCAGTTATAGGCGCTCCAATTTGATACCAATTATAAACATTGCAGTCCAGCTCAGTTTGCTGTGCCAGTCAGTGGAAGTTCTGTCTCAAGAAATCACGCTGACAGCATGGAGTCACTGACTTTGATGCAGTCGCTGCTCCTGAACGAGCATGTGGTGATAGAGAAGAGGAAAGGTCTCCATAAGGTTTCAGCTAAAGTTTACGCTGCTTGGTACCAGCTTTGTTCAGCAGCTTAACACACCTCTGATGTTACTATAAAAAAAATATAATAACACTGAGTGCAAGAAAGGCTGCATGGGCTTTATTGATGCGTGTCTGTACCACACCGTAGAAAATATCTGTAAAACAATCAGAAGTGGTTCCCTCTTCAAATTCCTCGTTGCAGGACCAGGAGGACAGAGGATAGCCTCTATGCAGGGTCCCAACCATTTACACCTGGACAATAACAAAAGCTATATGGGATTGCCTTTCATTGATCACGTCGTGTCTGTAATGAAAACAGAACTTTTGCTGCCTTACAGATTTCTTCTGTTTTTGCTGCTTTGTCACACATAGAGATTTCAGATTAGCAACCATATCAGATAAGGATAACCCGAGAAAACACAAAATGCAGATTTCAATTGGAGATTTAATTTACTAAAGGGAAAGAAAGTCACCGTATACAGACCTACCTGATCCCATGTGGAAATGTAATTGCTACTAAACCTAATAACTGGTTGTGGCACCCAAGACAGCAACAACTGCCATCAGGCTTTAGCTATAACTCTTAATGTACCTGGCAATAAGAATCAAGAGTCTTTATTGTCATTATGTTGCAATAATGAAATTCTGGTGAGAGACAGGCTCAGAATTCACATATATCACACAGCCGCAAATCAAAAACGCCCATAGAAAAATAAAAAATGAGCATTCCTGGAGAAGACCCTCAAAAATGCAAAAAACACAATAGATAAGAAGCTCATTTTTAAGTTAAGCTGTAAGGCAGACGATGAATACCTATCAGAAGGAGAGAAAAACTGCAATTAATAATTAATAAGGCCTGTTTAAAAGGGAAATGTTCAAGTTGAAAAAAGAAGGAAAAAGCCGTTGATTTACAAAAACGATGTAAGAATAGAGGCGAGAGGAGGGAGCCCCCCCCCCCCCACCTCTCCTGTTTGTCCGGTAAGTAAAGATCTAAGTAAAGATGGGGGTCCACTGATCAGCAAAACTGATTTCTCTATTTGCGTCCAGTCATCCTTGTGTGATATTAAAGTTTGTTCGATGATCTGAAATATTTAAGTGTGAAAAAAACTAATTAAAAGGGGTAAAGTATCTACTGCAAATCCAGATGCCGATTCCTAACTGACTCATCCTCATTAATGCTCAACAAACACGTTAATCAGCCTTTTTCTTGGTTCCTCTGCTCAGGCTGAAAACTTCAAACGCACATCGGACAATGTGGCTCGCTCCTACTGGTGGAAGAACGCCAAGCTGATAGTAGCTGTCGTCGTGATCGTCCTCATCGTGGTCGTTATTATTGTCCTGCTGGCCACTGGAGTCATTCCGACCGGTGCACCTGTTGGTCCTGTAGTCACGTCTACCTCTAAGCCCTGAACACACAGCAACAGACTGAATGGTACAGATGTGGACAGATTGGCTGGGACTCTTCCAGCTCACCGGATTTCTCCTATAAAGTCATTCAATCAAATGTGTTTAATGTATTCCTACATGGCCTCATGTAATGAACAAATAAAAAGATGAAAATAACCGATGTCGTTTATTTCACAGAGAAGTGAAACATTATGAACAGATTAGTTGAGACCATTAGTTCTTTGTAGTCATGTTGCTGTCCAGTTTATTTAAAGATAACAAACATGTTGCTGGGTAGTTTAGTAGTGTTCAACACTGAACATGAACCAGAGGAAGCTCAGAAAGAACGTTACGTATATCTATGGTAAAGGCTACCAGACCATCTCATCGGAGCTCAACGTTCCAGTGACCAAAGCTGGCAATATTTTATTTTCTGTTTTACTGGTTCTGGGACAAACCTTGAATGTGTGCAGATGATAAAGGCTGTTCCCTGTCTCTTGCAGTCATTGGAAGGGAGTTGAGATTCACCCTGGACAATTATCCATGGATGCTTTGGGACCATGGGAGGAAGCCTCATAGCATAGGGAAGAACATGCTAACTCCTTTCAGAAAGACCCCAGGCCAGAATTCAAACCCAGGACCTTTTTGCTGCAGAGCAGCAGTGCTACCAACTGCTCCATCATGTGGCCTCAACTAAAATATGTTACAAGCCAAAATATTAACAAGTCATGTAAAAACAGAGAGGATACATGTGTCATTTGAAATTTAGGTTTTTTCTTTTTCTCTACACATTATTATATAATATTTGTGCGACTATGTACCTGTACTTATATTGATTATCAGGACATCTGGCGACTTGAGAAACCAAGGAGTCAGCAGGTTGACAAAAAAAAACAATGATTGGTGGCGAGGAAAGACACTTAAAAGGGATGATGACCAAAAAAAGAAGAAAAAAACCCTCTCCCCTCTTGGGGAAGGGGACAAGGACAACAACAATAGTGGTCCAGGAGAACGACAGCAGCCAGTGGTGGAACCACTCATGGCTGGGTGGAAGGCCTAGGAGAAGATTGTCGCACTCTGGCCCTGGAGCCTGCCTGACCTTTTCCCACCTCTCAGTCCATGAGTACTGGTGCTCTCCTCTTCTTTTTAGGAAACACCTGCTGATGAACTGAAGCCATAGAGGAGGCGATTAAGACACCAGGGTCTGTTTCACTAACCAGAGTTTGTGAAAAGGCCAAGTGAGTTCTCTGATAAGTATCTGCATACCCCGGGTATACAGTTTAAAAAATCCAGGTGCAACACACCCTGCGAACCAAGTCCGCTCATTAACATAGTTTATTGAATCAACCCTGGGTTTAACTTACTTTTTAGCTGAGACCTGGCTCAAGGATTACTAAAAGCAAGAGCAAGGCTAGGACTTAACTAAATGTGTCAATGTTATCAACAGCGCTCTGGTGACATCTAGAGGCAACACAGAAAAACAAAGGATTAAAATCAAAACAATCAACACAAATCATGACAAATGAGTTTCAAGGTGTAGGATGTCTACCACATAAATAAAACGGAGTTTAAAGAGAATGATGGTCCAGTTATTCATGCAGCAAGAGAAGTGCCTGTAGCCCTGAAAGTTAGACCTGAAAAATAACTGAACTCTCTCAGAAAGGAAAGGTGAGGAAAGAATCTACAGAATGGGTCAACTCAGTTGTTTGAAAAGAAAACGAGAGGTTTGAGAAGCTAAAGATCTAAACAGATCAAAAGAGTGCTTCTCAAACTGGAACCAGATGTTTGTCTTTTTTCAAATCTGGATGCTCCTTTCAGGTTTTTACCAAACAAAACTGGATGAAGAACATGGAAAGCCGAGTGCATTCAATACACTTTTTTGGCAGACACTGTTTTCTCCGCCTGCCCTTTGGTACCACATCTGCTTCTGAGGTTTTTCACAGAACCGTGCAACAACTGTTAAATGGGAGAGAGGCAGTTGAATTGGTTCTGGATGATGTTGTAGTGTGGGGAACTAGAATGAAGGAGCATGATGACAGGCTGAGGAAAGTGATACCAAAAGCACAACAAAGAGTCTGGGCTGAAGTTAAAAAGACAGAAGTGTCAAATTTATAGTGAGTGAAAAATAAGAGCAATGACAGATCTGCCACCGCAAAGCTGAGTGCAGAGATCACTGTGTTTAGTGACTTATGTGAGAATATTTATTCCAAACCTGTGAGCAAACACAAAAGCACTTCTGGATGACAAAGGTGAATGGCAGTGGGAACATCAACATGCAACTAAGTGGGGAAAGCTCTCCGATAGTCTGATAAAAGATCCTATGCTAAAGTTTAATCCCTTCCTTCCTGTGAAAGTATGACACTGAGTATTGAACATGACGTTCAATACTCAGAACACATGAGATCTCCTATCATTTTTATTTTGACAACAGTCAGATATACACTCAACTAAAAAAAGGAGCCTTTTCGATCAAGCCCCTACTATTGTGTCTTGAAGACATTAAAGCGTGGATGGCTTTTAAACATTTTAACCTTAAATGACAAGCAAACAGAGGTGTAATCAGACATTCAGAACCCGTCTCGATCGCGCGCGCGCACACACACACACACACACACACACACACACACACACACACACACACTCAAACAAGATTACTGTGAGAGAAACAATTGACTTGATCAATGAAAAGAAGTGAAAGACCAGCATGAAAACCACCACACGCTGCTTCTAATCATCACAAATGCCCGCATTTAGCTGATATTTCTACACACTGTGACTTTTACTGCTTGTAAAAATGAACATGAACACCCCTCATGGATCGTATGAAGTTTCAAAGCCGCTGAGAAAAAGGCAAATAAACGTATCTGACCTGCACACTCGTTTCAGGTATGGATATTGAAATGTTGGCTCCTTACTTTGTTGAGATTCCACAGTAAAGTCTTCCTGTATACAAGCTTGAATCCAACACGGTCAGTTCTCTGCAATCCTTCGGGGTTTTGGAAAATCCATGGGAAAAAAACTCCCTTCATATGATCAAGATCACCATATTGCTAGTCACTCCTGCAGATACCAACACACTTAAAGATGTAAGTCTTTTCGGGCATATTACTACCAGCTTTGCACATCTAGACGCACCGTTAGATTGGAATGAGAGTGTGTGTAAACCAGGGCTTTGAACCGATTTTTTTTCCCAATCGGTTCGTTCCGAACAGAAATGGAATTATAACGTTTCCGGTTATGAGTTCCACCAATAAATTGACGTTCCCGAACCGGTTAGAACAAAAAAATACTGTTACCGGAACGGTTAATTTCGTTCCTTTCGTTTGACAAATATAGCTATTGATATTGTGTTTGGAATGAGCGTTTTACTTAACGATGGATCGTAATTTACCTCTTATTTAAGATGTGTAGCTCTAGTGGAGACACCGCTCTCTCCATTCAGTCAGCGAATGTGTGATGTGATGTCACACAGGAAGTGAACCTCAGCCGTCATGGTAACGTGCGCTAACCTGACTCCGCCAGCGTTATGTCGCTCCGCCTAGCTTCACTCACATACATCTGGGACACCGCCATAGGAATTGCGTTTATTGAAGGCTGGGCCTTATCAAAAATCCTTGCATATGATTGGATAAGCCACTTGTCTGTCATCTTTATCGACGTGCTATTTCAACCACTCACACCGAAGCTAACCCGTGACACTGTGAGAGCGTCACGGGTGTTTGCTTCTCTAGTGGCACGCATTTTATTGACAGTGAGCTGACAGGAAGAGGGGGGAAGACAGGCGGCAAAGTGCCGCAGGTCGGAGTCGATCCCGGGCCGACCGCATTTACAACATGGCCTCCTAACATGGTTCGCGCTAACCGACAAGATGTCCGCTGCGGACGCGCCCCGGAAAACAAAACTTGCCAAATCCGGTCGGGAGAAGGGCGAAAACATTGTTTCCACCAACAAAAGCCTTCAGAGGCGTTCTCTGATGTTCTTTTAATGAAACAATATTAGGTAGATTGGACAACACGGAAGAAATAGCAGCATCAATGTTAACGCTTGCTTCCTCAACGAGCCGCCATTGCTATCAAAACAGTCCCACGTCATGGTCGCATCTCCACTACGTAACATCTATGAAACTCCAGCCCTGCGTCCTGATTGGCCAGACAATAAAATTGGTTGGAGAAATCACTTTCTATGGGCGATGTCCCAGATGTATGTGAGTAAAGCTAGGCGGAGCGACATACAGCTGGCGGAGTCAGGTTAAACGTGTGCAGGAAAATAATTACTTTTTCTTTTTTAGTTAATTAGGCAACGAAAACTTTGAGGAACGAAATAAAACCGGTATTAACCGGTTACCATTATTTTAAAATAAGTGTTCCAGTTCCAGAACATAAAAAATAATAACGTTTCCGGTTTCGTTTCTGTTCCCTGTAAAATACAAAAAGTTCCCGGTTTTTGTTTTCGTTCCTTGAACCGGTTCAAAGCCCTGGTGTAAACAGCCATTTAAGTCCTGCCTCAGATTTTGATGTAGATTTAGGTATGGAGAGTGCCATTCTAACATATGGATACTTGAATCTAAACCATGTCACTGTAGTTCTGGCTGTATGTTTGGGGTCTTTTTCCTGCTGGAAGGTGAATCTCTGCCTCAGTCTCATGTCTTAGCAGCCTCTAACAGGGTTTCTTCCAAGATAGTCCTGTATTCAGCTCCATTCATCTCCCCAGCAACTTTTAATTATTTTCCTAAACCTTACTGACCCAAGTGTTCCCACAACATGATGCTGCCACCACCATGCTTTACCAAGGAAGTGGTCTGTTCATGCAGGACGTACAGTCTTAGCTTTCTTTCACACATAGAAGTTTGCATGCAGGCACTGTAAGGACGAAAGAAAGGTTAGTAGCCAAGACCAACTCATTTAGATGTAGCGAACACTGAATAAAAGCCACTAACTTTCTCAGAATTGGGAGGTTGCACTGGTTCTGATAGAAGGTTAAAAACGTATTCTGTCTGAATAAGCAGTTTCACTGAGTGACTGATCCGCCTAAGGGAGGCAGACTGTGGGGCAGTGGCAGAAGGGGATTCTGAACTCCAGGCTTGGGTCATGCACAATAAGACAAATGACAGGCTGAGGTATCTGAAGGGCAAAGACAGAGAGGCTTGGTTACAAAGGCGGTTTAGGTTTTTGGTGTGCAGAATTAGAGGCCAACTAGAGAGTCCAACAGGGACAAGGCAAACAAGCAGAAGGCCACAGAGCTTAAACTGGTCAATAAGAGGCAGGCAAACATGGAAAGCTGGGTGGTCTACTCACCAGATGGCTTTCAGGAATCTGGCAGCACAATATATTATAGTTCTGGGACAGTGCAATATAAGAAATTGATTAAGGAAGGGGTGGTTTTAGCAAGAAGGGATCTTTTATGGAGACCTTACAATAACAATTGGTTGATTAAGGTATTATTAGTTGGTATTAGTTTGTGAATAATGTAATGTTTTGTATTTTTGCTGTTTCTTTGGGTCCCACTCTATGGCTGCTCGACGGGTTTGACAAGCTTGTAGCAAGAGGTATCAGAAGCTTTTTCAGCTGCTGCCCTTGGGAGGCAGGTACAGAGTGCTGCAGTCACACAGGCTAAGGGAAAGTTTAACAATAGTACTATAACTAATCAGTATCTCACTTCTTTAAGGTGAGCCATGTGCAATACACAAGAGCACTTTTAATTTTCTGTTTTTTTTTTTGTTGTTGTTTTTTTGGCCATAGCATTTATGCACTGTTTTTGTAAACAGTTTTTGTTCTAGCTTTTCTCTGTGCACCTTCCATGGGTCAGATAGTTAGTTGTGCTACTAAACATTTCTGTCGGTACAATACCAATAAAGATTTGTGTTGTCTTATTGCTAGTTTCTGAAAAGAAAATTAAATTATCAAATTGTGCAGTGATTCATTTTGTCGCCAGCCCTGGGATCAAGAGAGTCAAGTATCGTGTTTGACATGCAGCCAGTGGCCGTTTTTTTAGCACATCACATGGAGGCATCATGTGGCAAAGGAAAGGAAACAAAACAAAAAAGAAATGGGAAGGAAGGAAGGAAGGAAGGAAGGAAGGAAGGAAGGAAGGAAGGAAGGAAGGAAGGAAGGAAGGAAGGAAGGAAGGAAGGAAGGAAGGAAGGAAGGAAGGAAGGAAGGAAGGAAGGAAGGAAGGAAGGAAGGAAGGAAGGAAGGAAGTTAATTCATTAATTCATTAATTAATTGCACCAAACGGGGTTTGTGTGACTATGTACTTGTACTTATATTGTCCTGTCAGTCAAGGACTGCTCCTATGGTGAGCTCAGTATAAGCATTGTAAGTAAAGTTGCAATAGCTGAACATGTACCTTTAAATTAAAGGGTTAATTGGGCATTTTTTGACGAGTTGGACTGGTTTTGTCGTTTAGACCAAATCTAGTTGAAAATAATACTTGTTTAGACTGGAAACGCCTCTTTTGGTGAATTCAGTGCAACAATTTATTAAAGAAACAAGCAATTTAGTACCACCTTAGTTGAGACGGGTGTAAAAGTAATGAACGGGGTTCTCCGGAAATCCACCCGTCGCATTGTTTGTGTATGAGAGTCCAGTACTGAAGCTGTAAACATCCCTCTGCCTTTTGGATTAAATATGTTAAAATATAGTTTCTGTTTCAAGAGTTTTTTTATTATTACAGAAGTCCACTATAGAAACACCACATTATTCAGAAAAAGAACAAAGGGTGACGGCTGCCCGATCAATTAATTAACAACTGGTCAAAGTGAACATAATTACATTACAGTGTTAATAATGCTTTAAATCCACTCTATTAACATAAAAATCTGTGTTAGTGTTTTTTAATTATAGCCTACATTAAACTTTTTCTTCTTTTTTTTTTTTTTGCTAAGTTCACTGTCAGGCTAGATAGAATCTAGCACGGGCTCAATGACCAGATATAAACAGACATGGCCCCATCTACCGGCCGTATCGCAGAACTGTCATACTGCCCGTTTGCTTCATTAATAAATGACTTGTAAATAATGCTGGACTGATCAGGACTGCAATGCCTCACAGTAAAGTAGCAGCTCGCCGTGATCGAAGACCAACAACAACGTTCATACTGTGTTCCCAGCGACATTCCAGTCTTTTCCCTATTGGATTAATTTTTTTTCACTGGATCTCGGACCATGCTTCATTTTTTCGCTGGGAGATGCTAATAGCCGTTAGCCGCTTCCTTGTTTTATCACCTGCTACATATGCGCAGTGTCGTACTTCCGTTGTTATTACACATATACATGAAGGGCTTTATTTACTAACAAATTGAGCATAAACAAAGCATGAAACACAAAAATAACAACTAGTATGCCAGCAGGATGTAATAATCTTTCATAAAAACTTTTTGTGCAACTAGAGTGAGCTACTGACTTACACGTTTTTTAAAAAAGTCAAATAACGTGGCTAGGCACCTTTAATAATTTCTCATTCCTTAAATTGAAAAGCTAAGAACTTGCCACTTAGGGGAATTTAGTTCAACTAAATTCCGCTTTGTGTACCATGAACGCCTCAAGGCTAGACAGCAGAGAGCAACTGCGCGAGCTCAAAAGCGAAAGTCGCTCTTTGTGGAAAGCAAATGAAAACCAGGCTTCAGGGTGTTTCTCTTACTTTTTTCATATGTTAAGCTAGTTTCAAACCGCAGGGCGAGTATAACTTGTATTCTGCTTTTAGAAAGTTGACCTCAGTTGCTCAGGACTCAGTGACAGCTCAGTCTACAACACAGCCGGAGACTCTGCAGACATGGTAAGTGAATACCTGCCAGTACCTCCGGGGGTTTGACTTCTTAGCTAAAGGGTAAACTGCTTGGATTTACCAAGGAGATAAGACTGGGAGGAAAGTTTGTTTTAATTAAATGCTTTTTAGGATGTCCTCCAACTCTTCCTGTGCTGTGGGCAAAGTCTTTACAGTCTGTGGGCTGAGTAGATCTACTTACCTGTTAGACCTGAGCAAGCTTAGGTAAACTTTATCAATTATCTAATTAAATGCCATAACCTGATTTGTTACAGGGGTAAACTGCAACTTATATGAAACACATATAGATTTGATTTTTTTTTAATAGGACCAATATTCATAATAATAAAATGCCATTCATTTAAAACTACTATCATGTAGTGTGCTTCACTAACAAACGCACTAACACTAAAAACAGGCTGGCCAATGAAGGATGGAATTCCATTGGAAAGTTTCATGGACCCTGGACCTGGGTTTGAGTTGATGATGTCAGAAGTGGCACAGGAATTAAACTGATAACCTGGAATCAGTAAACACAATTGTCCCTTGTATAGAAATTTATATAGATTCTGCAGCCATAGTTCACAAACAATGGTACAAGTGCCAGTGGTTGGCGACCTTTTGTCAAGTTGCCACAAATCACAAATTAATAGATCATTTCGACATTAAAAGTACTAAGAAAAACAGATAACATAAAAGCTCTGTAACTCTATGATTTGATTGATTGTTTTCATTTTATTAAAGGTTCAAGCACTTATGTACAGAATTAATGAAAGTAGATGTGTTAGTCTGGAAAGGAGAAGTGTTCAGTGAAGGCTGTGTGGCAGTCTTGGGTTTGACCAGTGAAAGTTGAAAGAAGGGGGAAAGGATAACCTGAAGAGGAGGAAACCTGCTGGTTGTCACGTAGTTGCCCGAAAAAAGAGAAAGTAGCCTGTTTTTTGTCACAAATAATGCTGAAAAAAGAGGAAGGGACATGTTGACTGTGCTGACCGCTCTCTGTTGCCAGATGAATGAGGACTTTTTGGAGTTTTGCAAACTCCTAACGGTTCTCAAAATACATAAAAGTGAGATGATTTGGGTGCTCAGTTCTCATCACAGAAGAGATGTTACACGGAGCAGAAGAAAGAAGACCCAAGACAGAAGTAAGAAGATCAACTGGCCGAAGGACGACCATGGAACCTCTTGATTCCTCCGTGATTCCTCCACAATTCGGAGCCAATGATATACAAAGTCTGTTAAGAATTGGCGCTGTGGTTTTGAACTGGTCGATGGAAACAACCTGAATGTTCCAGAGATGGGAGTCTCATCTACCAGATGTCAGAGCCGAAGCTGAAACAACTTATCAAGCCAAAAACATAATCATGACGTAGAGCAGCAGAGGTCTAAAATATCAAACATTCGAGCATAGTGATTTTTGCTTAATCAAAATGTGGGTCTGAGAAGAATCCAATTCCCTGGAAACTTTTCAGTTCAATAGAAAATGTAATTTGCTACCAGATAAGCTCAGTGACCAAGTTAGCTTAGGCTAGCAATACTACCTAATAACAATACAGTCCTCTGCATTTTGTTTTACTTTCAAATGCTGTAGCTACATGTTCAGCAGAAGAGTTTTTTTGTTTGTTTGTTTTTTTTTTTTTTGCAAAAAAAACCCCACCAAGTTTCAGAAATAAAAATAAACTTACACTGTTTAAAAAAATTAAAAGCACTCTTTAAAAACACCTCAGATCTCAATTGGAAAGGAATCCTGCTGGATATCAACACTGATATGGAATGGGTAATGTGTTGTGAACAAAAGGACACTAAATCATTTGATGAAAACGAAAATGATCAACCCACTGAGGGCTTCATCCGAAGTCACTGAGAAATTGAAACTGAAGTCTGCTTATATGTTTAAGTCTTTAGTTACTAAGCCTGTCCTGTCTCACAGCTATAATTCCATCCTTAAAATACAAAGCGAAAACTGGCCATACCAGTTATAAGACATGAGAGAGGGAGTGAGGGAAGGAAGGAAGGAATGGAAACTCAACTGGGCAGCAATTCCTTTAATAAGATACCACCAGTTGAGCGTTAAACATGCATTATTGTTTGGCAGCTTTGTGCTGTGCCCAGACTGAGATAGGAAGTTTCTAGTAGGTACACCTGGTCTGGCGTTCTGTTAGCTGTGACATCATCCAGAGAAGACGGCTCACCCGCTACTACCATCTAATGTAGAACAGATTACTAGATCAATGCGTGCTTCTGTGCTTTTTTGTTTCTCTTGTTGTGTCTCTGTTCTGTCTTCTCTAACCCCAGTCGGTCGAGGCAGATGACCGTTCATACTGAGCCCGGTTCTGCCGGAGGTTTTTCCTTCCCGTTAATGGGTGGTTTTTCTTCCCACTGTCGCTTCATGCTTGCTCAGTATGAGGGATTGCAGCAAAGCCATGTACAATGCAGATGACTCTTCCTGTGGCTCTACGCTTCTCCAGGAGCGAATGCTGCTTGTCGGGACTTTGATGCAATCAACTGGTTTCCTTATATAGGACATTTTTGACCAGTCTGTATAATCTGACCCAATCTGTATAATATGATTGAACTTGACTTTGTAAAGTGCCTTGAGATGACATGTTTCATGATTTGGCGCTATATAAATAAAATTGAATTGAATTGAATTGTGAGCATGCCTCACTCCGCAGCAGATGTTGATGAAAAGCACACTAGTTCTGTTTAACTAGATTCATTCGCCAAATGTTATTGTTACATAAAATGTGAACCTTAATGATCCACTGAGATGCTAAGTCTCAATCCAAATACCCCTATAGATTAAGGACTCTTCAGCCAAAGCGGAAGTGTGTCAGCAGTTGCCATGATAATGGATGTCCAAACAGTGTGGTCAGTAAGGAAGGAGGTAGGAAAAGAAACATGTATGCTCCCTCCCACGGCTAGTTTTGCCTAGGAACCTTGCAATGTCCCCTACTGGCGCTAAGCAGCCTTAAGGTATCCCACAATCCTTTGTGAGATGAGATCATCAAAAAAAAAAAAAAACACACACAGAAATCGACAAAAATGTCCAGAGAGAAGAGAGTGCCCACTTTGTAGTTCATTTTCAGAAGGCTGTAGACGCGGGTTTGACTCACATCATTCATGTGCGTTTCCGTCACATAATGACGTCGGAATTAAAGGCTGTCTGAAATCAGTACATCAGTCCAAAGCTCCTTCAGTCCAAAGCTCCCATTGTTGACCCTGTGAAAGGTCAAGGAACAGGAGCTAGAAGCTATTGATAAGTGTAACGATCAGAGACGAAGGACCCAGAATTCAGCCAGACAAGCAGATAACGTCTTTAGAAAGTTATTTAAAGGCAGGCAGTGGTTCAAAACCCCGGGCTGACAGGAGCAGGCAGGAAGCCTGAAGGCAGAATCAGAGTCCGTAAACCAAATAACCAGTCCAGGGTCAAGCCAGGCGATTAGATGTGCAGGAAATGTCCAGAACACAATCCGGGAGCAAAGTCAGGGCGTAGCAAAAGGTCCAGTAACCAGCAGGCGACCAGATCCGACATGGGCGAGGCAAGACTCAGACGACGAGAAGCCCGGTTCCTGGACACTTGTGTAAAAAGTTCTACATTACGCACTGTTATAGATCTGTTATAGATCTGTAAAATAGAACTGAGGTGTTCATAAGTATCAGAGCCATAGAAAGTCTGGGTCCAGGACGGGTTATTCAGGGATGTTCACAGACTCGTCTTGAAGTCACTTATTTATTATCTTGTCTGTGAGATTTGTGCTATTATCATGTTCAAAGGTGAATTCTTGCCTCAATGAGCCCTCTGGAGTAGATTGTCATCCTACTCCCTATGCAAACTAGTCATCCAGTTCCTGCCACAGAATACCATCCCTGCAGCATGATGCTGCCATCAACGTGCTTCAGAGTAAGAATAATGTTAACTCAGTGAAGAGCAAGGTCTGGAGGAGAGTTCAGGCCAAAAGAAATTTGAGTATTTAGTTTAGTCCTGATCAGACGACCTTTAACCGTTTAGCAAAATACTATCAGGTTGTCATGTGGCTTTTAGTGAGGAGCGGCTTCACTCCACAATGAAGACTTGATTGGTGGAGTGCATGAGCAATAGTTGACCTTCTGCATCTTCCCCAGTCTAAGACACATTAAATGGAGCTACCTTAATGAGCATTATGTGGTCTGAAGGGTCAGAAGGTCTGTTTTCTCTATTAGGTTAGAAGGGTAGCTCTAGATAGGGTCCTGGTGGTTCCAAACTCCTGCATCTTGATTAGGGGCCACTTGTGATGCATTCAGTGCAGGCAGTGCATAATCAAAACAGAAACCAAATAATGAAGTCAAAATAGGTGTCTGTAGACCTCTAAGGTCGTTTTCACACCTGATATTCCAATAGACTTTGTTTGTCTGGGGAGCAAACTTGGAACATTGTAACCATTTTCAGCTGGTGCAGTTTGCTTTCATGCTTTGTATTGACCAACCTGTTCAACCCCCTGATAGTGGCACTGTAGTGATGCTGTACCGGGAACCACAGAAGTAAAGAGGGTGGTCAGCAACACAGCACAACTTCATTTTCAATGAAATGTAAACAAAACAGAATGGCAACAGATTTTACCCGTGTGATTGCTATGGTGTCTTTGGCAAGAGTGCCAGAAAAGGACGATTCAACAGAGGTCTCAACATGAGCGGAAGACAAGGCAGAGGACCATGGAAATAGTTATATTTTACACAAGCCTGGTGAGATGGCTCTGTATGAGGTGGTGGCATGGGAGTATCGGTGCATACAACTTCTATGCACCAATGTGTCACTTTATAGAGATGTCTAGAAAGATATTTACAAGATGTGAGTAGCTTCATTAGCGTTATTACTGTACTATTACCACTGGCCACTCACGTTTGTGTTGGTTGTGCAGTGCTTACACAGAATGCCCTGCGCTGTATTCCACTTCCTGCTTGCTTTTGGAGTGGCCTCTGGTTCGCTTGGCATTCCCATATGTATTCAAACCGCTCTAGAGTTTAGTTCAACCGAGCCAAGACCTAGGTTTTGAGGCAGACCCAAGTTCACTTCTTTGGTCCACACCAGAGTTTGATTGTGCATTCACACCTCCCCAAACGAACCAAACTTTCTGAGCACACAAACCAGAGTGCGATGGTTTGACAGCACTCTCAGACTGGATGGTATCAAGCCTAACCCAAAAAATACTGACAGCACTGAATGCCCAGAAAACAAAAAGGGAATGTTTTGACGGCACTGAAGGTGCCAGATCCTTTGTTTACTCCAAAACCTATGGAGTGTCACAACATGTCTATGAGCTCATTACTACCAAAAACACATCATGGTTGCTCGCTTAAAAAACTGAGTGTTCTGAATGACAGAATAAATTCCCATGTGTCTCTGGTGGCGATGTGTTACAGGAGGACAGGAAGAGCCGCCTGCAACAGAAGCAGGAGGAGGTGGAGGAGGTGAAGGGGATAATGCTCGACAACATGAAAAAAGCTGACGAGAGATCCGGCAAACTGAACGACCTGGAGCAGCAGGCTGAGGATCTGCTGGAGAAGGTAGCCGTGGCAGACACTGTCCAACGGGAAAACATTGGGGCTGCACCGTGGCCACTTGTGTTGCTTGTGAACAGGTCCAGGGTTATGATTTGGCTATGAGTTAAATAAGTAAATGCCTCATGGAATTAATACTATGTAATATAGATGTTTCAAAATATGAGGTGGGTGGACACAAATTTCCAATTTATATCCTGATTGTGTTAAAAGTGCTATATTTAGAAAGGTATTTCTTATTGTTTGTTGAGATGAAGCAGACTGGTGTCACTGGGTACAACAGATAGATTCCAGGACATGCTCATGATCCTGATTTGCAGGTTAGGGTTTGACTTAAACAGCGATCAAACTTTTTCACATTTTATGCTACAACCAGAAACTTCGGGATACTAAGGTATGTGGTTGTAATTAGCCCCCTTTACGCTGCTACCACTGAATAAAATTCAGTACTTTCTGAAGCCACCATATCAATTGGATGTGTTAGTCTTTTCCAGCTGGTTGTACGTAGTTCCTCAGAGGTTCATGAACACAAGAACACAGGTCAGGGATTAGGTCTTGTTGCACTTTAAAGCAGGTGATGTCTGCTATATTTAGCGTCCCTGGGACCCACTAGCAATCCTGGCTACTGGTACTGCTCTGGATTTATCCAATCCTGTTTGCAAAAAAGGTCTGGTACCCGTAACTCTCCTGCTGGACTGCGCCCAAGACAGTTTGGCTATCCAACAGGTGGTACCACCTCTCCACAGGAACATTGCAGTTTTTCTGGAAATACTTCCTTAAACGCGTAGTATAGACTGCTCCACAAATCTCGGCCTTGACGGCATCTCCCTCATGGTCCAGCGGAGTCAACTTAGCCTTGGACTTGACTCGTCATACAACTCAGTTTGACCAACTCAGCAAAATTCTCCAGTGGGCAAATGGCATCCTCCAGAAGCCCATCAGACAACGCTGTGTCCCATGTGTCCTCTGCTCACTTACCTTTGCTCTTTGTTTCTTAAAAAGCCTTCCCAACCAGAATCGTCCCTTTTTGCGTATCGAGGGTTGTGAGCCAAAGAGAATCATACAGCCCAGAAACCTGGTTCAGAAGCTCTCTTCGGGTAAGGGGATTTGGTGCCGGGTGTCTCACCTCCTTCTTTGATTGAAGTTCTCTCCCAACCTCATCTTCTTCCGTTTCTTTGAGAAGTTTACTGAGACCATAAGATGGAGGTCATCCTCTACTGGGGTGAAGCCCATGCCGAGTGCTTTATGGTCTTCATCTGGTAGCTGATTTGAGAGGACAAAGATTGCAGCACGAGCCCTCTTGGGGCCTTCAGGGCTCCTCCCACTTCGGCCAGAGTAGACGCATGGCTTCAGCTGAAATCCACCTGCCTTTATGATCTGCTTGATGTTGGCTGTTATACGCTTTAGCTGATCCTCATCATTGCAACAGGTGAGTATGTCATCTACATACGTGTCTTCCTCCAGCACGCCGCTCCTCCACAAGGTGAGAAAACTTTGGCAACCTTGCAGTCTCATGCATACCAACTTGGGCGATGCAGCCAGTGGGTTTGTCACCAATATTGGCCCTTATTATTGCATATTTACCAATATCATCTGCTTCGGCGTCCCTCCAGAGAATATTGTAAAGATGCACCTACTAGTCCTCAAGCCAGGCAGAATTATATATTTTTTTTATCTCTCCTAGAGCGGCAAGGACACCTTGGCGGAACCTTAGGAGGACAGTAGGTATTTTGTTCAGCACGTCAGGGCCCATGATGAGAAGATAATTTAAACTTTGGCCTTTGAATTTTTGACTGCTATTCCAAACAAGCTGCACAGGCGTTGTGACGAGTTGTGTGAGTGAGGATTAGGTGCGATGAGATGGCTGATGTACCATACAGGACTGGTCCAACTCTCAAACAGCTCTCTTGACAGCCTAATGGCAGGTCTCCACTCAACCATATCATGCGACTGGGCTCTAAAGGCCACTTTCCAGTCTGTCTCCTTGGACAACTGCCACTCAGGCCTTAAAAATGTTGCCTCTACTGCTCTCCAATTATTAGGCAATGCTGCAGGATCCTCAACCCAAGGATATTTGGCATGCCAATAGGCCTCATCACAGTGGTAGTCTCCCATTGAATAAGACAAACCACTCCTCACTTGCTGCAGCTCTCGCTCCTCAAAGAGGATAGTCTCCTTTCCATGCAAGAATCACACACTAACCATGACTCTCTCTCTGGCATGCATGAACCAGTCTGGAAGAATATCAGCATAAACATGACCAATGTCTGCATGACTAAATGCTATTGCTTTAACAGAAGGAAGGAGCTCCCTGTTTGGGTTAGATGTTTAGGCCTAAAAAAAAAGTTATTCAGCAGCTGTCAATGCACAGTGCCACCACAACAGAATTTAAGACCAGCTGCATTTTATTTTAGAGTCAATGGAGGCTGAAACTGTGGTGGAAACTTTTGCTCTCCTTGTTTCTCCTCACTCGCGTGACGTGAAAGCATGTGCTTCGAATCCAAATAAATCCCCACAGAGAACACATCTGCTTTTTTCATGCTGCTGGAGAACTGCTCGACTGTGTACACAGATCAGCAATGTAGGAACATCATGACTCTATCATTAACCTCCATGCTCATGTTGGCCACTATTATCAAGCCGCATTGAATATTAAACGGCTGAAAAACGTTCTCCCCTTAGCGTTCCTCTTTCAAACCTGCGTCCACGTTAGCTTCAATGCCAGCTAATGCTTCATAGTGGCTGTAGACAGGAAAAGATGACATTAGAAATTAAGATGAATGTACTCCATCACCTGTTATTGGATTGACATTTTTTTATTTTCTTTGGGTAATTTCACAGCTCTAGTGGCTCGCTTTTTTAACACAGTAGGCTGACAAGAAGAGGGGGAGAGACATGCAGCAAAGGACCGCAGGTCAGAGTCAAGACCAGGTTGACCATCTAGGACTAAGGCCTCCGTGCATGGGTCGCGCTACCCGTTGCGCCACCAGCGCGGCCCAATTATTTATATTTTTAAAAAGTATTGAGGTGACAGAACCTATATGAACATGTCTTTTTTTCTGTTTTTGTTTTATTTATTTTTTCTAGGGTAAAATGTTTGAAAAGACAACCAGAAAGTTGAAGAAGCAGGAAATGCCCTACAAGAAGATACTCATCGCCCTCGGCGTGGTGGCAGGACTCATCGTCGTGGGAATTATAATTTTTTTCTCTGTAAATAGACATTAAAGGCAGAAGCTCTGTAGCAGCTGAAAGGGGAAAAGTTACAAGCTGAAGGACAGTTGAGTAACGACCCAGGAAAAAACAAGCTGTACATGTGGGACTCTGCTGCACTATATGTGAAATAACTGTCATGAGATATTAATCAAAACATTTTTTCCACTCCTCCCTTCTTCAAGTCTTCTGTTGATACGGTACAGTTGATTGCTTTCTTGGATTTTCTTCCCAGTTACACCTCTTCACATATAAATAAAGGAAAAAGCAGTTCATGCATGAATTGACTGTTTTCAAGATGTTTGTCACCAAACCCTCCTTTAAGAGCTGTCTTTCATGAGCATCTGTTAAGATTGCATCCCCTTTAAGCAAGGTTTTACACATATCATTATACAGATATAATTTGCATCCTCTTGTTTGAATAATTTTACGAAGGATTCAGCAGAATATAACATACCTCTTGTGCGTCCTTAGGAAATCTAAAATTAGGGGAAATGAACGGGACATTATCCTTGTGACTTCAAATTTCAGCTGTAAAAATAACTGCATATTAAGTTTTTGTTGTTGTTGTTGTTTTTCGACTTGGGATTCATTTTCTCATCAACTATGTGGTTTCATTGTGTTTTTTGATTAATATGAGTAATCCTTTTGCTATTATTACGCTGCATTTGCATGTAAGGAAAAAGCATTGAATACTAAAGCTACATTCGTTAATAAATGTGGATGAACAGCAGCCCCTGGTGGCTGATATCTTTACTACAAGGAGCCAATCGTCTCACTGTAACTAGACTGTTTAAAGTCATAATCATCACTCTTTCTGTATGGTACCATGAAAACAACATATTGGTCTCTGTACACAACGCCTAATGATGACGTAAAAAGCAATGACATTTCCAAGTTGGAAATTACAAGGTCTGTCAAGGAGACAATCATGCAGAGAGAATGGAGCTGACTGTCTTGGGGATTAAATATGTTTATCCAGTTGTACCTGTATGTTTTCGACTATACCACTTACAACCTGCGTTGTCAGGGCTGTCACAAATTGCTTCAAAATTGACCCAGGACCTTTTGTGGGAGTAGTGGAGCTGCTGCAGTGTGCTCCCCGCCATGCCGCAGTGTTATGCCATTTCATGACGTGACAGACCAAATTTCCCATGATGCAATTTGGTCAAAATGGCCACTGACTCCCAGCATGCATCATGGTCATCCTGACACCAGCCTTAGCAATGAGATAACGTTGCTATGAGATGAAATAGAAGCGCTTGGCACGCTCAAATCTTTCTTCTTCACCAGCGTGACGCGGCGTGAACTTCCGAAGCAAACTCATCCCTGCATTGCCGATGCAGGAGGTCGACTTAAGGTCGAGTAAGGATTAAACTCTGATTGCAGTTATAATTTGAGTAATCAACGCTTGCTGGATAAATCTCATTGGTCAGAAACCAATCAGATCACCCTGTTCCAGCATACATGAGTTCATAACAGCTAATTAATAAATGGATTATTGGTATTAATCATTACAAGCTTATAGCCCTGGGATCACAACCATTTGAACTATATATGTTATAGCTACCATTTGAGTTTGAATGACATGTTATTAAAATTATAATAGCAAATTATAACTAATAATAATAATCGTTATACTCAAACAGGTTTCTGGCATAACAGCAGTTTATTGCTGTTGTATTTCGGTCCCACTGTGTTGAATCGCCCCGCCAGGTCAAAGCCTTTGGTCAGCTTGGCCTCGTGTGTCTGACATCCTGTGATACAAACACTTCCACTAGCCATAAAACCTTAAAAATGGATTTTTAATGGAGTGTTGCATCGAGAAGAGAGGTGTGGATGGAGGAGGAAAGTAGGGTGTGTGTGTCTGTGTGTGTGTGTGTGTGTGTGTGTGTGGGGGGGGGGGGGGGGAGTGAGGTGTCACGGTTGACCAGTATTCCAAATATGGTTGTAGCCAATCAGAGTGAAGTCAACTAGGTAGTGCTGCATATCATTACCACACCCAATCCTTTCCCTGATGGGGGACATTTGGCCTGACAAAACAAACTGAAGTTATTTTACATTCAATTTACATATGCGGCAATATCAACTACATGGAGTGGTTTATACAGTGATGTATAAATAAATCTGATTATCACAAATCAAGTCATTAACTAACAAACTGTTTGAAGAGGGAGGATCTTGGCTTCAGAAAATGTAATTGTTTTAATTTTCTGTTCAGCCAACGTTATACATTTTTTAGTCTATTTTCAGGATATGCTCCTTTCAGATTTGTTATAAAGTCCTAGCTTTTTCTACAAAGAAGACTAGAGGAAAAAGCACATCTAAAAACATAAGATAGTGTTATATTTATTGATTTCCAGCACCCTGTTTAGGTATTTAAAACTTTTAGTTGTGCAATTAATTAAAATCTTGGGGGAAAAAATTAACCATTTGATGTGCCGGTGGCTCAGGGGTACATACAGCCCGTGTACAGAGGCCTTAAGGGCCTTTCAGACAGGAAGCGATTTGCGCTGCGCTGGCCGCGGGGTTCAGCGCAGCGCATTTGCGGTTTCTATGGCAACGCGTGCATTCGTCACGGCGCGCCGCGCTCGCCGCACTCAAAGTTCAACTATGTTGAACTTTGAGCGCGGCGCGCGAAGCGGTGCGCTGCGCTGTGCTTGCGCTTTGCTCGACGCAGCGATAAACCGCCCTGGCGCGGCGCAAGCCATTGAAAAGAATGGGTTTCACAGCGCAGCAGTGCGGTCGTCGCAGCCTGTCTGAAAGGCCCATTAGTCCCCAACACAGCCAGGTTCGAATCTTGTCTGCGCTTCTATTCTGCATACTTTTTTTCGCCTACTTTTGATAAAAGGACCGCTAGTTCCGTAAATAATTAATCTGTGACATCGAGCATTCAGGCAATGTCACTCTAGCTGTGCTGTTCAGATAGAGTGTACGTATGTTTTTGCACACGTATGTAATCTTGTAAATAGATCTCAGGGTTGTCAGGGTTTAGGATTTGATCAGGATTTTGTTTACTATTTTTTTCAGTTTTTCCTCCTTGTTTGGGTTTTAGTTATGATTTTACTTTGTTTTCTGTTAGTTTTCAGCTCCTCCTTCCACTCACTCAGCTTTCCCTTCACCCCCTCTCCAGTCAGCCACACCTGTGCACATTAATCAGCCAGATTCATTTCACCTGCCAGCCTAATTAAGCCTCCATCTGTTGTCACTCCTCTGCCGGTTCCGTCATCATGCAACACCTTCTCCTTGCTAGTCTACCTGAGTGTTCTGTGCTTGCTGCTGGAACCCTGCCACGTCTGCTTCTCTTATACTTCATCTTGCCATGGATTATTCCAGTCTCATCGGTGCTACTATCCTGTCAAGACTCTACCTGCAAGTATTCACCTAACCAAGCTACTTAATCCGGTTGTGACTCTGACCAGCAAGGTTCCCTCACTGCCATGCTGTGGATTCTCTGCCGTGCTGGGATTCCTGCTGCTGTGCCCTGCTTCTCTCTCTCCCGTACTGTGGAACCTGTTACTGTGCTCTAGCTCGCTCTCTGCCGTCCTGGGGATCCTGCTCTGGTCTCCAAGAGGTCTACCAGAAGGTTAAGTAGGCCCTGATGAGAAGGTTTTAGTCCGTGGGCCAGAATCTGTAGGACGTCTCCTTAAGAAGTTTCGTATGAACTGTCAGGGGGCAACTTTCTTGCACTTGGATCAGTTGTATCACATAGCAGTGATCAGGATACAAATTCTGGCGAGGATAAGTCGTTTGGCACAACGACACCTGTCGCCTGTGCTATTCTAGCACAGCAGGTCTCGGTGATATCACAGTAAATTGGGCCAAAGTCTGGACTATTTCTGCCCTGCGATGGACTGCCGACCTGTCCAGGTTGTACCCCGCCTCTCGCCCATTGACAGCTAGAGATAGACACCAGCACCCCTCGCGATCCCAACAGGGGTAAGCGTGTTAGAAAATGAATGATGGATTCATTTTCCTTGCCATTAATATCTCTCTCAACTGGCACCAGAAAATGCTATTATTGGGCTTTCTTCGTCTGGAAACAGATGCATACAAGCATACAAACATCTTACGGGCGCAGCCATGATGAACTGGTGAACTCGCACAGCTGACAATACAGCGATCTGATTGGCTGAGCAGCAAAAATTGAATCACGTGACCTCTTGGATGGGAGCGCCACAGTTTAGATTTTTTATCGGCTATAACTTATTAATGTGCAAGTGAAAACATTGGTGTTATGAGATCACTGCTGTGTAGCAACTTTTCCCAGTGGAAGAAAGTTGCCCCCTGACAGTTCATATGAAAAGTCATCCTACAGATTCTGGCCCACGGCCTATTTCTAACATTAAGAGAGAGGAACCAGAAGTCAATAACACAGATGGAATGAAAATGCATACAAGAACCCACAACCATTACAGGCACATGCATCGTATCCCCCCCGAGACATTTTAAATAAGACCACGTAGGCAAACTAATACACAAAAGAGACCTATAGAAAATGTTGAAGTTAATATTATTTCAGAAAATTTAAAGTTTAAATATAATAAAGAGTTTAGGGAAGGTTAAGTCAAGCCTTATATACAATGTTTTCACATTCAGAAGTGTTGCATAAAGCACATTTCTTTGTGAAATGCATGGAAGAGTTACTAAAAAAGAAATAAAAGGTGAATATGTACTGATGTAAGACTCGGCCACCAGGAGGCGATACTGTATAATGTTCAAGCCTGTGTTGGATGTAAAATAAAGGTGGTGAGTGAGTTAGGTCAATACAAGACTAATTAAAACTGAGGAGCTGAACTAAGACACAAGGACATGTTAAATCAATGGGAAGACCAGCAGATATCCGAGAAAAATGGACTCAAATACACAGCGAACAGAACACAAGGAACAAGACAGAAAGTAAACCAAAAGGAATCAACTAATAACCTAAGACAGCACCTGCAGAACATAAACTGAGAATTATGTAAATAGAAACACAATAGAAACCCAAATCTAACACCCAAGGATCATGACATGGTGGCTTGGAGCAGCTTTAACTTCCTGTAGGCCAAATCAGTGACTAGGCAGAAGTAGTCTACGGCAATGTGAATTGTACCTCAATTAACACACACTACACAGAATGGGAGCATATCTAAAGCGCCACACATTCTTCATAGACATGGGAAGACTTGGTGTTCCATAAACTGAGCTTTTTTTCCCTAACATGCATGTTGACACATTGACATACATGGCAGGATTACATACTTATGAAACTTCAATAAGATATTATTTGTGAGAAACATTATCTTATTGATTAATGATAAAACAATGTAGGCTTTCCCAAATACTTTCCTCAGTTGTAAAATATGTTTTTTCTTCTCTGTGATTAAGATCATCACATGAAAAAGCTTTTTTTCCTTTTGTTTTAAGCATTTAATCTGTAATTCAGAAAGTAGACGCGCTGGGTTTGTGTGAATAAATTAGTTTAGACTGGTGGAGAGGATCAGAAATGTAGAGCACATACTAATAGGAGATGAATAATTCAATCATTTCCATAGAGTTTAATCTTTAAACTGCTCATGGCGCTGGATGCAGGGATCACCCTGGACAGGTCTCAAGTCCATCCAGGGACCAACACGTGGGTAACAGGCTAGGACAAACAACCGTTCATACACAAACTCGGAGCTGGGGCCAGTTTAGAGAGACCAATTAAGCTACCATGTTTTTTGAGCAGAGACAGAGAAAGCTGATCTATGCAGAGACAAGCAACACATGCATCGGGAAAAACATGCATCTTCACATAGGAATGCCCAAACATGGACATGAACCTAGAAATAATTGCATCATGCCACCACCTTGTATTAGTCTCTCTGACTTTCTGAATAGTATATACGTCTTTTAGAATAGTTAAAAGATCTTTGGGTGATGGGCCCATGTGTGATTAGATGTTCATGCTACAGCAATGGGACACAGCGAAAACAGCAAAATTCACGACAGAATGTTTTGCTTTGTTTCTTGGAGGCTGCTGCTAATGACCAGAGATTCCTAAAGTGCTGACTGTGGAAAAAAACAAAACAAGCAAAGCATTGACAGACACGAGATCCCAAAACATTAGCACGAAGCACTTGGACTTTTACTCAATAAACACATCACCAGTTGAAAGTGCTGGAATGTCAGTTTTGAAGAGACTCGTGTTTGTTCAAGTACCTCTGAAGGTGGAAGATAGCCTACTGGACCTATTATTCTGGGAGATATCATTTACATCTCACAAACGTCCATGCTGATGGGGCCAAAGCAGCTCAAAACAATCCCAAAGAAAAGCACACGTCAAAATAAATACTGCATACTCTGGATTCAGAGATATTACAATTTCACACTAAACTACAAAGTCAATGTATTCTTAACTGGTGCAATGAGAAAGCTGTTAAACCTTTGGAATTGCATAGTTTGTTAACGTCAAACACAACTGAACTAAACTAATAGCTATGTTTCCAATAGTTCACCTTGAGTGACCTCCTACATCTTCTTTTAGTGTGTAGAATCTATGCAAGACATTTCTGTACCTGGATGGAGGACTTGCAAAACCCTACATATCCAACCCATCTGAATGCTGTGGATGATTGCTCTGCTGGATTTCTGAAACTTATCAGTGTCAGCTTATGGGTGGCCCAATCAGATTCTCCTTTAAGAGAATTAAACTGCATGTTCAATTTAAATGTTTTGAATCCATTTTAAAGTGTCCTTGTTATGAATAAAATAGTCCTTTGGATCTTGGCTCCTGTTTAATTGTGGTGTTCCCCTGTGTGTGTGTGTGTATATATATAGATAGATAGATAGATAGATAGATAGATAGATAGATAGATAGATAGATAGATATAGCCATTTCAGATGGTAAGATATTGTAATAAATGTCTATGTAAAAATTGCATTTTTGCCACTATAGTGATTTTATAAAATCAGTTTTCTACAATTGATAACAAACAATTCAGCAGCAGGAATCCAAATTATTACAATTGATTATATTTAGGAGGCAAAAACACAGTAAGATATTACCGATCACAATCTTATGGCCGGTAAAGGTATTGCAAGCATTCACATTTCGCACAACTGCATCATAAACAAATAGTAGGTAAGTGCTTCAAAATGCAAAAAGAAGAAATGGGAGCATAACAAAATGGGAGCATAAATTAAGTCGGCTAACTATAACAAAATGTATATATATATACATCCAGCATATACTGCATACTGCATATATGCTGGATGCAGTAAGTCCTTCATTTTATATATCTGCAAAGATTCTGATGCTCAATGGACAAAAAAGGAAAATTAAATGCTGGTGTAACTCATGGGGGTTTCTTCGTTGACCTGCTGTAGATGCTGATGGCTGCAGGCACAGAGGATCTTCAGTAGCGGTATGTCTGGAGAAGTGGTATGATCTGGAGAAGCCTCTGACTGAAGACAGTTCAATGAAGAGGATGCTTAGGGTTGTCCATAATGTTCTCAATTTTAAGATCCCTCTTTGCAAAGTCCTCTGCAGAAGTTCTAAACGAGTCTCTAGAACAGAGTCGGCCTTCTTTATTAGCTTGATGAGCTTCTTTAAGTCAGTTGTTCTGATGCTACTACCGCAACAGATGATGGCAGGGGAGATAAAACTCTCCAGAACAGACTTAAAGAAGATCTGCAGCATCTTGCTGCAAAACCTGAAGGACCTAAGCTTCATCAGGAAGTACAGTCTACTCTGTCCATTCTTGTAGACAGCTTCACTTACGTCACCAGTCCAGTTTGTTGTGCAGGTGAACATCCTCGCCCACCTCCACCTCTTCCAGGATGCTAATAGTGTTGGTACTAATCATGTTTCTCCTGAACTCTGCAATAATCTCCTTTGTTTTATCCACAGTCAGAATGAGATGATTGTTTCATTCCATGCCACAAAGTGGTCCACATCTTCCCGTACTCAGCTTCCCGTCCATTTCTGGTGCATTCAACGACTGCATAGTCATATGAGTATTTCTTTAGATGACAGGAGTCTGTGTTGTATTGGAAGTGTGAGGTGTAAAGAGTATAAGGAATGGTGAGAGCACAGTTCCCTGTGGTGTTCCAGTGTTGCTGACTACCTGATTAGACACACAACCTTCAGTCTCACAAACTGTGGTGTGTTTGTCAGGTAGTCTCTGACCAGGTGATCGTTGAGGCTCCCACCTGAGTCCCTTGGAGTTTTTGACAAAGCAAAGAATGAATTGTGTCAAATGCACTGTAGAAATCAAATAAAATGATCCTCACAGTGCTTCCTGCTTTGTCTAAATGACAGTGGGTTTCTTGAAGCGCATGTATGATGGCATCTTCTACTCCAGCTCCGCGGCCATAAGTAAACAGCAGGAGGTGCCTGTCTGCTTACTCAGGTGGGCCCCAGGATTCCTTGATGATGTGGGATGTCAGGGCAACAGGAGTAAAGTCATTGAGAACTGATGGATGAGTTTTCTTCGTTACCAGAACAATACAGGAGATCTTCCACAACACTGGAACTTTCTCCTGGGTCAGACTAAGGATCAAGAGGTGCTGTAGAATCCCAGAGAGCTGTTCTGCAAATTTTGGCACTTCCATTTCTACTTTTCTATTCATGTATTTTAGTTTCCATTCACCTATTTTTCCCTCAACACTGTTAGGGCTACTGCACATTTCTTCACTTAAATAACACCACCTTTACTCCAGCTGGAAATATACGTATAGCCTGTATGATTAATATAAAGTGAGGTTGGAACGAATTAAACACTTGGGTGACCAATGCTTGCAAAAAGATAACTCACACATCCCAATATTAATTGCATATGTTGAATATAGCCAATTAATGGTTTAGTTGAGTATGAAAACTTAGAACTTAACCATACCTGATTAAGATAAGATAAGATAGTCTTTATTGATCTCACAATGGAGAAATTCACTCGTCACATTGGCTCATACAAGAAGGTGCAGAGTAGGGAAGGTGCATTCAGTTATATACAGTGAATCTTCATATCTACAATGGATCAAAAGAATACCAAAAAAAAATACAAAAGAGGAAATAGGAATGTAAATGTCTCATTTACATTCTTAGTGGTCTATATATATATATATATATATATATATATATATATATATATATATATATATATATATATATATATATATATATATATATATACGCCTACTTACATACGCACCTACGCGTATGTACGTGCATATACATTGTATACATTTGTACATACATACATACATACATAAACTTCATCAAGATTGGCTGCCATGTCCTTTCAATGCTTTTTGTAATCAATGTGCCCTCCCCACTTCCCCCTTTTGTGTTGAATTAGTGAAGTGTGAAAAAACAGCTTTAATTCTCCATCAAATAATTCTCATATCAAGCCAACTCGCTTTTTCAGCAGCAACAGGATTATTTCCTATGGTTAAATATTCTCCATAAATATTCTTCATTAAAATTTCCTAATTCCACTCGCGGGAAATGCGCACTTTAAGGCTTATTTCCTGTTGTTGCCATGGTGAAGCACGCTATCTGCGGTTCATTGATCAGGGCTTCTTTCATGCTTGTGCTCGCATTGAAGTCATGGTTGGTTGAACACTGAGTTTAGTTACCTGACTGATATCACCTGTTCTGAAACCGGAAACCTGTGTATGACAGAGGGAGGAAGAACTACTCAGAGCAGCAGCTTTCTACTCTGGGTAGATCGGTAATTTTCCTTTAACGGAGTCCAGAACAAAGACGCACAGCGCAACCTGCCCAACTATAAAGGCGTCTGGCCCACCCACCAATCAGTGGTGCGCTCCGATCAGCACCTGCCGCTCACAGAGCGAGACCGTGGAACACCATTTCACCAGAGTTGCAAAATGGTACAAAATAACTTGGTTTATTATTATTTTGTTTACATTTCAGCTTGGATTTTATTTTCTGCGCAGCATAGATTTGCTGTGCGCGCTGAACCCAGATGCCGTGCGCGATTGCGCACGCGCGCAGTTTAAAGGGAACACTCACACCCCTAATAGTCACACTCAGTCATGGCATTGATTAGCCTCGTGAGACCATCCTGATCTCGCGAGCTTTCAAGGTTTCACTCGCAGATCAGTCTGGCTACCCTCCGTTAAAGAAAATTTGGAGCCGTTCACCAAACGAACGTCCAATCAGCGTTGGCATTGAGGCGGGTTGAGGTGTGACGCAACGAGGAGCGACAGTTCAGTCTAGAGAACATGGCGGCTTCAGCCGATGAAACTAGCGTTAGCGTGGCTATCGAGCAAGTTTTATCGGAATTACAGAGTATTTCTTCACTGAGCTAACGAGCCTTTACCTGCAGCAGCAAGAGTAGCTTGGCTTGTGGTTGTGTTTTCGTCGTCGCTCGTAACAGAGCGACGACGAATCTGATTGGTTTATTTGGCCCGTCTATCACCAACATAGGCCAATCAGCTAACCAGTATTTCCGCCCATTCCCAAAATTACTTCAACGGAAGGTTTCCAGATGGATATGCGGAGCAAATCTATCTGGCGGAGTCAGGTAAGGCATTGATGCCCGCAGAGATGAAGACGTTCCTAACCCAAATCAGGGCTCTTACAGGGCTTACAGAACAAATTCTATGTATACATACATACATACATACATACATACATACATACATACATACATACATACATACATACATACATACATACATACATATGTAAATACTGCATTGTGGGGAATTTTGTTGTGTGAATAAAACAAAAAAGATTATGTTGTAAAGTTTTGCAACCAAAGTGAATCATTGCAGTTTGATCCCTGAATACTAAAGTATGCAATGGGGAAAAAAGGAGTGGGTATGAAGCAAATGAAAGTCAGCTGGTGAGGCTGGCTGCCAGAATGCCTCTACTGCTCACGCAAACTTTCTCAAGAGGTTAAAGGAACCTCAAAGCTTCTTCAGACTCAGATTTGTAAATCCAAACAAGGAAAGCCATCCGTTTTGTGGTGTAGCCTCATCTTTAGGTGTAGAAAAAAAATCAAGCCATCTAAATGTGTTTTGTCAAGGTAGTTCAATTGAAAGAGAGCAGGTTGCAGCATGCTCACCTCTCCCGTTTGACTCCACAATAGAACGGCTCTGGATCTCGTGGACGTGAATGTCCCATTTAGTATTGAAGCATAAAGTGGATTTACAGGAATTTGTCCCCATGACAAAAGGCCTGAGGACTTTTCAGAGCAGCAGCCTCTGAGTAACAAAAAGCCCATTTGTTGCTGATGGGAAATCAGCCCTCGCTTTAACTGGCAGGCTGAGTCTACATGAGCAATGAGCAGCAATGAGGAGGGAGGGTGGTCAGCATGCTAAACGCAACCTTTGTGTCAGTTCAGATTTTCCCAGAAGAAACCTTTTGCTGGCCCAGTCTATGAGCCCAATGACTCTGAGCTGAAGAAGTGTTGTAGAGTATTTGGGTCAGTGAACGGTTACTCATTCTGACGCAGGCTAAAGCTCTTATTAATGTTTGAATTTTTATCCAATAGCATCTTGATACCCAGAACACTTTCAGCTGTTATACAGATTGATACTTTGGAGCGTGTCCTAATATTAAAGGTGCAGTTGGTGATTTTTCCGGAAGTTTCCCTAAGTCCCCTATTCTTACCTGCACTTCCACTCCTCAGGGGGATTGCGAGAAAAAAAATCTCCCAAATTTCAATCTTTTATTTGGGCATGGCCTTTGACCGGACCATTCTAACATATGCGTACTACAATCTAAACCATATCCGTTGTAGCTCTGGCTTTATGTTTAGCTCTTTTTTCCTGCTTAAAGGTGAACCTCTGCCTCAGTGTCAAGTCTTTGCAGCCTCTAACAGGGTTTCTTCCAAGATTGTCACGTATTCAGCTCGATCCATCTTCCCAGCAACTCTCAACATTTTCCCTACCCCTGCTGAATAGAAGCCTTCCCACAACATGATGCTGCCACCACCGTGCTTTACCACAACAATGGTGTGTTCATGCGGGATACAGTTTTAGCTTTCTTCCACGCATAGGATTTTGCATGCAGGCAAATCATTTATGATTTTTATAATCTGAAAAGAACATGTTTCACATGTTTGCTGGGTTTCCTATAAACAAAAAAAGTAAACCCATGTGTATTTTTTCTTACTTTATTGTATTAAGAAATGCATTGGAGTTTATGGTTATAATGTGACATTTTTGCAAATCTATTAATTTATTTACACAATAAAAATCATCACACATCCCAAAAAATCTTGTTACTAACTAGATACTGCCTAAAAATGCAGCGCTATTTTCTGCTGCTGCTGCTGCTGCTGCTGCTGCTAAGTGCTGGTCAGGTGAAGGAGCTAGCTCACCCCCGTCCTCCACCTTTTTCCACCATGTGTCATCTTCTTGTTGTTGTTCCTTTTAACCCTAACTTCTGACACCACTTGTTACAAGCTTGATAAACCCGTCGAGCAGCCACGGAGATGGAACCCAAACGGCAGCGAAAATAACAGGGCCAAAATGACATTGATAGAACATAGTTTTTATTTTGTGTCCATAAATTGCTACAAATCAATCAACACCACCAACCTGAGCAATGAAAGATAAACTGCTTAAATACAAATGGGTCTACATTGGGGGAAAATAACATTATTAGGGCTGCTACCAATGAGTGCAACTACAATATTTACATTAAATTAGGAACAAACAAAACCATGCATTATTCAAAAACAAATACAAACTAAAAAAATACCGTAATCTCATTCCAATAAGAACCACCCCTCCTTAATCAATGCTGCATCCCAAATGTTCTAATTATAGCCCCTAGCTCCTGTGGACCTACAGATTTCCAAAGAAGAACTACAAGATAAATGATGTCTACAACATAAAAAACTAATCACAGTTTAATTTTCAAGTTTAACATATGTATATGTATATGTACGTTATATTACATCACATCACAGCAGGTGATTTTAATGTTTCCTTTGATTTAAAACTTTTCCATTTGATTTAAAACTTTGCCATTACACTGTTACATCAGATCTCCTCTCTCCGGACATTTTCGTTACTATCCCTGAGGTGAGCTGTGCTTATATGTTATTTGATGCTAAGTATTGTGGGATTCCTAATAGTTCCTTTGCGCCAGTGAGTGTGGGACATCGCGAGCGCCCTGTGCTAAAGGAACCATGATAGGAAGCCTACAGGCACCTTTGCCTACCTCCTTCTTTACTGACTTCACAATTCAGACGGCACTTATGACGAATGCTAATGCACTTGGGCTAAAGAGTCCTTAGCAATTGCAGCCCCTGTCTCATCTTCTACTGTCTGAGAACAAACCCCCGGGGACTGCTAGGAGATGGAAAATGACAGAAGTATTTAATAGAGAATAATGGACTTTACTTATTTTAGCTACTCAGGAAAGTTTGCTTATATTTTATTGCAATTAAAAACCCATCATCTATAGAAACGCCACACAGTAAACTTGCTGTTGGTTAAATTTTTACAGAGGGAATGTCAGACCTTTTAAGTCACGGCCAGACACATGCACCCAATCCAAGATGAACTAACAGAAAAACCAGGTGCTGTGTTTTTATTTAACTGTGCTGTACCAATGTATTTCCCACTAACAAAACAAAGATCTGCAATATAAATGTAATAGTGGTTCTTTGTTACCATCACGCACACAGTAACTGTAGAGGAACTGTCTATCGCCCAGACATGTCTCTCCTTTCTCCATGAGGAGGTATGTCCCTAATAGTCTTTTAAGTGCTTTGGACCTAATGCCATAATCCAAACTATACACCACAAGGTTTTACTCTAAAGCCTTTGTTGGTGTGAATATTTACAGCTCAAACATGTTGTTAGTGTTTAGGAAATCCTAAAAGTATTTGAAGATTGGCTTCCTTCTTCCTCCTGGTTGCATTTCCCCAAATCTCCCCGACTTTGGCTTAGTTTCCATCTGTAGCTTTCTGGTTTCTGTTCACACCATCTTTGCTGGTCAGCGTCAAAGTCAAGATGTTGGAGTGTAGAAATTAATCAGCTAATGACAAAGTGGTCTCTCTTTTTTTTATTATTTCAATGCTATTAAACCGTGTTTCATGTCTCAGTCTGCGCTTTCACCCAGCTAACAAACCAGGGGATTTTTATCTTTTCAAAAATTCTACATGAAATAAGAAACATCCTCTTTCTAAATGTGAGAGGAAAATGTGTGAATTACCCTACTTCCCTTTTCTAAAAGCCTTTACTCAAAATCCTCTACAACTTTTTCAAGTTTTAGATCCAACATCCAGGGGTTTGAAAAGTTGACCAAGAGCAAAATCCTTATAATATCCATACCTAAAACTGTAACATGGATTACAAACTGTGCCCATTTTATTCCCAGTGAAACTTGAAGAAAAACAATCAAATCATGCTACAGAAAGGGATGAAAAGGAAGTCTTTCTTTTATATACTGGATGGTTGCAATCCAAGCGCCAAGGGGTTTCCTCGCATGGTTCTGCTGTGGTCCCTGTAAACCTGCTCCTCTTCAGCCTGGCTTCTTGAAAGAATCGGGCAGATGTCCCTGCTTTGCCGGATGGTAACCTCTGGTTGTGATCACAAATTGGCAACGAGTTTCATATTTCCCAGTGGTTAAATGTATGTTCCTAGAATGGAACAGCCCACAATCCAACCCTGTACTCCTTCATGAATCCTCAAGAACTGACCTGGATTCCCAAATTTACTCCAATCCGTACAACACCACCCACCTTCTCCTACACAGGTCCACAACAACGTAAGTCAAACCCAGAAGAACACAACCTCGCACCATTTGCCACAGCCATACTGGACCGATCAGAGTCTCTCCCTCCTGCTTCAAAACAGAAAGAAAGAACGAGTAAGACAACAGTAAAACCATTCAGCTCATAAATGATCACGAACCTTCATTTTCATGTCTTTACCTCTTGATAGAGAAATCTTTCTCCCAGATGATTGGACCACATTTAACAGTTCTACTGTGGCTCTTGGTTTTGTCTCAGAAACAGCAGGTTTTCTGTGTGATCAATGCTCAGGGATTGGCCCGGCAGTTCTTAAGCGTTTAACCAAGATGCTGCTTGTCTACTGGTGCATTTGGGGTTGCTGTCTTCAACCTACTCCACGAGCATTTGCTCTTTGGCATCAAACATGACCTCTTTCAGTTTACTATTTTATTTTTATTATTGGTGTATTCAAACTGATCCAGGGTATGAGCTAAATAAGCCTGACGCCACAGTGTGGAAAAACAATCCCTGTATCATGATGCCTGAGACACCATGCTTAATGTACTGTGTCTTGAATTTAGCGTTTTAGGGTTCACGCAAAAGACCCCCAAAAAAGAACCATCTTCCTTTCATCAATCCATACATGATCCACTAGCTAGTATTCAAATGAGCCCCTTTGATTACAAGTTACTCATTAACAACTGTAGTCCAAGGGTCTGCAACTCCAGTCCTGGGAGCCACGGTCCTGCATTCCAGGTCCAACGCGTCTAAATCAAATGAATGACTCATCACCAGGTTCCCCCAGAACGTGATCATCTTCTGAGCAATTCATTCAGCCACTGGATTCAAGGATGTTGGGGCAGCGGAGACTCTTTTAGCTGGGCCGTCCCTCTCCAGTCAGCTTATTCATCAAAGTATGTGTTCTTTAGATTTTGAAATAAGGAAGCACTATAACCTGTATTTGCTACAAACCTTTGTTAAATAAGGGCCTCCTGCTTGACTCCATTCTTTTCAGAGAATAGGAAACCTCACTGATTGGACTCAACGCTGTTGTTGACAACACCCCTTTAATTTATGATTCAGGAACAGAATCTGCACAATGCATGTCATGACTGTTGGTTTCCCTGCTTCTCTGCTGGACCCGATGAACACATATTTGCCATGCAGAAAGAGAATTTGTGCCTCAAATGGTTAATGATCTGGTTAGTGATGTGGAACTCCTGTTGTTTTGAACACAGCTATTTGTTTCCCTTAATATCTCAAGAAGAGCAATCAAGCTGTTTGTCCTCTTATGTAACATGGAAGTTTCATAAATTGGCAGTGCTTTAGAAGTTCAAGCAGCAGCAGCAGCCATGATGTGGGAAGTTTGGCATGTTCTCTTATTAAAACTCTTTGAAGCAGGGTATGTTAGAATTAGAATTTTTTGCTGGGAATGATGGCGATGAAATGTGACATTAAAAACGCCCCTTTTCTAATTCATCATTAAACGCTATGCACAGTGACCACCACAACATAGCGTTTGACCTCCATGTGACCAGTAATGTGTCATTGAACAAACGTGCGTGCAGCTCTGTTACATTAGTTCCCTGTTATTGCTTTACAGTCTTGTTTTGGAAGAAAAATGTAATCACAGAGGCTATAAGTAAAATAATGCCACCATTTAGGTGAAGGGAAGAAAAACACTTTGTTGACATTTGTTGGAAACTGTTAGAAAACTTGTATTGAAATGAGCAGAAATCAACGTGAGCTGAAATGACAGATTGCTCTAATTTGAAAAAGCAACACAAAAGCAGAATCAACATCCCTGACGGCACCGCAGCGTTAAAACAAACTCAGTGGAAGTCCCTGTGGGGATATCAGCTGAATATTTGTTGCAGGGTGGACATGTAGCTAGCTCTCTTATTAGAAACATGCATAGCCCATATGTAAGCAACGCCCTAAAGTGACCTAACAGCTCCCTGTTTTGTGCAGCGAGTCTCTGAAAGGCTGCATGTGCAAGATAACTTGTTACATTCGTAGAGACTGGGACCGTGCCAGGCAACGAGCTGCATGCCCGAACAGACGCTTGGTTATCATTTATCTCTGGCATTCCAGCTGCATGAAGGAGATCAAGTGAAAACTGCATCCAGCTTCACTGAAGTTTCTGTTCTTTCTGGGGGGGGGGGTCTCTATGCGTCACATGTTCAGTGACTATAGATGTTGGCTTATAGTCAAGAAAATCTACCAGCAGCTTCCTATTACATAAACAGGAAGCATCCATTATGCCATAAATCAACTATAACTATTTATAGTAGACAACGTTTAAATGTTTTCACTCAGCTTTTGACAAAAATAACATTCCTTGTGACATTTACTGGATAGCAGATCTCATTCAGCAACAGTGCTTCCTCTACACTGCATTCCATGTAAGCCTGACTGTCAAGGTGCAGGCAAGGAGAATGTGAAAGCTGCAAAGGCAGAAAACATTATTCGATAAATTAAAAAGGCTTTGCAAGAGAGTTGAGGGTTTATTAATCATGGGTGAACTCTTTGTTGCAGTTTATATCGTAGATTTTTCTTTTCACATTTCCATATCAAGAACATTGATCAGACATTTAATGTGCAATTTCAGATAAATACGCTGCCACAGTTGTCAGCACTGTTGCCTTGCAGCAAGAGGATGTTGGGTTCAATTCCCAGCCTATCTTTGTGCATGGAGTTTGCATGTTCTCCCTGTGCATGTGTTGGTTCTCTCCTGGTACTCTGGCTTCCTCTCACAGTCCAAAAACATGACTGTTTGTTAACTTGTATCTTCAAATTGTCCTTAGGTGTCTGGGTTGTTTGTCCTCTCACAGACTGGTGACCTGGCTGTTGTTGACCCCCCCCCCCCCCCCCCCCCTCTGCCATGAATGGACAATGACATCATGTGATGAAAAATACCCTTATCACTCCCTGGGGATGTTTCAGTTTAACAAAAATAAATAAATCACAAAAGTGAAAGGTTCCTGGAATCTCTTCATGACATATCAAGTCAAACCACCAGCTGATGGTTAAACCAGCTTATAATTCCTTCCAAGTCTAAATTCCTGAACTGGTTGGATATCTACCACATCAGGTTTCTGACCTTCTGGACTCTGTGGACCAGATTTTCCTGGATGACTCAGTGGACCAGTGGGGGGTTTATGTATTTCACACATTTCACCACACAACCACAAAAGCAACAGCATACTGTTGAAACAGCCTGACAAAAGCACACAGGAGTTTACTCCTTTTCAGATCAAACTGCTGACATCCTTGACTTGCTAAGACTGCTGAAACTCCTACAAATGTTAATAAATTGCTCTGAGGCCCGGTACCAACAGACCAAGGGCCTGGTGGTTGGGGACCTCTATACAATATTTTCTTAATATTGTCGCTGATGTTGTATTGTTGATAACTACTTCTTATTTGTTTATTCCTTTATCGATGTAAATGTCATCAATTGCTTAGCTGTTAATTGTATTATATCCTATTATTGTTACCTAAGTTTAATTTATTGCATTTCAATGTCATAGTTCTTAAAATGGCCTAATTAGGATGCATTTTATCCTGCTGATTTTTCATCTGAGATGCTGTTCATGATAATGTGGTCTGCTTCAACAAATAATCAATAAAAGGGAACAAAAGGAGCACAAAGTAACAAAATATGGCGACTTTAAGTTTTTCATTATTTCAAATAAAAAATAAATTAAAATAAATCTAGAAAATAAATTTTAACAAATTTTAAATATAATTTAAACATCTTGTATTACAGTTTATCATTTTGTGTTTTAAAATCAAATGGTCCGTTGCTTACTTGTCACCTCTCAGACTAAAGATTATTGACATTAGGAGGAAGTCTGGCCTGCAGCGTATCAGCATGTGTGGAGAGGGTGGCCAGCTTTAAGTTCCTGGGTGACCTCCAATGGAGCTCCAGAACCACCACAATTGTGAAAAAGGCCCAGCAACGTCTACATGTCCCAATGTTCCTTGGAAGGCTCAACCTGAGGAGAGAGCCGCTGAGCATCTTCTACAGCAGCTCCATTGAAAGTGTGCTGATCTATCTGTATAGTTTGCAAGCTGCACCATGAAGGCACCAGAGAGGGTGCACCTTCCATGGATCAGTTAGGTGTGCTACTAAACACTGTTGCTGGTACAGTGCCAATAAAGATTTATGTTGTCTTATTACTAGTTTCTGACAAGAAAATTCAACTATCAAAACGTGCATGGCCATTTGGTGCGCCAAACAGGGTTTCTGTGACTTATTTGCATTGTGCTGTCAGTAGACTCCTGTATGTATTTAATGTTGGCACTGTAGGTGAGTATTGCTGTAGAAGACTGGTGGCTGAAAATTTACAGCATACAATCAGTGATAAATCAAAGGTTTGGGGATTTTTTTAAGCTGTTGGACTGGTTTTGTGATTTAGATCAAATCTAGTTGGAAATCGTATGCTTAGACCGGAAAGTCATCCGTGGCAGAATTCAGTGCAAACAAAAAATGTATTAAAGAAAAAACAATTCACGACCACCTGGGTTGAGACTGGTGTAAAGAAGCACAACATGTAGATATATAGACGGGTCAAAGTGGACTGAATTACACTAGTGTTAATAATGCTTCACATCTTAATCTATTAATATTAAGGTATGCTTTTAATGTTTCAAAGCGCACATACAAATGTTGATTGTCAGTGTGTTCGTTAGGTTGTAATTTGAGGGGGTACGAATAGAATAAAAAAATCAGTTACCAATTTAAAACGTCCAGTTTCTTAAACTGAAAGCTAAACTCCATTGATATATATTTCATCATATAGTATATACCCACATTATCGCAATATACTATAGTAATATATATCAATGCTAATTTCAACAGCTGACTTTAACTAAATTTCCCTCAGTGGCAAATTTCCGGGAGTCCCGTGAACGCCTCAGGGCAGACAGCAGGCAGCAGCTGCGCGAGCTGAGAAGCGAAAGTCGCCCTGTGTGCGGAAAGCGAAGGAAGGAAAGAAGAGTAAAGCACGTTTCGGGGCGTTTCTCTTACTTTTTTTTCCATTTGATAAGTTCGTTTCAAACCGCAGGACGAGTATAACGCGTTTCCTGTTTCAGAAAGTTGACTTTAGTCGACCTTTAAATGCTCGGGACGCAGTGACAGCTTGGTCTACAACACAGCCGGAGACTCTAAAGTCACAGCCATGGTGAGTGAATTACCTGCCAGTAACTCCGGGAGTTTGGCTGCTTGGCTAAAGGGGAAACTGCTTGGGTTTACCAAGGAGATGAGACAGGGAGCAAAGTTCGTATTCTCGAAATGCTTTTCAGAATGTCCTCCAACTCTTCCTGTGCTGTGGGCACAGTCTTTACAGTCTGTGAGCTGAGTGGATCTACTTAATCGTTAGACCTCACCTGAGCAAGCTTAGGTAAACTTTATCAGTTATTTATTTGTAGGAATTCGAACAACATTTTAGAAATAGAGCAAATATTCAATTTCCATTGATTTAAAGCTATCGTGCAGTGCGTGTTCACTAACAAACACACACTAAGACCTTCACCTGGTAGAGGGGCGGGGATTTGAGCCGATGACGTCACAAGAGGCACAAGAATGAACCTGATCACCTGGTAACAGGTAAACGCCGCCGTGGCTGTGATAGATTATAGATTCTCCAGCCATGGTTCACAAACTAGTGCAAATACCAGGGATATCCTGCCTTGGGTGCTACTCTGAAGAAATGTGATATGTTCATTGGTATAAAGTGTTTGCAAAGTAAATAGGAATTGACGAGGGCTAATTCTGCTTTTTTTATTTCTTTTTTTGCTGAAATACGATTTTTTTTGGTCGTTCATACTAATAATTAAATACGACCGTCATCAGACTCCTGTCTGAACAGTTCACCACCCCAAAGCCACATGCATACGCAGAAGAAAAAGTAGCCGTCACAGAGTGGTGGACTGCTTATGGAAGTAATGACGGATGGAATTAATAGAAGTTAAAGCTCTGTTTAAACAAAAAAAGAAAAACGATAGTGAATACCAGCGTCTTGCTGTTATTACGAAGTTATTGGGCAATGAGAGCCGACAATATTAAGACCACATGATAACAAGAAGATGAAAAATATGGGGGGAAAAGCACAGTGATTAACAATGGCCTTTTGTTGAGCCGTGACTGCTCCTGCTGTAGAGAAGTCTGTGTGGATGTGTTGTGGGAACTGGGACAGTGACACAAAAGTCCAATGAACCACTTTTATGTCTTTTAGTCGACCTAAAAACCAGAGCATCGCTGAGCTCCTGGACAGTTTGAGGTGTAACCTGATGGCATCAGATGGACCTAAACATGTTCTCCTAGAGAGACGATGCTGCCGGCAGCATAATGTCCCCCACAGCTTCTCCAGAACCTTTTCACGTCTGTCACATGACCTCAGGGTACCAGTACCAAAGCGGTCTATTCCAGAGTCCTCTGGTACATGCCAGTCTAGCTCCTCGGTACCGGGCCGTGACTACAGGACCTACTGGAGGACGTCCGGCCTTTAAGCAGCCCTCCTGAAGTCTGTTTCTAGTGGTTTGGTCAGAGACATTCACACCAGGGGTCCGCTGGAGGTGACTCTGTAGAGCTCTGGCAGAACCCATCCTGATCCTCGTTGCACAGAGGAGCAGATGCCAGTCCTGCTGATGGGTTGAGGACCTCTGACGGCCCTGTCCAGCTCTCCTAGAGTAACTTCCTGCCTCCTGGAGTCTCCTCCGTGTTCTTCGGTGCACCTGCTGTTAATTTCACAAACAGCCGACGCTGATTCACAGCCCCCTGTACTACTAATCTGACGTATGGTTACATGACATGCCAGCGCAGGAGGACTGCATGCTGTCTTTCTCTCTGAATGCTATTATTTAGATGTATATTATATAAAGATTAGATGTGGAGTGAAACAGCAAAACAAATAGGAAAACGAACTATGATATGTTCTTAGGTAACAAACTATATTGGCTGATTTTATAATAGTCTGGCGAATAGCTTTGAGTCTTAAGTTCTCTGAGCCCGTGTTGTGTCACAGCTATGACTCCGTCTTTAAAACACAAAGCTAAAACTGGCTATACCAGTTAAATTAGCATTGACATGGGGGAGGGAGGGAGTGAGGGAGGGAAGGGAAGGGAAGGAAACGGGACTGGGCAGCAGTTCCTGTGTTAAGACGCCGCCGGTTGAGTGTTAAACATGCACTATTGTTTGGCAGCTTTTTGCTGTGCCCAGACTGACAGGGGAAGGTTCTGGGAGCATGGTGAGATAACGCAGTGGCGGGTGTTGATGAGAAGTAAACTAGTCCTGTTCATCAGCCAAATGAGAGGCCGTTGTGGTTTTGGTTCAAATGTGAGCCTTGACGATCCACTGAGATGTGTCAGGGCGCTTCTCTGACTGCTGGCTTCCTGTTCCTGTTACCTTGTCAGATTCTGATTTCCTGTCGAAGCGCACAGGGCAAATGTGAAGGAGAAAGCAGGCAGGAAACGAATGGCTCTAAGGTCAAACCTTTCTTGAAATATCCCGCTCTGGCCCTCGTCCAGATGACTCTGGATCAGATGCATTCTTCATCATCCTGGCAGACCAGCTTCATTTTAGTTTCACGTCTGACAGTTTCCTCCTGTTTGCTTTCTTTAAGGTTTCACTCACTGTTGGAAAAAAAATTATTTTTAAATGGAAAAGTGTTGTCTTTAATTAAGTAATTGCAAACGTATTAAGTCACAAATTCATAGAGTTGTGTCTCAAGTGACTCTGATTGACCTTTTAGCAAAAAAAAAAAAAACAGGTTGTCATGTGGCTTTTAGTGAGGAGCGGTTTCCCTCTGCTCACTCTGCAATGAAATGGTAAATGAACTGAACTGTAGTGCTTTTCCAGTCATACTGACCAGGCAAAGCGCTGTACACTAGAGCCACATTCAGCCCATCACAATCATTAACGCACACACTCATACACTGATTGGTAGGCTACTTGGGGTTAAGTGCCTTGCCCATATTGACGCTGCACAGGGAACCACAAAAGTAAAGAGGATGGTCAGCAACACAGCACAACTTAATTTTCCACGAAATGTACACAAAATAGGATGGCAACAGATTTTACCCGTGTGATTGCTATGCTGTCTTTGGTAAGGGTGCCGGACAAATAGGATTCAACAGTGGGCTCAGCATGACCGGAGGACAAGGCTTTGGACCACGGAATTTGTTATATTTTACACAGGTCAGGTGAGATGGCGGTGTGCAGGTGGCGGTGCATACACCAATGACACGCTTACACAGATGTCTAGAAGGGTACTTACAAGATATGAGTAGCGTCATTAGCATTGTTACTGTACTGTTACCGCCATCCACATTTGTGTTGGTTGTGTTTACCCAGTGGTTGCTTTTGGAGCGACCACTTGACATTCCCATATGTATTCAAACAGCTCCAGAGTTCAGTTGAACCGAGCCAAGACCTAGGTTTTGAGGCTGACTTAAGTTCACTTGTTCACACGATTGTGCATTCACACCTCCCCAAACGAACCAAACTTTCTGAGCAAACGAACCACAGTGTGATTAAAGCACACTTAACAGGGCTGGTGTGACTGCACCCTCAGACTGGATGGTATCAAGGTCTAACCCAAAAAATACTGACAGCACTGAATGCTCAGAAAACAAAAAGGGAATGTTTTGGTGGCACTGAAGGTGACATTTCAGTGTTGTCTACCTAAAATGCCAGATCCTTTGTTTACCCCAAAACATGAGGAGTGTCACAACATGTCTATGAGCTCATTGCCACCAAAAACACCCATTATCATGGTTGCATCACTTAAAAAGCTGAGACTGTGTGTTCTGAATGACAGAATAAATTCCCATGTGTCTCTGGTGGCCATGTGTTACAGGAGGACGGGGGGAAGAGCCGCCTGCAGCAGGCGCAGGAGGAGGTGGAGGAGGTGAAGGGGATAATGCTCGACAACATGAACAAAGCTGACGAGAGATCCGGCAAACTGAACGACCTGGAGCAGCAGGCTGAGGATCTTCTGGAGAAGGTAGCCGTAGCAGACACCGTCCAACTGGAACGCTACTTGTGTTGCTTGTGAACAGGTCCAGGGCTACCTTTGGCTGCGATACAGAAGTAAATGCCTCAGGGGAGGTATACTTTGTAATATTGATGTCTATAAATATGAGGTGGGTGGAGCTGAGAAGGGAAACAAATGTACAATTTACATCCTGATTGTGTTAAAGGATGCTATGTTTAGAAAGGTATTTCCTCTTGTTTGCTGAGATGAAGCAGACTGGTCTCCCTGGGTACGACAGAGAGATTCCAGGACATGCCACAGGGCCAGTGTACGTCCGGGGGTCGACAGGCAGGTCACATCATTCCCATGTTGCCCTGCTGCTCAGTGTAAAATGACACTCTGTTTGCGCTCCCAGAACAAAAAAACAGCAGAAAAAAAGCAGCAAGCTGAAATCTAAGCTTAAGAAATACTCATGGTCCTGATTTGCAGGTAAGGGTTTGACTTAAACAGCGATCAGCTGAACATGTTCACGTTTTATGTTTCAACCAGAAACTTCAGGAAAGTAAAGTTTGTGGTTTTATTCAGCCCCCTTTACTCTGCTACCCCTGAATAAAGCCCAGTGCCTTCTGAAGCCACCAAATCAATTGGTCCACCTATGTGTTAGTCTTTTCCAGCTGGTTCTACGAAGTTCCTCAGAGGTTTGTTAGAGAACATTAGCGAAGAACACAGGTCAGGGATTGGGTTGTGTTGTGGTTTAATGCAGGGTCAGGTTATAAAACTTTACCCCAAGCTTTGAACATCTCACGGAGCTGTGTTGGAAAGTGTACGGCACAACGGAAAACTCTCCAAGACATGGCGGTGCACCTAAAAGGACAGGCCGGGCTAGGAGAGCAGCCCATGGTAACTCTGGAGGAGCTGCAGAGATCTGCTGGTTGCTTGAGCCACAAATGTGGCCCTCGTGGAGGAGTCGCAAGAAGCAAGTCACTATTGAAATAAGCCTAAGAAATCTTGGTTACAGTTCGCTACATGATATGTAGGGTCCACTGCAAACAAAACTTTTTTCTTTTAGTATTTACATGTCCTTAGCTGGTAGAACCCAAAGACTCACAGCTGTGCTGGGAAAGAAGGTTTTACAAAGAATCAGGAAGGCAGAATCTAAATGCACACTACACTTATCAGATATTTATTTGTGCATTTTGTAAACAATGAGTCATTTACCAACACCATCTAGGAGGTCTAGTGGTTAGAGCAGGGCCTCAAACCACTAAGTTTCCTGGATCAAACACCACAGATCCTCACACCTTAGCCCCACGGTGCTCCCCGGGCGCCACACAGTGGCAGCCCACTGCTCCACAAGGGATGGTTAAATGTAGAGGACAGGTTTCGTTAGAATTTACAAACTGCAATGACAAATAAAATATTAAAAGATTTATTAGAATTAGATTTTCCGCTTTACAGTCATGCAAAGGTCGCCAGTGTCCGGCACAGTCATTTTGGGCGTCGCAGGCTGAAAGGTTTGAGATCCCCTGGTCTAGAAGACACAACTGAACTTGTCAGTTGTGCGAAATTGTCCCCTGGTTCTTTGAAAACATTTGTCCCTTAACAGTCTAACGATGTTACACTTGCAATAGAAGCATATTATGTATAATTTTCAGGTTTACACCTCTACTGTAACATTGGTAGCCTGAGACTTAAACTAGCCAAAGGTTAATAGACTTTAATCAAAAGTGTGAGAGCTCCTATTGAAGTGCTGATGTGATTTATCAGCTTTGACACGTAAAGTGATATTTTCAGCTTTTTCCGTCCTCTGCGGCCACTACATTGATATTGAAAGTATTATTTAGGTCTGCATTGAAAACCCGTTTTATTTTACCACAACGATTTCCCCCTGGGATTATTAAAGTATTTCTGATTCTGTGTTCATAAACGTTCTACATTTGTTGCACTTAAAGAATCAAAAGTGGGTCCAAAAGAGTTCTTATTTTTTTTCCAAATTGACTTTTTCCCATATATATTATTCATTCTTCCTTTTTTTTTTTTACAAGTTTTATTCCACCTTCTTTCCACTATTATTTTTTTATTTTAATGATTGAATAGTAAAATACCCCTTATCAATCAATGTCAGTGAAAAGGTTAATCAATAAAAAATCTACTCATCAGTTGTAAAAAAGCAGTAGATCACATATGTTTTACACAAGTTAATTGAGTAAATGAATTTGCTTAAATAACAAATCTATCTTCAGTAAAGTGATTAGGATAAACCCTAAAATTTGTTTAACCAGTATCACTTAGTCCAAATCACTGTGATTGTGTCCTGTTCTGACCCCAGGATATTCAGTCTGTTTGTTATGACAGTCGCTGATCTTTTGTCCCCACAGGGACCAGAAATCAGTAAGGGGTCACATTTTTTCACAGTTCTGTAGTGAACTTGATTTTCTGCCCACTATCAAGCCTAGAGCAAGAATCACGGGTTAACCATGACTCTCTCTCTCTGGCATGCATGAACCAGTCTGGAAGAATATCAGCATAAACATGACCGACGTCTGCATGACTAAATGATTTTGCTTTAACAGAAAGAAGGAGCTCTCTGTTTGGGTTAGATGTTCAAAAAAAAGTTATTCAGCAGCTGTCATTGCAAAGTGCCACCACAACAGAATTTTAAGACCAGCTGCATTTTATTTTAGAGTCAATGGAGGCTGAAACTGTGGTGGAAACTTTTTCTCTCCTTGTTTGTCCGGTCCTCACTTGCGTGAAGTGAAAGCATGTGCCTCGAATCCAAATAAATCCCCACAGCGAACACATCTGCTTTTTTTCAAGCTGCTGGAGAACTGCTCGACTGTGTACACAGATCTGCAATGTGGGCCCATCATGACCCTATCATTAACCTCCGTTCTCATGTTGGCCACTATTATCAAGCCGCATTGAATATTAAAGGCGCAGAAAGGCTGAAAAACGTTCTCCCCTTAGCGTTCCTCTTTCAAACCTGCGTCCACGCTAGCTTCAATGCCAGCTAATGCTTCATAGTGGCTGTAGACAGGAAAAGGTGACTTAGGTGATGGAGGATGTTCTTCATTTCCAAGGATATTAGAAAGTATTGAGGTAAGAGAACCTGTATCAACATGTCTTTTTCTGTTTTTGTTTTTTTTCTAGGGTAAAGTTTTTGAAAAGAAATCCCACCAGGTGAAGCAGCAGAAAAAAATGGCCAACAAGAAGATGAAAATTGTGTTCATTGTCGTCGGCGTGGTGGCAGGACTCGTCGTCTTGGGACTTGTAATTTATGCCATTGTACCATCAAATTAAATGCAGAAGATCTTTGGCAGCTGAAAGGGGAAAAGTTACGAGCCGAAGGAGAGTTGATGAGTAACGACCCAGGAAACGACAAGCTGTACATGTGGGACTTTGCTGCACAATATGTGAAATAATTGTTATGAGATATTTATGGAAACGTTTTTTCCACTCCTCCCTTCTTCAAGTCTTCTGTTGATATGGTACAGTTAATTGCTTTCTTGGATGTTCTTCCCAGTTAAACCTCTTCACATATCATAAATAAAGTAAAAAGCAGTTCCTGCATGAATTGACTGTTTTCAAGGTGTTTTTCACCGCCCCCTCCCCCTTTAAGATGTCTTTCATGAGCATCTGTTAAGATTGCATCCCCTTTGACCAAGGTTTTATACATATCTTTATACAGATATAATTTGCATCCTCCTCTTGTTTGAATCATTTTACAAAGAATTCGGCAGAAGACAGAATATAACATACCTCTTGTGCGTCCTTAGGAAATCTAGGATTGGGGGAAATGAACGGGACATTATCCTTGTGACATCAAATTCCAGCTGTAAAAATAACTGCATATTAGATTTTCTTTTTTGTTGTTTCAATTTGGTAGTTAGTTCCTCGTTAACATATGTGGTTTCCTTGTATTTTTTTTATTAATCTGAGTAATATTTTTATTATTGCACTGCATTTGCATATAAGGAAAAAGCGTGTCATACAAAAACTTCATTCATTAAAAAATGTGGATGAACAGCAGACCCTGGTGGCTGATATCTTTACTGCAAGGAGCCAATCTTCTCATTTTAATTAATTAGACTGTTTAAAGTCATAACCATCACTCTTTCTGTTTGGTACCATGAAAAAAACATACTGGTTTCTGTCCACAATGTTAGCCTAATGACGTAAAAAGCAATGAAACACTCATGACATTTCAGACAAGTTTGAAATTACAAGGTCTGTCAAAGACACTGACACTGCTGTTGAGAGAATGGAGCTGACTGTCTTGGGGATTAAATATGTTTATACAGTTGTACCTGTGATGATAAGGTATGTTTTTGACCATACTGCTTATAACCTTCATTGTTCTACGGCAAACAATGGTCTATGTTTTCTGTTGAAAAACAATGTCACGTTTGATGAGGATATCTTTTCTAAATTTAATCCATTAAGGGTATAAAGCCACGTTATATGCTTATAGAAGAGGAAAAAAGTTTGATCATGATAAAATAAAGCTATATACACCAAGCCATCTTAGGTGTAAGTGTGTGCGGGAATGGTTGTCAAGTCCTGTCTGTCTCTGTGTTGCCCTGTGATAGAATGGCCACCTGTCCAGGGTGTACCCCACCTCTCGCCCATTGACAGCTGGAGATAGGCACCAGCATCCCTCGCCACCCCACAAGGGATAGACCTGTTAGAAAATGGATGGATAGATGGACACCAAGCCCCCTTCTTTTTAATGTGTTTTGATAGTCGTTTTTTAAGGCTACGTAGAATACAGAACCAGCCGCGATGAACAGATATAAACAGATGTGGCGCCACCTACCGGTGGTATTGCAGAACTATCATAATGTCGGTTTGCTAATTAATAAATCACTTGTAAATAATGCCACCGAGTCTGACCCTCTGCAGTGCCTTCCAGTAAAGCAGCAGCTCACTGTGATCGAAGATCAACCGTTATTAATTAAATACACCCATCTACAGCAACTTCATATATATATATATATATATATATATATATATATATATATATATATATATATATAGATAGATAGATAGATAGATAGATCGATAGAAGTATATCAATGACAGCAAAAAAAGGGGCAATAAAAAGTTAAATAGAACAGCTTTCTTTCCTTTTGCATTCTAGCCATGTAGGTTAATATTACAGTCATAACATCCTCCCAACCAATCACAGACACAGACCCAGGAACCAAGCTCCGTGCCCCTCAAAGAGTTCAGAGTGCATGTGTTCTTGTTTGTTTTTTTGTTTTGTTTTGTTTTTTTTTTTACTTTCAGTTTTCTTAAAAAGATGGTTGAATAAAGAGTTGAGTTTGAATTCAGTGTTTGTGTGTTCTGTATCTAAAACAGGTTGCTAAGCAACAGCATAAAATGGCCAGGGCTGCACTTAAAATTATGTTTTGAATTTGTTAATAATTATTGATATCGATCAACATGATTTCTATCTTAATCAATATGCTTTTTTTCTAGATCGTCCAGCACTAATCTCAGAACATTTACTCACGTCAGTCAACTCTGCGGCCACATCCTAGCCTCAGCAGCTTTAGCGGCCGCTTCAGTGAACACCAACGTTCACACCGTTTTCCCAGTGACATTACAGTCTTTTCCCTCTTGGAATCATATCTTTTTTTGTTTTGTTTTTTCCTCACTGGATCTTGGACCATTATTCATTGTTTCGCTGGGAGATGCTAATAGCTGTTAGCCCCTTTCTTGGTTTATCCCCTGCTGCACATGCACAGTGACATACTTCTGTTATTATAAATAAACACGAAAGGCTTTATTTACTGACATATTGAGCAAAAACAAAGCATAAAACACCAAAATAACAACTAATACAGGATGTGATAATTTTTCATTAAAACTTTGTATGCAATCAATGTGAGCTACTGACTTAAATATACATTTAAAAAAGTCAAAGTGGCTATGTACCTTTAAAGTTCTCTTTCATCTTTCGAGGCTATAATTCATACTTGCTATCTTGCCAGTTTAATGAAACTTGCGTTAACATTACGCTCCAGTCTCAAATGTCATGAAGCTAAATCTTATATATAAAACCAGGATAAAGGTTGAAAAATATATACATTTACTTTATTAATAGTTATATTCCTTTAATATCTTTTCAAGTCTCTTTGTCTTCAGTGGATGGAGGTGACCACATTGTGTTGACTTCTGTCTATCTGCATAACTGATGTTAGTTTTCTTTTAAGTACTGAAGATCTGAGGACTTTCTTGATCACAAGTTTGCAGCTCGTTTAATATTTGAACTCTTCCATCTTTTATACCAGCTTGTCCTTGCAGGGGCGCAGGGAGCTGGTACCTATCTCGGTCATTGGGTGAGAGGTGAGCTACACCCTGTACAGGTTGCCAGTTCATCACAGGGACACACACACACACACACACCTAAGGGCAAGGTAGTGTTCAGGTATTGACCTGTTCTCAGCCTCCCCTGGTTCTTTTATCTGGTAATGTGGTGTTTCTATTGTAGACTTCTGTAGTAATAAAAAGACTCTTCAAACCGTAACTATATTTTAACATATTTAATCGAAAAGGCAGAGGAATGTTTACAGACAGAACTATGTTCTCATAACAACACAATGCAACCGGTCCCTGAGAACCTCGTTAGTTACATTAAGTACCAAGAATGTGTCCACCCATTCAGGGCGTTCCCAGTGTGATATCAGCATTCTGTTTATCCCATTGGTAGAGAAGATCTGTAATGCAGACGTCCTTGCTGACACATATCACCCATAAGTGATTCTGTCCAGTCTGAGTATGCCAGACATTTTGCCTTCAGAGTCAGTTTATCTGTAATTTCCATGGCGACCAACTTTGCAGTTCAGTCTCTGTAATCTAGTAGAGAAACCAATCAAGCCAACAATCAAGTTTTTGGACAATGAGAGAAAGTCGGAGTAGCTGGAGAGAACCTATACATGCACAGCATGGAACGTATTATACACATACAAGATGCTAACTCCATGGGATTTGAACTCAGGACATTTGTGCTGCAAGGTGACAGTGCACCATTGTGCAGCTTCATTTAATCTCTAAGATCGAAAGTCCTGCTGGAATGCCATAACTGTACTGCCTGCCGCACACAACCTCAATCAAAATATTCTAACCACAACTGGACCAAGCCTGTTCTATGAAAATTGTTCCTGACCAGGTTGGAGAGCTGCATCATCCAGAGCACCTATAGGCCAGCAGAATCACTGAGTGATACTGAGAAACCACACCTACTAAGAAATAAAATCACATATGGGGTTTCCCAAGGGTCCATCCTGGGTCCCCTCCTATTCAATATCTACATGCTCCCTCAAGCTCAGATCATAAAAAACAACATCAGTTACCATGATCACCTTGTCACACAGCTCTACATCACCTTGTCATCACAGGTGACTATGAACCCATTCAAGCGCTGAGTAAATGCATTGAAGAAATCAATGCATGCATGTGCCAAAATCTTCCTCAGTTGAACAAAAACAAAACTGCAGCAATAAGTTTTCAACCAATACATGAGCGATCAAAAGTTAAGACACAGTTTCAGCTGTTTCATCTAGTAACCACTGATCAAGCCCGAAATCTGGATGTTCTGGTGGACTTTGACCTAAACCTCCAAAAGATTCTAAACACAATTACAAAGTCGGCCTTCTATCACCTGAAGAACATTTCGATTAAAGGGCTAATGTCTCAGCAGGACCTGGAAAAACTAATTCATGTGTTCATTTTTAGTCCAGTCGATTACTGCAACGTTGTCTTCACTGGTCGGCCTAAAAAGTGGATCAGACAGCTGCAGTCGGTCCAGAACTCTGCTGCCTCACTCACTAAGACTAACAAAGTAGAGCACATCTCTCCAGTTCTAAAGTCCTTTCACTGGCAACTGCTCCCTGTATCTCAGAGAATAGACTTAGAAGATACTCCTGTTAGTCTATAAATCCCTGAATGGCTTAGCACCAAAATACAGCAGACTTGCTGCCAGTGTATCAACCCTCCAGATCACTCAGGTCTTCTGGCTCAAATCTACTCCATACCCAGAACAAAAACCATACAGAGGGGAAGCAGCATTTAGTTCTTATGCTCCCCTTATCTTGAACAAACTTCTAGAAGACTGTAACACTGTTGAAACCCTTAGTTCCTTTAAATCAAGGTTAAAACCCTATTTGTTTAGAGTTGTCTTTAAATGTCAAGGTTGAAGTTTGTAGTCCAACTTGTCGTATATCTTACAGCCTGTTGCTACTTTTCCCCTGTAATGTGCTTTCCTCTGTAATGTCTTCTGTTTCATGTACAGTACTTTGAATCGCCTTACTCAAAAGCGCTTTATAAATAAACTTGCCTTGCCCTACTCACTGAAAGCATCTGTAGAGCAATCAGGACCTCAGTAAGGTTGACACAGTCAGCAGTGCTGAAAAGGGGTTTTGTCTTAGTGCACACTTTTGTTATTTGGGAGTGATTAGTGTGGGGACTGAGGGAAGGTTTGAGTCTCATTCATTGCAGAGCAGCTCTTCAGCAGTGGATCTACGTAGTCCTCACTCAGTCTGGATTGTCAACAAGCCTGAAACAGAAGCAGAACCTGCAAATCCCGTTTGTGTCAACCATAGACATATATAAACTTATATAGACTTATATTATGTCTATGGTGTCAACGCCACAACTTGTGGCCCCGAAGTGGAAAAGGGGGACGGGTAAGCAGTCTTGACCCGGAAGTGACTCCGACAAGTTCTTCCTGCAACAAGACCGGCATTATGGCAGCGGACACGCAGGTTTGTGTGCTGGGATATTTAAATGCAGCCTAAAGGCTTTGAAGACGTTCGCCCCGTTCAGCGGAAGGCAACATTTGAACAAATTCTGCTAGTCTTCACCAAACAGCTCTCCCCTGTTTGGCCAGTTATGGAGAAACGGTGGCAGAAGTTAGCAGCGGCTAGCTAGCAGGCTGTTAGCTGGATGCTAGGTGTAGCCTCGGTAATGTGGCTGCTGCTGCTGACGACATGCTGCTGCTCCTGCTGCCAGCATGTCTGCTGACTGAACACAGCTGGCGGGGCTCCGCTAGAACACACCGCTTGTTGCTCCTCTAACCAGGCTTCCCGGAGCCAAGCTCTCTGTTTTTAAACCTCCACTGATCAGATTTACTAAACGTGATGAGTAAAGAAAGGGACGAGCAGAGTTAGCTTAGTGACGCCCTCCAGAACCTCCGAGGCTTCTGATCAGAACAGCTTACTGGTGTCTGGGAAGGTTGGGGGTCGAACCTGCGACCTTTTCTCCGGCTGGAAAACAGCTAAAACTGTTGCACTCAGCGGGAGGAGGCTGTTTTATTGCGAGCTCATTTGGTATTTAGGTTAAATCATAACACTACAGAATTTATAAACCTGTCATTTAAAGTTTTCCATGAGCCCAGAGGATGTTTGCAGAAAGACAAACTGTGTGTTACCTGTTGATTCATCAAAACGCGATTTCTGTACACCTGTTAAAGATTTACATACAATATTAATCATCTTCATTGACCGCCTAAGATTTAAATACACATCAACATCTTCCCTAATAGATTCCAGTGATGCATTTATGTGGTTTATGCTCTTTTCGTTATTGGGTCTGTCATGATTTTTTCTTTAAATTAATGTTGATTTGTTATGTCATTTAGAAAAAGCATAACTCTGTGGGTATTATTATGCTGAGACAGCCTTCCGAGCCGTATTATTATTATTATTATGCATGCACCAATCAGTCAGCCAGAGATGGGAATCGGCCAATCTTCCCGTTATCTTTGATCAACAGGACAAAGTGCAAGGAAATAAAAAGGTTTCATGAACACATCAGCTGTCAGAGCTCCCTCCATGTTCTGTGGGAAAACATAAAACCTCGTGTACTTTAACGCACTTTTATTTATTTTTTTAGTTGAAGAAAAATCCAATAAAGGTTGAAGCGTTGATGTCGTAACCAGGATAGCCGCTTAATCCCTTCATTTTCCTTTGGATTCAGACCTATTATCCTTTATCAAGGAACCTGCCACACACGGTTTCTCCTATTTGTTGTAGTTCTTAAAATATATATTCTGAAATCTGAGTTGTTAAGACTCAGATTGGCAGGTCAGACAAAACCAGCATCGGCCTGGAAAAATCTGATCGGTGCACATCTGATCCTGATTTCTTTGGGTTCACTATTGAAAGTATGGGCCACCATGTAGAGCAAAGCTTTATCTATTTCAACGTCTTTTCATGAAAGTGATTGAGGGAGAGGTTTCAGTTTTTCTTTGCTGGAGGCATTCAGTAGAGGACGAACCAGATGGCAAACATTTTATACACATAATTTATTGTTTTCCCATGATAAATTCTTCTGAGACACTGAACTTGAATTAGTTTTTTATCCAGTGCTTTAAATCTAGTTTCTGTAGTGGTGGGTCTAGTGTAGACTTTTTGTTAATATCCATATGATGAAAAAAATTATAGCCTTTATGTGTCAACAAAGCATCGGTTTATTTCTCTCATACTGACCTGTACTCTAGATTGGCAAATCATGTAGTCTGATCTCTCTTCAGGCCCAGTTTACTGTCTACGGAAACAGTTTTTTTCTGTGTCCTCCTAGTTTTTTGAAACAATGTAAACACTGTCAGAGTTGTTTATCGTGTCCCCTACTTTAGATGAACAGGAAGCTCGGTATATATTGCGTTCCACGCTGTTGGATCTCTCAGCCTTAACTCTCGATGTGATTCTAACTCCAGGTTTCAGACATCCTGAAGAAATTCGCTGTAAAAGTGACCACAGCCAGCATTAAGGAGCGCAAGGAGATCTACGGCGATCTGAAAGAGTGTCTGAAGGGCAAAGGTAAGGCGTGCTTTTGCCATCTGCTTCATCATAAGCTGGCTTGGACCGAGCCTGGGTCTTTAAAACACTGTTTGTGTATTTTTGCCGTAGAGTTACCAGAGCCTGCTGTCAGAGGACTGTGCAAGCTCTTCTGCCTCACTCCACACAGATATCGGTAGGTTTGTGTTGTCACCTGGAAGACCTCACCAAAATGAGCTGTTTTTTTTTTAAATTATGTGTGCTTTGTGTGTTTCGGTTTTTGCTGCTTTTGTATCTTATTTGCTGTTGTGTCATTTAGGGATGCTGCGTCACGCAGAGAGCTGCTCTCTGTCATTGGCCAGCTGGCTGAGAGACAGCCCGATGTCCTGGTGTCCGGCCTCCTCCAGGGCCTTTTGACCTGTGGCGTCATCAGTAGAAACGGGGAGCCAAGGTATGGCTAAAAGCTATTCTTCATGCTAATTCGTCTTTTTACTGTTGGAAAACCTGGTTATTTGCCTTTAAATGGAGCCACGTTTTCAACGAAAATAAGCTTTTGGGTTGAGCAGCAGAGATAAGTAATCCCTGGATTAGCACCGTGGCATGGACAGAATTTCCTTTTCCAAGCTGATTCTGCAGACAGGCCGCTCCATCCTATGCATCCCCAGGTTCTGGAGGAAGTCTCTGATAAAGCCCGCTCTGTGGGGGCGGAGTGTGGGTCCTAAGAATGGAGATGTGGGATCAGCTGTGGTTGCAGGATCTCATCTCTGCCTTGTTTTTCCATAAGAGGAGATGCTGCCCCTCAGCATCACTCTTCCTCCACCAAAAGCTGCTTGTCGTTGGCAGAGAGGATTTAGGCAGTTTTCACTGGTGCAACCCATTAATTCATCTCTGCTGCTCGACCCTACAGAAGCGTTTTGCCACATTCGCTAGTCGTTGCCTCTGCCTCTTCTCATGCTCGGCTCACTTTGTTTGCAGCAAAAGCACCGGCTCTGCCGCCTTCATAGGCTTGTCCTGGACCTGCCTTTTAATTCCCAAAGTGTTTTCTGCACCAGAGAAAAGAGAAGGACCCACCTGGAAAAAAATGGTCAGATTTTTCTTCTTATTGTTGCTTTTAAAGCGAAACAACAGAACGGTGAACCCGAAGTCGTTGTTTTTTTTGGCCCATTGAGACAGAGGTGGTACATGTTGGTGGTCCGGGGGTCGCCGTGCTTCATGTAATCTGTCATTTGCCACAGGTGGAGGTTCAGAGCCTTCTCGTGGCGGAGGTGGTGGGTGGAGCCAAAACCACAGCGAAGAAATCAAGCCTTAAGAATCTCTGTCACCTCTGGGAAGAAGTGAGTAAGCCATTATTGAACTGTGGTTCCAGCCCCCAGCCTCCCCGGCTGCATGTTGGACAAACCAGCTGTACTGAAGTAAAATGAGTTGATCAGTTGGTGTCAGGAACGATCTGTTTGGCATTATAGCATTAAAAAAAAGCTTTCTGTTACTGAGTATGGACGTGATCGCTCTATGCGTCACTCTGAACAGTAATCAGAACATGATATGGATTGTTAACAGGGAAAACTGATGGAAAAGGTTTTCACAACACCTTTGTGTCATTATTAAAACATCTGGTTCTGACCACAAACAGCTAGAAGGCTTGTTAATCAAATGAGCTGTCTTAGGCATCAGGCTGCTCCTTTTATCAGCTTTCTCACAAGGATACCTGGCAGAAGGATAAACAATACAAAAAAGTCGGGACGGCAATGCTTCCACACACTTTTAACCTTAATTGGAAAGTTTATTGGGTCCACTTCTTTCCAGACCTTCTTCTGGCAAATCTCTGAAAACCCTCAGATAATTGCAGAGAACAAGTAGAGCTCATTTGGACGAAGTTTTTCTCTTTGAAAAGCTGAAGCGCTGCTTATTTAGCCAACTGTAGGACAGCGTGGTTGGGCGTTGATGATTTGGGCGTGTTTAGCTGCAACAGGGCTTGGTCTCCTTGTATTCACTCAGTTGGCCATAAACACCTGTGCTGTGTTTACCAAACTATTCTCAGGTTAAACGGGAAGTCTGTTCCCAAACAGGACTGCGAGCTTAAACATCAAGCCAAATTTCCAGCAGAGAACTGAAAAAGAAAACAACTGAGGTGTTAAAATGGCCTAGTCAAAGTCCAAACCTCAGCCTGATTTAAACGCGATGGTGGGTCCTTTTAGAGCTCAGAGACGGGTCGCTCCGGTTGATCTCATGACTTTGGTGTTCAGGAAGTACTGTGATGCGCATGGAGGCTGAACGTGGGACTGAGTTAACATCTGTTTGCCTCCAGCAGAAGCCTGGACTGGTTGATCACTACATCAGCACCCTGTTGACTCTGGACCAGAGCCCTACAACCCTGCCCATGCTGGGGGTGTGCTTGGACTTCTGCTCCGCCCAGAAGGACAAGGCTACAATAGAGAAACACAAGGCGAGTTCATTTAGACGTGAGCTGTCGCTTGTTAAATAACGTTGAGGCTTTTAAACTAGCTGCCGTTTGCCTCTGTCTCACAGAGCGCCCTGTTGGACCTTTACATAAAGTCAGTCCTGATGAGCAAAACCAAGCCGCAGCAGCACATTTTGGACAAGAGCGGCTCCTTACTGCGTCACGTCACCCACTCGGAGTTCAAGGAGCTGCTGCTGCCCGCCCTGCAGAAGACCATGCTCCGCAGTCCAGAGAACGCCATGCAGAGTGAGACTCCCGTCGTCGCTCGTGGCTTTTAACGGTTCAGTGTAAACCCCGTGCCGTCAGTCAGGGTGCTGTTCGTGTCTTTTCAGCCGTCTCCTGCCTGCTGTCCGCTGTAACTCTGGATCTCAGCCAGTATGCCATGGATATCGGAAAGGCCATAGCAAGTAAGGCCCAAACGCACTCTGTTGACTCAGAGTTGCTCAACCCCCCCAGAACAATTTTGGCTCATGGACTAAAAATAAATCACCTGGTAGCTTCAACAAAACGATTAGGTTTCATTTTGCCTCTGGCCTGGTGTTTTAGGCCAGCTGAAGGCCAATAACGCCCAGCTGATGGAGGAAGCTGTCAAGGCCATGGAGAACCTGGCCCAGCAGTGCAGCGACGCCACTGCAGTGCAGGACATCGTCACCCACCTTTTCAAGATTCTCGGAGGTGAGCGTTTAATTTTCCGCCCAGATGGAAGCACTTTACTAACTTTGTTTAGTTTGCCAGCCTGACGTGTTCCTGTTGTGCTTGCAGGGTCTGAAGGGAAGCTCACAGTTGTCGCCCAAAAAATGAACGTGTTGTCAGGTGAGACGTCGTAAATGTGGATTTGTTTACCGCAATATGCAACATTAACGCAATACTGTATAATCTGGACTATAAGTTTCACTTTTTTTTCTTAGTTTGGCCGATCCTGCGACTTATAGTCAGGTGCGACTTGTATATCAATTTTAAATGGTAAATTATACTGACCAACATAAACCGAGGTGTAAACATTACTGTCTATAGCCACAAGAGGGCGCTCTAGGCTTGAGAAAACTATATGCTGCTCCTGTACCACTTAAAAATGTATTAAAATATTAACTTCTAGACACCAAATATAGAAAATATGTTTATATGTTCATTCGCTGTTTCAGTCTGCATTAATGCAGCATGGTGCAGCTAGAAGGGCCCAGACCACGACAGAACCCTGTGAAGCTAATAACAGCTAGCGCTAGCTTACAGCTCTGTTGTCCAGGGGGTTTACAACTTTGTTGATACACATGAGCTTTATGTTGCTCCGAAACATCCGTGTCATACTGTTAGCTTTAGCATGTAGCGCCGTTACGCTCACGGTCTATTTTCAGATTAATTAGACCCAAATACTCTGATGAGAACTTTACCCTGTAACTTTTCACATGGTTGGAGCAAAGAAAGAGGGATCTGGAAGCGTCGCTCTGCACAGTCGCTCTAGATCATGAAGAGTCCGTGACCCTCATCCATGCGCTCTCCTCTTCAACTCAGCACACATGTTTTCCAGGGCATGTGGGTCTGGGGACTAAGATGGCCATGGGCAATGGTTGACGTTGAGTCCAGTGAACCATTTCTCAATTGGACAAATTGTCTTGGATCATTATCCTGCTGAAAAGACTCATTAGTGATTCGTTTTCAGTTTACCCATAGAGTCCACCACATTTTTATAAAAATTCTTCTGGTATTTCAGAGTTTATACAATTTTACCCTCTTGGCAAGGCAAGGCAAGTTTATATCTAAGGCACTTTTCAAAACAAAACGTTTACCAGGTTCCCTGGGCCTTTGGAAGAGAAAAACACCCACAGCACCACGGATCCACCAGCATACATGGAACCGTGGACAGGAGGTGCTTTCATCATTCTGTGTTTCTGCTGCAGCGTTGTCGCTGACAGCTCAGTGATCTGATGATTCGCTCTCATCTGACCAAAGCCCAGAGTTCAGGTCAAACTCACAGTGGTGTTTAGTCTACATGTTTACGTTGGTGATGGTAGGACAGAAACGGCGTGAGGCCCTGCCTGGTGCAGTGAGCTGTGGAGATGCTTTTTTCCTTCCTTTACCACCCTGCCTGCCCGGTGGTCTGCAGCTGCCTCTGTGAGCTTCTTATTCATCATGAAAGATAATGTATTAGTAGTGAAAACCACACAGAACCTCTTATTAATTATTTCATATCTATAATGCTTTAATTCCATATATTGAACCTAGCTTGTTCCGAGGTCTTGCCTGTCTAATCAAACATGTATTTTGGATCATATTCCTACTGAAAAAAAAAGTGTTCTGCTTAAGGGTTGTCCTCGTTTTTTCCATGTGAGTACATGCTGCTGGGAAAAAAGGCTGTAAATTTGTAAGCCTGTGAATAAGAGCGAATGTTTTTGTCCTCGTCTCCTAAGGCATTGGCAGCTGCAGCCGTCATGCGGCGTCGGGAACGTCCAGTCAGACTCTCAGCTCTGCAGTCACCGTGATGTTCATCCCATACTTACAACAGGAAGGTATGGCTGCTCCCCGTTCACCTCACACCAGAAACTCCCCTCAGTCAGCTGCTGCAGCGGCCGTGCTGTCCTGTCCCAGTCTTGGTGCTGTCCTGTCCCAGTCTTGGTGCTGTCCTGTCCCAGTCTTGGTGCTGTGCTGTCCTGTCCCAGTCTTGGTGCTGTCCTGTCCCAGTCTAGAGCGGATGTCCTCTGTTTTCAGTTCACGAGGGCACCCTGGTGCACGCCGTGTCTGTGCTGTCTCAGTGGAGCAGCCGCCTCACGGTGGAGGTTCCTGCCGCTCTGCTGGACTGGTTCAAGAAGGCCTTCACTCTGAAGACCTCCACCTCTGCAGTGCGCCACGCCTACCTTCAGACCATGCTGGGGGCCTTTAAAGGTAAGTCCCCACTGAGCTGAGAGCTGCAGATTCTTCAGCTGCTCCCAGGCCGCTCATCGTTTCATCACCTGCCTCGGCTCTTAGGCGACACCTTGGCCCAGTCCTCGGACCTCGTTCCCCTGCTCCTCCAAACTGTTGAGAAAGCTGCGGCGCAAATCTCCCAGCATGCTCTGCTGGCCGAGGGTGTTGCCGCTTCAGTCCTTTTGAGCCGACTTGCGCTGCTTGAGACGCAAACGGGTGAGACTTTGTTTTCAGTCACGACCCTTTAAACAATCTCCGATATGATTCAAGACCAACGAGGCTTAAAACTGATGGAAACTTTCTTTCTGTCTTCAGAGGCTAAATTCAGCAGCTTTTGGAACCTGATCTTAGACGAGAAGAAGCCATTATTTACCACAGAGAAGTTCCTCTCCCAAGGCAGTGAAGAGAGTAAGCAGGACTGAGGAATTCAGCCTTTGAAATGTGTGAAAGCATGATGACGGCTAACAGGACTTGTTTCTTCCTCCCTGTGTGTGTAGCGCTGCTCGCTGTGCTGCAGCTCTGTGAGAGGCTGTTTCTGGACCACGCTCACCGACTCAACGCCAGCAAGTCACAGTGAGTCCGTCCAGCTGTGGCTCAGAATGACTCGTTTGATCAGGCCTTTCTTCACGATAAGTTCTGGCTGGATACTTAATGGCTCCTTTTCACAGGATTGGTGGAGTTGTTTTGAATATTTTGGTTTCCAGGCTCAGACCAGGCGTGGGGCATGTTTCTATCATACAGTAGTTGAGATGAGAGCTATTCAGCAGCCTAGTGGTGGTCTGCTTCCTTCCTATACCTGTTCTGTTGTGTTTGGGAGGACGGTCCTTCTGGAATCGCCACATTTCTGGAGTTTCTGCCATGCAGCTGTTGATTTAAGGCAAAGTTAAAGACATTATGGGCCGTCTTCCTCCTCTTTCGTTATTTGCTCAGTTCGTACAACGAACCGCTACAAAACGTTTCCACAGCATGATGCAACGGTTTGTTCAATGTTCTTTGGCTATCCAAATACACTTATAGAGCAAGGACTCTTTAGGCAAAACAGAAGTGTGTCAGTAGTCGCCATGATAAGCGCTGTCCGGATAGTGCAGTCAGTAAGGAAGGCTCCCTCTCACATCTGGTTTAGCCTAGGAACCCCACGATGTCCCTTACTGGTGCTAAGAACCCTTAAGGTATCCCACAATCCTTTGTGTGACATGACGTATCAGCACAGCTCAACTCACAGAAATCAATGAAAATGTCAGGAGAGAAGAGAGTGCGCACTTTGTAGGTCATTTTTAGAAGGCTGTAGGTCCAGATTTGGCTAGCATCATCCATGTGTTTCCGTCACGTAATGACGACAGGGATAAAAGCTGTCTGAGATCGGCACAGCACTCCGAAGCTCCTTTTCTCTCCATGATAGTCCTAACTGTTGACCCCATGAAAGGTTACAGAACAGGAGCTAGGAGCTATTATTAAGGGTCTTAAAACCCCACTGTATCTCTTCAGTGGGAGCAAAAAGCTCAACCTTTGTCTAGTTTGACCATCAGCGTTTTAATCAGTAGCTTTTTAGTTTGTCCATGTAGACAGCTGCTAATTTCCACCAAGCTTGACCGAGTTCCTTATTTAGTCAGCACCTTCTCAGTTTGTAGTGAAAGCCATCTTGCTTCACTGGTGACTCTAGTGTTCAGGCGTTCCTAGTCTATGTCAGACATGACCTTGGTGGTAAGTTAGAGGGTTGAAACCCGGACAAATTTGGTTGTTCTAACAGACAAAGATCTCAAGCACAGGTCCAAATTGGTTTTATCAAACTCCTTGATCTGAACTGCACAGATAATTAGTGGATTATCATTAAAAGCCGGCTCCATGCCAGGAAGCCCACCACGTTATCTGATTTCTGCCTGGGCTCATCTTGTCTCCCTGTGTGCCTCCGCTCTGCAGGATGTACCATTACGCCACAGTGGCAGTGCTGTTGTCTCAGAGCTGGCGTGTGAGGAAGAGGGCGCAGCAGTCCGTCAGGAAGCTGCTCTCCTCTCTGGGTGGATCCAATCTGGCTCGCGGCCTTCTCGGAGAACTACGGGTCGTCATCAACAAACACAAAGTACGCCGCTCGTTCCCTCTGCACACGCCAAAGAGAAGGCTTCAAACTGCTATTGTACCAGATTAAAGAATCAGGATTATTTGCTGACGGTCTCAATGATGTCAAACGTCCAGGTTCTGCCTCAGGACGTCCTGGTGTCGGAGTCAGGGGAGCTGACAGAGCTCGGTCGCAGCTACGTTCCTCCTCGTGTCCTGCTGGATGCCTTGTGTGTCGTTTGCTCAGCTGCCAGCCAGTGGGGCGACCCGGCCGAAGCCGAGAACGTGGCCATGGAGACCCTCATCGTTGCTCATCATCCCTCTATAGGTACAGGGATGAGCTGCTCTCCGGTTTCTAACCGTGGAGATCCTGAGGAACGCCGTGTTGATGCTGTCCTCCTGTTTCCTTTTTCAGTCAACGCTCGCCCTGGCTTGTGGCCTGTTCTGCTCGCCTCCATGAATATACGAGCTGAGGAACTTATTGAAAAGAACCTTGAAGCTATCCTGCCGCAGCTGCTGGAGGTCAACGCTGACAGCCAGGTCTGATGAGAACAAACTCTTCCCATTAACACGAGACTCACTAATCAGAGAGTTTAGCCTATTTCCAATCACAGATTTCATAGATCCTATGACCCGATTCTGATTTCCTTAAATAACAACAAAGTACTTTTTTTCTGCTTTTTCTGATGAACATTTTCTAATTACCGTACAAAGATAACTGACTGGGAAGTGCATCTGTAGGGTGAAGTTACAGAGCTGAGTTTGAGTTAATAAAGAAATGTGCCTAATCTCCTTTACTACTCAAACTTTTTTTCAAGGTTTTCAGTTTTTAACCACAAGATTACTTAAAAAAAACAAAACAACTTTGTCCGGCTTAAAAAAAGAAGAAAAGGCTGTAATTTGCTTTATGCTGTTTAAAATTATATTGTGGTGCATGCCAGGGTTTAGGTAGCCTTCCTGTCATGGAGGATCATTAAGCGTTAGTGTTAGAACCAGAGGCAGCATTACATGTATTTTATATCAGCGGCTAGCGTGTTTAACTAATAAAGTAAGTAGACATTGACCTTAACTGACAGATTTCCTAATTCAGGATGATCTGTGACGGTCGTCATCAGAAGGCTAAAAGGAGCAACTTTGCTGTAAAGCACTAAGCTTCCTGTTAGCTGCTAACGGCTAACTCCCGGTTGTAGTTAGCCTGACGAACAGATGCACGCCTCCTGTGGATCAAACTACCGTTTCGTCTCTAAAAGCAATAAGCTATATATGTTCAAACATGGCAGCGATACTGAAAATAGCAGAGTTTTCTTCCCTCGGTAGCAACTTCCAAACAGAAGAGTGTTGTTAACATTTATGTACATATTTACATCCAGTGGTCAGAAAAAGCTCAGGTCCTTGCCGGTTGATCCAGCATAAAATCTGTCCAGCATAAAGTCTTATTTCTAGATGGACGTCTAATATTAACATTTCTTCACATGATTAAAGAGTTTCTAAATCATTTCTCCCTTGTTTAATTATGTCTTTTTTTATAGATTGTAGATGCACATCAACAGCATCACAGAGACTTTTAGTGCGTGAATATTTAGTCTCCTTTTTGGCAGGCGGTGAAAAATGCCGTAGGCGCCCTCAGCGTCCTCTCCCCAAACAAGCTGTTGCCGCGGGTGATGGTTCACGTCATCGAAGGCCTGTCCCAGCCCACTCTGCTGCAAGTCACCAGGGAGGAGTACGCCATCATGCAGACCCCTGATGGAGAACTGTACGATAACAGCATCATCCAGAGGTAACGCTCAGCCGTTCTCTCAGCTGGCCGGGCTTTCTGCATGTCTGCCGGCTGTTCATCCGCTCCTCCCCTCCACTCTGCAGCGCCCAGAAGGAAAACACCAAGAAAGTCAACATGAAGAGAGAAAACAAGGCCTACTCCTACAAGGAGCAGATCATTGAACTGGAGTTACAGGAGGTAGAGTATACTTGTCACCGAGTCTCCACCAGCCGTGTTTCCATTTCAGCAAAAAAAAGAAAACACGCATCGGACGTGTTTCCATCTACTGGTTTGTAGCGAATTAACCGAATTGACGTTGGCTGTAATAAACAGGAAGTAGAGGTTGGTAACTAGTACAGACCACAGATCAGTGATGGAGCCAGGATTTAATGATTGTGGAGATTTAAAAATAAAAATAACGGATGGACTAAACAATGCTCGCGTCTCTCCGTCGCTCCACACGTACCTGTTGTTGCTTCCTGCTCTGTTTCCGAGCATTCTGGGAATATTCAGGAAGACGCCGGCAGCAGAAACTGCTGATCAGTCATGTGAGGTAAACGCTCGCTACGTCTGAACTGATTCGACAATTGTGTTTCCATCTCCTCTTTAGCGCATTTACTGCTTTTCAAAAAAAGTCCCAAACCACCTCAAGCAGGCGTATTTAGCGACTTAATTCGAATTATGCTGTTTCCATCAACCTGTTCTAATGCAAAAATGCGCTTTAAAAAACGTTGATGGAAACACGACTGTTAATTTGTCCCCAAAATGTGTTTTAACCATGCTTCCTCCTGTTTCATTGTGCAGGAGATGAAGAGGAAAAAAGGCATCAAAGATGAAGTGCAGTTAACCAGCAAACAAAAGGAAATGATTCAGAACCAGCTGGAGAAGGAGTCAGCTGTTCGCAAGAGACTCCAGGGGGTACGGTTTATAATTCAGAGAAAACCCTAACAAATTCTATTCGACAGCATTCCTGCTTGTTTCTTTTCCTCATGGTGAACCTCGTGTTCTCTCTAGATGGATGCTGAGCTGCAGAGTGTGGTGGGTCTGCTGGAGGCTACCCTGAAAGCGGGACCCGCTCAGATCACCAGGGAACTCCCCGGCGTCCTTCAGGTTCTGATCCCCCTGCTCCAATCCCCTCTGGCTGCTCCGTGCATCCAGCAGATCTTCTTGGACATCGGCGTGTGCCTCATGCCCAAACACCTTCACCATCTGGGTACGGGGCCTGTTTCAGGACCACTCTGGTGCCACGTGGCTGTGTTGCTGGGAGCTCAGCTCACTGACGCTTCTCTTCCCTCTCCAGCTGTACTCGTGGGTCATGTGACGCTACGCTTGCTGAAGCCTGAGTGCGACCTGGACCAGGCTTGGGACGAGGAGGACCTGGACACAGCAGCCAACCGCACTGTGTTGCTGTTGTACGACCACACTGTCCCACAGAGAGAAGGCAAGACTGCAGGTGAGCACGTTCCCAGGTAGACCGGCCTTTAATTGGACCTGATCTACAACAGCAGTCTTTACCATTTACCGGCAAAACACAAACTCAGGTGCTTCAAATATGTGAAACGATTCCAACTTTAAAAAACACGAGACTGATGTTTGGGTTGGCTTTGACATTTATATAAATATATTTCTATAAACGCTAAACTATTAATGCCAAACAGGGCCATGATTTATGCAAGCTGAATGGATTTAGCTGATAAAATAGCCTTACATATGGTCCTCTTCTGCCATCTGCAGGAAATGTATTGTAACAGCAGGCTTCTTAATTTGATGGCACATTGACACATAAGTCCACCATTAAAGCTTTGTTGATTTAATTACATTTTTTAGAACCATAAACAGTCCTGTGTAAACTCGAGGCTCACTTTGTTCTGTTAATTACTCTGGAGGAGTAACTTTTATAATAAGCACTGTCGTTTGATCTTTAACGACCGTGCAATTCAACAAATGAATCGTTTGGTTATCTAACATAACCCCAGTTCTTAGAATAATATGAGCAAGGTGTCTCGCTATGGGATGCAGCCTCCTGCAGCCCTGATAGAAGCATTTATCTCAATCTGCCAATCCTGATTGGCCGGTGAAAGTGCTCGTCTTACGCCACGCCCAGTAGCCCCGACTACTAAAGCGTGCTCAGATCACGTCACTTCAATTCAAAAAGCAAACCTCTTCTCACCGCCCAGCAAGAAGGGTTGTCTGGCGAGACACCTCGCTCATATTATTCTAAGAACTGGGGTTATGTTAGATAACCAAACGTTCTTTTTCATAATATTCACTCGGTGTCTCGCTATGGGATATGGTAGCTCCCGTATTGCCAGACAGCTTATCGAACAAGAACCGGCCGTATGGGGAAGGTCCATAAGTTCCGTTATGACTCCAGGACCGCACTGGCCACGCACGGCCTGGACACGTCAAGCATGTAGAACCGCACAAAAGTCAGAGGCGAGGACCAACTCGCTGCCGAACAAATGTCCTGAACGGACACTCCCTTGAATAAAGCCCAGGACGCGGCCATCCCGCGGGTAGAGTGTGCACGTAAACCCGCCGGGGGCTGCAGACCCCTGCTTTCATACGCCAAAGCTATAGCCTCTACCACCCAGTGGGCGAGGCGCTGCTTTGTGATCGGCTGTCCCTTACGGGGCTCCGCCCAGGAGACAAAGAGCTAATCACTCCTCCTGATGTTCTGTGTCCTGTCCATATAAGAGCGTACGGCCCGAACAGGGCACAACATGTGCGCTCGCTGTTCACCGGGGGAAGCGGAGAACGCCGCCAGCTCGATCGGTGAACAAGAACCAACTACTTTAGGAACAAAAGCTGGGTTGGGTTTCAGAACCATACGCGTGTACCCCGGGTCGAACCGAGTACATGCGGGGTTCACAGAGAGCGCATGAATGTCGCTGACTCGTTTCGCAGAGGCCAGAGCCAGTAACAGCACTGTCTTAAGAGACAGATGTTTAAGACTGGTCCCCAACAATGGCTCAAAAGGGGGCCCTTTGAGCCCTTCCAGAACCACCATCAAATCCCACGGGGGCAGCAAAGGTTTGGAGACAGGGAGAAGCCTGCGCGCGCCCTTCATAAACCGGCACACCAAAGGGTGTTGGCTCGCCGTTTTGTCCCCAAATCCTATATGGCACGCTGCTATAGCAGCCAGATAGACCTTAACCGTGGAAAAGGCTTTTCCTTTATCAATCAGTTCCTGTAAAAACGACAGAATCGCTGGTACAGAACACTGAAAAGGAACGTAGTCCAGTTCAAGACACCACCGCTCAAACAGTCCCCACTTGGAGCCATATAGAGTCCTAGTGGAGGGAGCCCTGGCATTTTGGATAGTATTAACTACACTCTGAGGGAGCCCAGCAGTGGTCAAATTGAGCCACTCACGGGCCAGGCCCACAGCTGCAGTCGCTCCGGGTGCGGGTGGAACACTGTCCCCGCCCCCTGCGAGAGCAAGCTGCCAAGGCTGGGCGCACAGCATCTGGAATATCTCCGCCAGCCAGTGTTGTGCTGGCCAGTGTGGAGCTATCAGGATCAGCTTGTGATTGGATGCCCTCACTCTCGCGAGAGTAGGCGGTATCAGGGCCAGCGGGGGGAACGCGTAGAGCAGCTCGTGCGGCCAAGCGTGCGCTAGTGCGTCTACGCCCAGGGGAGCATTCAGGGTCCTCAGAGAGAAGAACAGCTCGCATCGAGCGTTTTCCCTGGACGCGAACAGATCTATCTGGGCGCGGCCATAGCGCGCCCATATCTGCTCCACGACTTGCGGGTGCAGCGTCCATTCCCCGTACATTGGCGCGCCCCTGGACAGCAGGTCCGCACCTGTATTTAAATCTCCCGGGACGTGCGTCGACAAAGCTTGAGGGCCTCGTTGTCCTTCTTTTTTGCCTCGCATCTCTGCTGCATTGTGGCCAATGCGGAGCCGAAGATGCCTTCAGGGATGATTGGCATATCCAGGATGTCATCCCACTCCCTGTCGGTCAGGTTAGCGAGACGAGCCATCTCGCTCGCTCCTGGACGACGAGGGTTGCCATCACTTTTCCCGTGGCCTGGACCGAGACACGTTGGATGCAGAGAGACAAATGGGCGATGACCACCATTTCCTCCCACGCGTCCGGGTCTTGCTCCTCAGCGGACGCGCCAAACAACTCCGCTTGGTAGGCGGTGAGGATGGAGAGGGCGTTGAGGGCTCTGGCCGAGAGGGCAGCTGCTTTGTACGCCCTTTCGGTCAGCGCAGACTGAAAACGCTCGGGCTTAGCTGGCAGCGTCGGGCGCCTGGGGGAAGCTGCGGACAGCTGGCTCGCGCTGCCTGGGCAGAGATGCGCAGCTACCGGGACTTCCACCATCGCCTCGCAATCAAGGGATGCCGCGCCCGCAATGGGGCTCCTGTTGCTGTACGGGCAGTTAGTCCATGTTTTGGAGAGCTCAGTCAGCAACTCGGGGAAGACAGGAAGAAGCTGCTTCATCACATTTCGCGCCAAGGGAAGCCGTTTGCCTTCATAGCGGGACCGGGTGGGCTCCGCTATTGCAATCGGCCAGGGGATCTCCAGTTTCTCTGCCGCGCGTTTGCACACTTCGAGCAGGTCCACATGGAGGGAGGGAGCTGGTGAGCTCGCTCCCCTGTCTTCCCTGGTGGAAGGGCTCGGCAGCTTCGGCTTTTCAGTCTGGACTGGGGCCATGAAGGTGTCATCCTCTTCCTCGTCCTCTGATATGAGGAACGAGGTGTCGTCATCCTCCTCCATGGGGCTAACATCCAGCACGTCTTCCTCGGGAAACGGGGGAGCACGGAGCTGCTCGCACTGGGCACTCCAGTCGTAGCCAGTCTCCGGGGCTTCCCCAGCCATGTCCTCGTCCTCCTCCGCGGCTGCCTCTTGGGCGGCGGTGGGGAGGAATGGGTCACGGTCCGAGATGCTAACCTGGCGGGCTAGTCTTCGTCTGAGGCTCTTGACCGTGAACACTTTGCAGTGCCCACAGGACCCCGGGAACTTCGAGGGCTGACCTGGCGTGGTCGACCCCCAGACAGGTACTGCACACCGGGTGGGTGTCCTTCCCCGAAATTTTGTTCCCGCAACCACAAAGACGGTAGTCTCCTCTGGTGTGAGGGTTTTTGACGGTTGCCATTTTCCGACGAGCTGGAGTGCTGGTAGGGAAAGGGATCGTGGCTAGCTGGTGTGCTAGCGTGGTGGGGTCGAGAAATTCGCTGGTGTGCCAAATGCTCGACCGACTCGAGCGTCCGCGGAGGGGAGCCGAGAGGGATTCCGCCGTGGAGTGAACGGAAAAAAAAAACGATACCAGTCCGGTCTGGAGTGAGCGGACAGGGCAGAAATCGAAGCACAGTGCTAGCGTCCGGCGACGGAAGCTAGCAAGGTCCGTCTATGGGCAGTTAAGCTAGCAAAAGGCTCCGACGTGAGATAAGCTCTGAGGTGAGAAGAGGTTTTGAATTGAAGTGACGTGATCTGCGCACGCTTTAGTAGTCGGGGCTACTGGGCGTGGCGTAAGACGAGCACTTTCACCGGCCAATCAGGATTGGCAGATTGAGATAAATGCTTCTATCAGGGCTGCAGGAGGCTGCATCCCATAGCGAGACACCGAGTGAATATTATGAAAAAGAACTTTGTGTCTAATTTTGAAATCAACACAATAACAGAAACAACATAATCAACCAACAAGAGATGGTTGCTGAAACTACTTTGCCAGATTCTGCTGTCCTGTGGAGGCCACCATGCAAAAAATGGAAACATTTACTGTAAATTTCAGCAAATGTGAAATTTGTTTCCCTGTCTTTACAGTGATGTGCATAATGCAATAAAAGTAAGAAAGAAACTGATCCCTGTACCTTCCTGTGTGTCCGTGCGATGTGACTCGCTCAGCCGGGGCTCTGGTCTCCCTCATGTAGGAACATGATTATAGACACAGAAACAAATGTCTGCGTTGTAAAAGTGCAGTTCTCTTTGTTGTAATGAAGTCTGAATTCATACAGTGTCGCACCAAAGTGAGTACACTTTGATAAAATGTAGTCAGTGTACAGCCAGTCTATCAGTGTAAATCTGCTGTCTCTCATAATAACACAACTATTCATGTCTAAACTGGTGGCAACAACAGTGAGTACACCCCTCAGTGAAAATGTCCACCTTGGTGTGGTTTTGGTGGCATAGACATTGTTTACGTAGACGCCTCAATAGGTGCTGCAGCGCATCCCGCGTCGCCGCCATATTGGAAGGGTCTCTCCTACTCTAGGCCAGCATAGGAGCTGATAGGAGTAAATGCAAAGGGAGCAACTTTGCCCGTTTTTTCTGCAGCTTAAGGTTGCCATAAGTGGCAATAAATACTGAAAGTAGATCACACTGTGCAGATCACCATTCTTGGCTGAGATTGGTTCAGAAGATGAGTTTTTACTTGGTGAGAACAAAGCGAAAACCCAACAGATGGACCATAATTTTATACTTATTAATTTGTTATCTCTGTATTTCACAAACTGAGGCTGAATCACGTTGCCAAGTTAAGTACCCTGGAGTTATAGAGTACCAACACATGCAAGAAGCTGTGCATAAACCGTTCTCTTTCAAGGAAAAGAACACTTTTCCTGGCCTTTAAAAAGTATATGCATACATAGCACGTAAAAATATGAAGAAATTATTGTTGGTGTGTAGAGAATGCTAACAGCTTCCTTGGTACAAATAAATGCACTGGGGCCGCGTGAGAGACCCATCCAAGATGGCGGCCACGCTGAAACGTCATCGCCAATAGGCAGCGCCTGTCCATGGGGCGTCCATCTATAAAATGTCTGTTTGCTGGTACATTTGCATATTGTGTTTCTAATGTGTCACGCTATCCACCAACACCTACTGGCAAAATGGTTTAAGTGTTTCAAAGCCGTCAGGAGCACCCGGCCAGCGGAAACACTTTGCTGGTCCTTCCATCATGACCGCTAAGGACTAATGCGATTGCTGAAATGGGGTTTAACCTTTAGAAAATTGCAATTAATCATCTTTCCACTAAAGCGGACATCATGCATCCCTGGATATATCTGAACTGAGTTTTTGACCAATAATGAGATGACCGTTTTTCAGCGTCCACCTGTTACTTCAGTGAAAAATAAAAGATTACTGTCTCTTTTTGTTTCTTCCGTCAGATGTAGCTCCACTGGCTGCTCCTGCCTTCTCCTTCTGCTTCCCTCTCCTCAACGCGATGCTCAGGGAGTCTTCAGGCAGCACCGAGGAGGCGGAGAGCTTGATGAGCAGAGCCCTGCAAGTCATCAACGTGCACTCGCAGCTACGGGCCAGCACGGCCAGCGATGACATGGCCATAGACGAGGTAGAGCCGTGACCCAGCTCCGGTTTCTCTTTCCTCTGTTAGCTGTAGCATCACGGTTGACCAGTTGGTGCCTTTGTATGTTATAGTGTTCAAAAATGAAATGTGGTAAGAATTTTTGACAACATAAAATTGTTGATGTTTGCCAACCTAAAGAAACCATAATATGGTTGAGGTGGTTGAGGTTGTTTTACAACGATGATACTGCTTTTGCTTCCCCAAAGGGTGCCAATAATTGCTGTGTAAATCCTGTTTGGGTTCATTTTATTCTTATTGTTTTGTGGGGTTCTGACTGTAATAAAATCCTTTTAGGTCCTCTGTTACATCCCGCTCTGTTTTCCCTGTTTACCTTTTTATCATATCATTGCCCTTTAGCTGAGCATGTCCTTTAAACAGCGGCTGTTAAATGATGTTATCCCGGGATGTAAAGAAAAAGAGTTGTGTGGCTTTAACATTTGGTGCTGACAGCCTCGGTGTGCTCGTTGCTTTCTTTTAGAACGGCCCTGAACTCCTTCCACGCATGAACATGCTGCTGCTGCTGACCAGAGTCATCTCTACAGCTACCCCAAGACTCCAGGTAAACCAGTTATTGGACAGCATTTAGCTTTCTTGCCACCAATAGTAATGAATAAGATGTTCTAAAAGTAAATCAGAGCAATGAAATTTTATTCTGTATGCACTCTGTACATACAGAATGACAATAAAGTTGTCTAAGTCAGAAGGCCTTTTGATAACAGGGTGTGTGAAGTCTTTTTTTTAATCTATTCCACTACATTTGGTTCAACAAACAGAACATGGGTTTTCTTCTTGTCTTGTGAGACGTTCCGCTCTCCTGGTTTCAGGTGTTGGCATCCCAGTGCCTCACAGTGCTGTGTGCCAGCGCAGGAGGAGGAGACGGCTGCACTGTAGCCGAGCAGCAGGAGATAGACGTCCTGCTCAACGCCCTGCTCTCTTCCTGCTTCTCCGTCCGAGACGCCGCGCTCAGGGTGAGCTTTGGAACGTAGTAACAAACCAGGATTGATGCTAACGCGGGAGCTCTTTGCTCTAAAAAGAAAAGTTTACACTGATGGAATGACCACATGGTACGTGTCGGACAAGTGTTTTTACATATCGTCTGTTTTGTGTGAAGGGATTGGTGGAGATGGAGTTTGCGTTGCCCACAGACAGCACAGAGAGCAGCGGGATGAGTTTGCTGCGCAGGCTTTGGGTTGCCAGGTTTGACGTAGAAGAGGAAGGCCGACTCTTGGCTGAAAAGTATGTCAAAGGACTTTTCACTCCTGTTTGTTTCTTGTTGCTCATCTTTGGAGCTCAAGTAAAGCAAATCTGTCTAGTGGTTTGACTCGAGGTAAAAGCTTTCTGACAGCTTTGCTCGTGGCTCGTCTAAATCAAAGCGCCGTCTTTGCTCCTGTTTCGTAATAACATTGTGCTTCTCCGTGTAGAAACAAATAACCTTTTGATTTAAAAATGCCACGTGAAGGAATGCCCTGTGAAGGAATAAGTTTTGATTTTGCGACTCAGTACATGTGGTGGCTTGTTCCCCTCAGGCTGTGGGAGTCCCTGGGCTTGGAGCTGGTCCCTGAGCTCTGCTCCATGCTGATTGGAGACATCACTCACCACGAGGAGGCCATCCGCACCGCGGCAGCAGAGGCTCTGTCCAGTGCCGTGTCCCAGTACCGAGAGCAGGCCGCCACGGTGCTCGGCCAGCTCACCGAGCTCTACCATCAGAAACTTTATGTGAGGTTGCTTTTCAACAGGTTTTTACCACCGGCTGAAATAGGAAAAAGTATAACAAAACCAAATGTGTTGTTTTTCTGTGTGTAGAGGCCGCCTCCTGTCCTGGATGCTCTAGGAAGAGTGATCTCAGAATCTCCCCCTGACCAGTGGGAGGCAAGGTAGGAGAGCTGCTTTCAAATAAGTGGTATAGATACCTGTGGGAAAACAAACTTTAATGTATTCTCCTGGGATTTTAGGTGATAGGCCAACACCACATAGTGGACAATGGTGACATGGAAGGGAAATTAGACATGCATTAAAAACATTTTACCATAACACTCTGAAAGGAGTGGCTTGTGTTGTTGTCCAGAGCTCACAAGTCAATACTTTAACCACCTCTGACGAGATTTATATATTTAAAAACACACATCTCACAGGAATGGGGTGACAGAAAACTTTAGTGGTTTTGAAACCATGACTTTTTCACCCTGGGGTATACTGTGAAACTGGCCCATGCTTATTAAAAACAGATTTTTTTTGGATTGAAAGCTACTCTGACTGGCCCTTTCTGACCAGGGAGGTTCTATCACTTGGAGCCTTGGCTGTTTGTTGGTGGCTTGTTGTCCTCTTCGCAGGTCTCCAGTCTTCTACAGCCTCTAACAGGTTTTCATCCAGGATTCTCACCTTTACTTTGGCATCTGACCAGCTTCCTGGTCGGATGCCAAAGTAAAGGCTTCCACGCGCCATGATGCTGCCTCCAGAAAAAAATTAAAAGCTCGTTTACCGTTTCCTTCCACTATACTTCACTAGTCTGCCATATAAAAAATTAAATGTGTAAAAGTTTCTGGTTGTAGATTGATGAAATGTGAAAAGGTTCAGTGGGGATGAATGCTTGTGCCAGGCTGATAACCCAGTGGTTCCTTCTTATTTCCAACAGGTGTGGCATTGCTCTGGCTCTGAACCAGATGTCCCAGTACCTGGATGAAGCTCAGGTCACCCCGCTCTTCCTCTTCTTTGTCCCCGACGCCCTGAATGACCGCCACACCGAGGTGCGGCGCTGCATGCTGGACGCTGCCCTCTCAGCGCTGAACAGCCATGGAAAGGTACTCCTGAGTTTTTCTCACGCTGGGTCTTGGCTGAGCGCGGCGCCTGATCACCCTGTTATGTGTGTGTGTGTGTGTGTCAGGATAATGTGAGCTCTCTGCTGCCGGTGTTCGAGGAGTTCCTGAAAAACGCCCCGCAGGATGCCAGCTACGACTCCGTGCGCCAGAGCGTAGTTATTCTGATGGGATCTTTGGCCAAACATCTGGATAAAAACGACCCGAAGGTCAAACCCATCGTGGCCAAGCTTATAACGGCTCTCTCAACGCCGTCACAGCAGGTAAATCATTTGTCCCAGCTACGCACATAAACTGTTTAGCCTCGGTAATACAGGTTCTGATGGGGGCATCCAGCTTTTTTGTTTTTTAAATACATCTCTTATACATTTCAAAAATGTTGCTTTTGATTCATGCAAATGACCTTTTCACCCCAAGGTCCAGGAGTCCGTGGCCGGCTGCTTGCCTCCTCTAGTCCCTGCTATCAAGGAAGACGCAGCAGGAATTGTACAGAATCTGCTGCAGCTGCTGCTGGAGAGTGACAAATATGCCGAAAGGAAAGGCGCAGCGTACGGACTGGCCGGACTGGTCAAAGGTCTGGGGATCCTGGCTCTAAAGCAGCAGGACATCATGACCACGCTGACCGACGCCATCCAGGACAAGAAGAACTTCAGACGGAGGGAAGGTCAGTGGCTCGATGTTCTGCCTGCACCGTCTGTCCCTGCTGACGGCTCTAAACACTCAAGACTTTTATTAGTCCCCTGGAGATAGTGGTTCAAAAAGCATTAAGCAGACGGTTGGCTGATTGATGCTCAAAATTGGAGGGAAAATGAAACGTAATAGTTTTGAATGTGAAAATCCTTTAATGTCTGTAGTGTTAACACGACACACAGAAACTGAGCTTGAATGTGTTTTGAAGAAACAAAGGTACATTGTTGATCAGAATTAACCAGTGGCCACATTTATCAGCATCCCTGGTTAAAATGTGTAAAAAGCCTCAAACAAATTGTTTGTAGCAGTAGCATAATCTCACATAAAATATCTCTGAGTATATTTACTCTGTGGGGAAACTATCCATTAACAAATAAATAATTAACAAAATCTCCAGAGACGTCATTATTGGTCCAGCTGCTTGGGGCGTAGGACGGAAATGTTTCTCAGGGTTGGTTCATGGAGAGAGGGACCTTTGATGATCAGGAGGCACAATCCCTCCTGATCATCCTGAATCCAGGCCCTTTCTCTTCCTTTCCTCTCCTCAGCTTGTCCCACAGGTTTTCTAGGATTTAGATCTGGCGCCTGAGATGTGATGAGGGTTATTTTGTGTGTGCAGAACCTTTTTCTGTGTCTGTTGGGTCAAATGTTGTGGTTAGATCTGAAGAAGATTCTCCATCTCCTCCCTTCAGATGTCGCGGTAGAGATTACTAAAGTCCACATGCTTACAGCGGGGATGGTTGGATAGATTAGTAGGCGTTAACATTTATGCTACCAGTTAAAATAAAACAATCATTGCTCAACATACCGGTTTTCACTTCTGATTAAATATATTGAAACTGCAGATGTAAAATATCAGTGACACGATGCAGCTGCAATAGGTTCTGAAGTTATTTTGAGGCTGTTTACACATTCTGCACCCTCTACTCATCTGCTCTCCTAGTACTAACCCTAGGCCTGAGCAACCCTCTGCAGAAGCTCTGATTACACGTGGCTTCAGAAACACTGGTGTCGTTGCAGGAGCCCTGTTTGCCTTTGAGATGCTGTGTAACATGCTGGGGAAGCTGTTTGAGCCCTACGTGGTCCACGTGCTGCCGCACCTCTTGCTCTGCTTCGGAGATGGGAACCAGTACGTTAGGGAGGTGAGTGGCCGCAAGGGGATCCAGTCAGCTCTGATGTTTAACCCAGCTAACCCAGCTGATACTTAGAACCCAAATGAAGATGCAAGGGTTTTAGCATTTAGGACACGATGCTTTGTAGCCTGCAAAAAAACGGTATCAGGCAAAAATCACTGAATGTACGATTAAAAAAATATGACAAACGGTGGTGTTTTCTCCTCTCTCTGCCGCCTCTTATATTACTGACTTTAATTTCCTTGCGACTTGGTTGAGAAAGTAGCTCCATTTTTATTGCTTGTGATCATGAAGGCTTTAAATGAGAGGATTTCTTCTTTAATGTTTGTTTTTTGTGTTTTACTTGGACCTTCTGGCTGCTGCTTCTTCCAGGCTGCAGATGATTGTGCCAAGGCTGTGATGAGGAACCTGAGCGCCCACGGTGTGAAGCTGGTCCTCCCCTCTCTACTGGTGGCCCTGGAGGAGGAGTCGTGGAGGACAAAAGCAGGTAAGGTGCACACCTGGAAGTAGTAGACTCACAACGATACATGATTTATTTGGCATATAAACACTGTTTTGTTGAGCTGTAGCATTTATAGTCAACCTTTCAGTTCTAGTGCTTTGTTTATTAGAATAATCTAGTCTTTACCTGCTTCTAAAAAGGTGATTTTAGTCCACCTTCAGGTGTCCAAAATCTCAGAAAAGATTCATGTTTCATTCTGTAATGTAGCTGCTTGTCCGTGACCTTTCTCCTGCTCCCAGGCTCGGTGGAGTTGCTGGGTGCCATGGCGTACTGTGCACCCAAACAGCTGTCGTCCTGCCTGCCCAGCATCGTGCCCAAGCTGACGGAGGTGCTGACCGACTCCCACGTCAAGGTGCAGAAGGCTGGCCAGCAGGCGCTCCGGCAGATCGGCTCCGTCATCCGCAACCCGGAAATCTTGGGTAAGTTACCGACATCCGGGCCGAGCTGCCGCCACACAGAGCCTGCTGCTAGAGCGTAACGAAGCACGCGCAGTTCAGTGAGCATAATGCTCACTTTCTGCAGGGTTTTTAAAAATCATTAAAGTAATGCAAAATAAAAGGGATTGTCATCGGCATGTCAGAGCTGCACCGGGGAATTAGTTGGAGAGCCGGTTCTGATTGCTTTGTGTTTACTCCGGTGATCCAAAACTAAGAATATGCTCTTTTTTTTTTTTTTTTTTAAATCAGTGAACGCATCACACCGAGCGCTAAAAGGTTGTGCCGACAACAGCGCTTCTCTGCGTTTTTCTGTAGGAAGAAGATAGTTGGCTGCTGTCAACATTAGTGATGTGAAGCATCTAGAAAAGCAGCTATATTTACTGGAGAAGCTCTTCATTTAGGTTATAACAAGACATCTGGAGGATGAACACATCACAGCAAAGTAGCTCTGAGTTTTTGAGGATATTGACCACCCACAGGAGCATCCACTTCTCATCAGCAGAGATTTCCATTAATCCAGCGTGTCGTAGAACACGCTGGATTAATGGAAATCTCTGCTCACCCCACAGGGAGTTAACACTCACTGGTGCTAACCAAATCTGCCTCGTCGCTAATATCTAATATTTAAAATATTTAATATTTAAAATATCTAATATTTAAAATTTAAAATAATTTGTTATGGTTCTGAAATGAGAGAAGTCCTGTTTAACACGGGGAACGCCAGCTGCTCTCTCTCTGTCACACATGCTGTGACATCAGCTCCTATAAATAACGATCAATCACAGAAAGTCGGCTTAAAGGTTCTGCATAAACAATAAATGATTAACACTCACTATACATTAAAGTAAATCTGAGCCTTTACTCGTTAATATTTTGTAAAATGATGCTGTGGAAAATAATGATATCTTGTGATATGACACACTTCCATGTTTAGCTATGTAAACTTTTAGAGTTCAGTGATCAAGACGAGAGACAGATCACTCTCTAAAACGCTCTATTTTTTTCCTTGTCTTATTTGACTGTTTAATTAATAAAATGTTCTTTACAAAGCTTTACAAATCAGTAATTGGCCACAAAGATTGGTTAATTTCTACCAGTTATTGAACCCTAAGAATGCTCGTTAAAACCTTTAACGACGGTGAGGTCATTTGTAAATCATCACAATAACACCAGAATCTGCGGAGTATCATGAATGTGACAGTATAAACACGTCCTCCATGTATTTGGTACCAAGCTACTGCTAATGGCTACGGTCATCGTGTGGAATGGTTTTTGGAACTGTTGCCAAGTCTGCTTATTATAGGTGACTATGAGCTTGTTTTTTTCGCTTTTAATTTCCACGAGTTGCAGGTTGTGTTTTTTTGGACTCGTTTCTGGGCGTGAAGTCGCTTATTTGGGCTCTAAAATTGGCGAAACCAGTTATAAAGAGAGCTGGTGGCGCTGCTTGGCTACAGACACTGAACAGGCTGATATCACTCCGCCCCCCTGCATAGTCCCTAAGAGGGAGGCAAGACGAACAACCGAGCCGTCTCTGCCGGGAGAACAGAGTAGTTGCTGGACCAAACTGCCCTGTTTGTAACAAAAAGCAAAAATAAACTTCACTGTTATTATATTGAGTTAACTTACCCGCTGTCCAGCAGAAAGCTGCAACCTCTGCATCCCTTTGAAGCCCCGCTCCCTCATTGTCTCCACCTGGTAATAATAGCTACGCTGATGTAGCCTCTCGTTTTCTCCTGGTTATTACTACTTTTTCTTGGTTACTTCCACTTCCCTCTTGCTGGGCAAACAGTGTGAATAGTCCTCCATTTCAACAGAAAACGGCAAATAGAATGATCTACGGTCGTCTTTGTTTGTTTATACTCCTCCACCACCAACAGCAGGTCTTCATATATGAGGCAGATGGGGAGAACAGAAGGCTGACAAGTCTGTCCCCTTTCATCTACTGTAATCAGAATCAGAAATAGCCTCCCAGTGGGTGCAGCTAAATATTTATAAAATAGTACTTCAAAGCTATGAGAGCACTTTAATTTTTGGTGTGAGGTTAATAGACTGTGGCAGAATATGTATTTATAAAAGCAATACTTGGTTTTTGCAGATTAAAAGCTAAATTAGTTACACGCTGTCCCTTTAAGGATTTAACTTTGTCTTGGTCCAGCCATCACTCCGATCCTGCTAGACGCCCTCACCGACCCATCCAGGAAGACCCAGACGTGCCTGCAGACATTGCTGGACACCAAGTTTGTCCACTTTATCGACGCGCCCTCCTTGGCCCTCATCATGCCCATCGTCCAGAGAGCCTTCCAGGACCGCTCCACTGACACCCGCAAGATGGCTGCGCAGATCATCGGCAACATGTACTCTCTCACTGACCAGAAGGTTTGAACGGCTTGAACTTTAAATTTACCTGCAAGATGATTGGTTCTAAAAATGTGAACCATATTTGACACGATGCGTTATCCGACCCACAGGACCTGTCGCCCTACCTGCCGAGCGTTATTCCTGGGCTGAAGGCGTCTCTGCTGGACCCAGTGCCTGATGTGTGTCTAGTGAACATAGACAGCCTCTCATCACTAATACTGGCTGGTGTCTGGTCTGTGTGAAAGCTGAACATCTCCTCCTCCTCCCCGTCCAGGTGCGCACGGTCTCGGCCAAGGCTCTGGGTGCCATGGTGAAGGGGATGGGAGAATCCTGCTTCGACGACCTGCTGCCTTGGCTCATGGAGACCCTGGCATCTGAGCAGAGCTCCGTAGACCGCTCTGGAGCCGCTCAAGGTCAGTTGTCCTGCTCTACATCTACGCGCTCCCCGTCACTCATCCGCGTCAGGGAATAAGCGCTCTGACGGTCCTCTCAGGTCTGGCTGAGGTGATGGCCGGGCTGGGGGTGGAGAAACTGGACAAGCTGATGCCCGACGTGGTGCAGACTGCCAGCAAGGTGGACATCGCGTCTCACGTCAGAGACGGCTACATCATGATGTTCATCTACCTGCCTCTCACCTTCGGAGACAAGTTCACCCCTTACGTGGGACCCATCATCCCCTGCATTCTCAAGGTGCTGCCTGCTCAGAAAGCTCTTCTGCTTTTGGAGCTAATCTGCAGGCTTTAGGTTAAGCTCGTCTTTGAAAGGCTCATATTTAGCGAAGCAGAATTTTGAATCTTCCGGTTCTGTCCTCCAGGCTCTGGCGGACGAGAACGAGTACGTGAGGGACACGGCGCTGCGAGCCGGCCAGCGGATCATCAGCATGTACGCCGAGACGGCCATCGCCCTGCTGCTCCCCGAGCTGGAGCAAGGCCTGTTCGACGACCTGTGGAGGATCAGGTCCGGTCCCGATCGGCACCGATGAGAAGCTCTAAGGTGACCGGCTCTCTCTCACGTACTGAAAGTGCTTCTGTTGGTTTCCAGGTTCAGCTCGGTCCAGCTGCTGGGAGACCTGCTGTTCCACATTTCCGGCGTAACGGGGAAGATGACCACAGAGACGGCCTCCGAGGATGACAACTTTGGCACCGCTGCGTCCACTAAGGTTTGTAGACGTTTCCTCATCAACCCACTGCAGATTGACCCCCGTGTATTTACAGCCCCCCCCACCAGGAGTACGGCATCGTTTGGGTTACATGTTGCTCAGCGCTGTCCTTCCTCCCCGCCAGGCCATCATCTCTGCCCTGGGAGCCGAGCGAAGGAACCGCGTGCTCTCAGGCCTCTACATGGGCCGCTCCGACACCCAGCTGGTGGTCCGACAGGCTTCTCTCCACGTGTGGAAGATTGTCGTATCCAACACCCCCAGAACCTTACGAGAGATCCTCCCGACGCTGTTCTCCCTGCTGCTGGGCTTCCTGGCGTCCACCTGCCCCGACAAGAGAACGGTATCCTGCCTCGTGTCTTTGAGCCAGTCCCCGTCGCCTTTTAGCTTGCAGGTTCACGCCTGGTCTGCTCTGGTTTTTAGATCGCCGCCCGGACGCTGGGCGATCTGGTGAGGAAGCTGGGAGAGAAGATTCTCCCGGAGATCATCCCCATCCTGGAGGACGGGCTGCGCTCGGACAAGAGCGACGAGAGGCAAGGCGTCTGCATCGGGCTCAGTGAGATCATGAAGTCCACCAGCAAAGATGCGGTACGTTAGCACCCTCATGAAGAAGCTGTGAGGACGGGGCTGAGCGTTGTGATGAAAGGGGAAAACGGCTAAGCGGATGTTTATCCAACAGGTGCTAGTCTTCTCTGAGTCGCTGGTCCCGACTGTGAGGAAAGCTCTCTGCGACCCCCTGGAGGAGGTCAGAGAGGCGGCGGCCAAAACCTTTGAGCAGCTCCACGCGACCATCGGTCACCAGGCGCTGGACGACATCCTGCCTACGCTGCTTAAACAGCTGGTGAGCGGGAGGAAAGGACGGGTTCTGATAAAAAATCCTTTCAGTTCTCCTGTAAAACATGCGGCCTTTTCCTCCAGGATGATGAGGACACGGCTGAGTTTGCTTTGGACGGCCTGAAGCAAGTCATGGCGGTGAAGAGCCGCTCTGTGCTGCCCTACCTGGTACCAAAGGTGAGACAGCGGTGGGTTTTCCTGCTCGCCTCTTGTGGAGTCAGTCTCTGCGATGGGAGTAATTTTCCTCTGATGTGTGCTCCAGCTGACGGCTCCTCCCGTGAACACCCGCGTGTTGGCCTTCCTCTCTGCCGTGGCAGGGGATGCTCTGACACGCCACCTCGGCGTCATCCTGCCCGCCCTCCTCTCCTCACTTAAAGGGAAGCTTGGTACGGAGGAGGAAGCCCAGGTAAAGCCAGCATTTACTCATTGCTACTTGTCAACCTGTTTGTTCTTCCTTTATGCTCACTAGGAGCACAGCATGAGTTATATATTATATATGTTTCATAGCCTCATTATGGTAAATGATTGGCAGCCCACAGATGGATGTCAACAAAGAGCATTGTAAACTTAATGTAAAGTCATACACACAGTGATATATTTTAAATAGTGATGGTTATGGCTAGCAGTTAATGAAGATTTAACTTCTGTTTTACTGTAAATTATGATTTTACCTTAGATGAAAGTACAGTTGTCCTTTGGAAATTGCGATACTATATAGAGGGTTTGTCACAAAAGCTCTAAGAAGCTGGCTGTTGGCACACGGCTAAACTAAAGTTTGTTTTTGGAAAGTTCAGTGAGGGGAACAAGTGTTAGAAAAGGGTGCACTAGCAGCATGGATAGCTGCAGCCTTCAAAACACTGAGATAAATGGCATTCTGTTAGTGGACATTTAATATTTTATCCAAAGTCAGATCTGTTTGACCTGGCCAGCCAGATTGATAATGTGTAGCATTCTCAGTTCTGCACATTATCAATCTGGGACTGCTCCCATTAAATCTGTTTAGGGAAAGGAGGAGTATGCAGCAGAACTTTGCAGCTGATTGGTTGAAGCAACTCTTAGTGTCCGCCACTGATCTCTATTATACACTGGAGTGCTAATCGTCCGCTGTTAGAACGAGTCGCTTTGAAGCCACCAGTCGCCATATTGGTACTCCCTATTTTTCCCCTAGTAACTAGGAAATATGTGCGCTACAGCATCGAATAACGAGGATTTTCTCATGTTCAGGGGGGGCTTAAAACTTTTAAAATGTCAAATGCCATATAGTTTTATGAACTAAAACTATCATGTACAGAGAAAGTCATGTGCTGAAATATTTTGCATGTTATATATATATATATATATAACATGCAAAATATTTCAGCACCTAATTTCCTAGTAGTTGATAGTGTTAGTACATCCACTGACTGTAGAATTACCTGTGAAACGTTTCCACTCAGCCAGGAAACTGCTTGTTGTTACAACCAAATCCTATGGGATTCTGTGAGGGTTGGGAGTAGCAAGATGACGGCCAGTGACTTCAGTTTTTCGGGCAAATCAGCACTCCAGTGTATAATAGAGATCAGTGGTATCCGCTTACCAAAGGTTGGTTTTAGCCAATTACGGTATGTACGTGAGAGGCGCCATGAGAAACTACAGCTAGTTATGCTGGTCAAGGCACTTCTTGCTGTTCTTCTTTCATAGAAGAAGTTATGGATCCTGAGCAAACAGATGTGATAGCAGCAGCTGCGGGTGCGTCCTCCTGCGCTGTCCTGCTTATGTTGGTTTGGCTCTGGGTTCGTTAGCGCTGCTTTTATCACAGCTAGTAAAGGCAGGTTCATTTATGTAGCACTTTTCAGTAACAGGACGATTCAAAGTGCCGGCACGTCCCGCCTTAAACCACAATACTGCAACGCGATTGGCCCGAAGAGTTTTTGCTTCAGCCCCAAGATGGATCCTCGTGTGTTTGTGAACGCACCAGTACCACCAGAATTCATTTCGCAGGCAAGGTTAACTCCTGCTGTTTAGCAGGACATTTAAGAGCATTTTTATGGCAACAAGATTTATGGAGATGCTGAGTTCACTTTCCAGCAGGACTTGGCACCTGCCCACACTGCCAAAGGTCGCCGGTGCCGGCTGTCGTGACCATCATGGTGCTTGATTGAGCAGCAAACTGGCCTGATCCGAACCCCACAGTAAACCTATGGAATATTTTCTAGATGAAGATGAGAAACACCAGACCCAACAATACAGATAAGCTGAAGGTTGCTGTTAAAGCGACCTGGGCTTCCTGATTTCCTCCATGCCACGTTGATGCAGTAATTCATGCAAAAGGAGCCCCAGCCAAGTCATTAGGCCAGATAATGTACAGTCCATGGAGCTAGTTTACAATGGGCCACAATGTTTGTATTAAAGGTCCATTGTACTTTACCGTTTCTTAAAAACTGAATGTTTTTTTTTCATCATTTGTAAGCCACAATCATCACAGTTAACCTAAATAAAAAATTAAAATATATCAATCTGTGTGTGATGAATTTATGCAGGTTTCCTGTTTTTAAACTTGATTAATGAATTCATTTGTTGCTGATTTTTTTATAGTCAGTTTCTGTTGATATGTTCCTTAACTGGGACTATTTAGCGAAAACGGGGAAGAAAATGTTTCTACGTCTATTATTTGTTCAGAGGTAAAACTAAAAACTGCTCTTAAGTTCAAATTGCCACAAAATGTTCAATATTGTTGTTTTTTAAATGTGCTGAATGTGTTTTCTTCACACTAGTTTTCTGCTGGTTTATTTGTTTTTAAATAGAAAGATTCACTGTTTTTAACTTTCATATCTGTTTTATGTCATGTTGATAAAAAAAGATAGGGCTGTATTTGTTCTGACTTTCTGGTAATTCCACCAACATTAAATAAATCCAACACATTATTTAAAATTTGCTGCATGTTGGAAGCTTTAAATAATCCTAAAATGCCTTGCCCGTTGGTTCAGGAACTGTGCAGCTGTCAGACGGTGATCCTCTCTGTGGAGGATGAAGCTGGTCAGAGGATCATCATTGAAGACCTGCTGGAGGCGACTCGCGGCGCCGACCCCGGCCTCAGGCAGGCCGCCATCACCGTCCTCAACGCTTACTTTGCTCGCACTCGGCTGGATTACAGCGCTCACATACGCACTCTGCTGTCAGGCCTCATCCGCCTTCTCAACGACTCCAATCCAGACGTCCTGTCACAGAGCTGGGACACCATCAACTCCATCACCAAGGTCTGTTGATGGGCACATTACGTTACAAGCTACGGTGTAAATAGAACATTTACAATAAAAGATGGTGAACTTTTTGGTGTTCTGCAGAAACTGGATGCTAGCAGCCAGCTGGCTCTAATCGATGACCTGCATCGTGACATTAAAGCCATTGCTGCTGATGTCAAAGGTCAGCACCTGCCTGGTTTCTGTCTACCCAAGAAGGTAAGGACAAAACATTGCTTCTGTTTGCTTTAGAAATATATCCGATGCTTCCTCCAGCCGGACGGGGCTTATTAGACGCCATGGGGAATTTATGTTGAAAAATTCAAGACCATTGCCAATCTTTGGAGTGTATGAAAGATTGTAACAAAGCTATTTATTATTCTCTACAGGCCTTAGATGTTCACTTTTAATTTTTCAATTCAATTTTATTTATATTGCGCCAATTCATCACACATCTCAAGGCACTTTTCAAAGTCAAATTCAGTCAAATCATCCAGACAGATTGGTCAAGAAGTTTCCTATCTATGGATCGTAAGATTACAGTTGAACCTCTTTTTAAAGAGATGCCAGGAGACAGTTTCTGGCTTAGGTTTGCACCGAGTAACATTTCTTTATACAGCACCGCTCACAGAGCCAAATTGCCAAGTGCTTGACAAAGACAGCATAAACTACCCTGTTAGTCTTAACTAAATTTATTCAGCTAGATGAGGCCGAAACGGTGAGGTTTATCCACGCTTCGTATCGTAGCAACAATCGAGCACAGAGTTGGACGTCTGATGATAACGGCTGCTTTTTAAGCCCATTAAAGCAGGAAACTTTTCAATGACTGATCTATAATGGCCCGGCTCAAAAAGAAGTGAACCTAAATTGTGAAATAAAGTGGTCCAAGTTTACGCTTCAATCCATCTGAACGCTGTGGTGGCGTCCTCAAGAGAGTCGATCATAAGTAAATACCCAAAACCTCAAGACTGTGGCTAAAAAGAACTGATAAAAATGCACAGAGCCAATAACTCAGTTTTAAACCCTGCTTTGGCTTTAGGCCTGGCTTTTTTATTTATTTTTTCTTCCATATAATCACACAAAGTGAATGGCCGTATTTTCTCATATTAAAATCCTTTCTGTTACCCTTTATTTACTGTGGAACCACACCTGACAGAATATACATTAACAGTACAGACCTGACGAACGATTTCTTGCAAAACTTAGAGTAATGGACAAGTTAGCAACAGGAAGCTAGTTTCTCCTTGAACGATTGATTTTGTCCTCTTGTTACCGCAGGGTGTGACGTGTATCCTGTCAGTCCTGAGGGAAGGCGTCCTCACAGGCAGCCCTGAGCAGAAAGAAGAGGCAGCTAAGGCCTTGGGGGGAGTTATCAAGCTGACCTCGCCCGAAGCCCTGCGGCCGTCGGTAGTAAACATCACAGGACCCCTCATCCGCATCCTGGGAGATCGCTTCGCCTGGACGGTGAAGACGGCTCTGCTGGAGACTCTCACCCTGCTGCTAGCGAAGGTCCCGAGCTGCTCCGCCGCTGAAAAGCTCCACCGGATCGCCCGCGTACGCGCTGCACGTCTAATCGGCTGTTCCCTCTGACAGGTGGGCATCGCCCTGAAGCCCTTCCTGCCGCAGCTGCAGACCACCTTCCTGAAGGCCCTGCAGGACTCCAGCCGCGCGGTGAGGCTGAGGGCCGCCGAGGCTCTGGGTCAGCTGGTGGCCATCCACGCCAAGGTTGACCCGCTCTTCACCGAGCAGCTCTCGGCTATCCGCAACGCCGAGGACTCTGGAGTCAGGTGTGCGCTCCGCTCATCAAGTCAGAACAGACCCATACAGCTGACCCCCCACACAAATCCAGCAGTGGTAGTGACTTCTAGTAAAGGCGACGGCAAAAATCATGTTGTGTGAAAAATATAACAACGGTGTAACCAATACAGCGTCACTGACCAGATGACTAGTTGATTTCTGGCTAATTAGTTTTCCTGTCGCCACGTCGCTGCATCTCATGCCAAAAAAAAACAGACGCCGTATTCAAAGCTTTCCAAACTGGTGAGAGAAGAGCAAGAGGGGGTGATGCATTCAGGCGTTTTAGGGAAAACTTAAACTATCGTGGGATCGCTTGTAAAGGTTGCTGTGGAAATTCTCTCTTATCTCTTACATGGAATAAACTTGGATATACGGAAGATATCGATCTCCAGCTCTGCCTTAAAACATCCCGTTTCTATAGATCCTGCCTGGTAGTTGCTGTAAGGTAGCCTCTGCTTGGCCTGGGAGATACTTTTAGAGGTAGCCTTTAGATGCTAACCTGGGTACCAGTGCATTAAATGAAAAGCACAGTTGGCAGGTCAGTTCACCCCAAACTAAAGTAGACCATCATGTTACCATTTTGTCTCTTCCTGCTTCTATTTTATACCACACCATTCTCCTGTGGACTTAATCGTTGCTTTTCGTTTATTTCTTGTTTTAATTTAGTATAATTATGAATTCTGTTGACAATCATAAATATTCCAGCAGATTCATCAAAAAGGTTTAAAGAATATAACTTTCCTTACAGTAGAATGTTTTAAAATTAATTTTACATTTTGTACCTGTAACAGCAGGTGGCTGCTGCCTCCTTCTGTCAATTTTGGTGCAAAACAACCAGTCTAGAAAGATCCAATGTGGCAAAATGACTATTTCAGGAGGACAGAGAGCCAGCAAGGCACAGCATATTAGGAAATGGTTACCTCTAGGTAGAAAAACAACGCAAATGTGTCGTAACTGTTGTTCCTTTTACCTTTTACTCATAAACTTTTGTTTCTGGCAGGTGCAATCATGCTAAAAACAAAGTACACCCCCGATCAATTACAGGGTTTTGATTCAGGATTTTTGTTTCTCATTATTTCTATTATTTTAAAATTAACGATTAGTTTCTTTCCTTTTATTTTTGCACATATTTTTTTCTAAAGAGTGTTCCTATATTCTAGTCTTTTAATGATATAAGTTTAAGGGGAAAGGGTCCACACCAAATGAGTATCCTTTAGAGTGAGTCTCAAAATGTATTTTTGTGTCCCTAGACGGGTGTTAACAACTCCTCTGCTGCAACATTTGGCACTCTCCCCTCAACGTCTTTAGCTCGGGGCTGAAATATGCTTTCCATTTTAGTTATATCTGTTGACTTTCCTCTGGTGCGGAAATGACAGATGAACGGGGTTAACCTAAAAAAAAAAAAAAAAAAGGCCCCTTGCATCAATCCTCCACCAGAGAGCGGCAACAAATTCACTTCTGTCCTGTTATTGTTCTGTTTTTAGGAGATCGGTTTTATTTAGAAAATTTGTCAAAAAAAAGATTTGCCAGCATTATTTTAAAGGTGATAAAAAAGTATATTTGCCTGACGCGTGTTTGTGTTTGCAGGGAAACTATGCTCCAAGCTTTGAGGTTTGTCATCCAGGGGGCCGGATCAAAGGTGGACCCAGCCATTCGCAAGAGCATCACCACCACATTACTGGGCATGCTGGGACACGACGAGGTATGATGACACAAGCAGATGCCTTGCAGGGTCAAACGAAGCCAAACGCATGGAATCTGTGGCTGCACACTCTTTGTTTCATGCAGGTTCTGCGGCAGCCACCCGAACACAGTGAGAAATACTCAAATAAAGAAGTGAAACACATTAAAGCAGTTAGAGGAGCTGGTGCTGCAGAGGAATGCTCTGAGGAGTTGTTTTCTGTCTGATCACAGTAGAAAAAGCGGAAGTCAGACAGAGGATGTGGTTTTCTGAATAGGTGGTTTTTGACTCTTCATGTCTCTGTAACACAGAACCTCTTTGTGTGTGTGTGTGTGTGTGTGTGTGTGTAGGATGCAACACGAATGGCCTCAGCAGGCTGTATTGGTGAGCTGTGCGCTTTCCTGTCAGAGGAGGAGCTGAAGAATTTGTTACTACAACATGTCTTAGGTTTGTATTTATTCGAAAGATCATACAAGCTTATTTCAAATTTTGTCATTTTTCGAATCACAAACTTCATTGTGTTGTTGGGTTTATTTTAGGGGACACACATTGGTGCATAATGGTGAAGAAGGAGGAGAATAATGGGGGATTTTAAAACTTTTTACAAATTTTAAATCTGGAAAGTGCGGAGTGCATTTGTGTGCAGTCCTTTTAAGTCAACGTTTTGTAGAACCACCTTTTAGTGACGTGTACAGTCTCTTGGGTTGTGCTTCTACACATTTTGGACATCTATAGACAAAAATCTTTGCACACTACTTCAAAAAAGATCAAGCTCAGCGGATTGGATTGGTAGAATATGTTTAAGCCATTTCAGACATTTTAGGTCTAGACTTTGACTGGGCCATTCTTTTATATATATATATATATATATATATATTTGAATGTTCTTTGATCTAAGCCAGTCCGTTGTAGCTCTGGCTGTATGTTTAGGATTGACCCAAAATATAAGTAGGTGCAGCCTCTAACAGGTCTTCCTCCATGATTGGCCTGTTTTTAGCTACACCTCTCTTCCCATCAGCTCTGACCAGCTTCCCTTTACTGCTGAAAAAAAGCCTTCCCATAGCATGATGCTGCCACCACTAATGGCTGTCTCGTTACCAGATTCTTTTAAAAGGCGTTGTATATTCTCTTCAGAAAGCCTTTATTACGTTAGCAGAAAAATGATGTCCTTTTCTAAGTATAATTAAATGGTAACATGTCTCCATGGTGCCCAGAACAGCTTGGCTGCTCCGGACATAAACAGAAGTGAGCTCATGTTTCTCTGCCTCCCTTCAGCGGACGTGTCTGGTGTGGACTGGATGGTGCGTCATGGTCGTAGCTTGGCGCTGGCTATAGCTGTGAAGACTGCTCCTGAGAAGCTGTGCGCGAAGGATTACTGCGAGACCGTGACTGAAACGGTTTTGACCAACGCCACTGCTGACAGGGTGAGCACAGAGGGGTCAAAAGCAGACGCGCAGGTTCCATATATATTGGACTCTAAACACTTGGGTTTCCATGACTGATGCCCACATCTGTGGTTTCCCTTCTAGATTCCCATTGCTACCAGTGGGATCAGAGCTTTGGGATATCTGATGAGGCACCAGCTGAGGACAGAGGGAGGCAGCAGCATTTCACAGCGCACCATTACCCAGTTTGTTAAGGTGAGACAAACAGAACCTGTCACAATCAGCTGGAAATCACACTCACTTCCCTTTTTTATTCCTGCAGGTGAGGAAAAGTGAGAAGTGGGTGAAGAGAAATGATCTGGTCTCTGTACTGTCTGACTGTAAATTACAATGTTGAGAAATCAATTGAGTGAAATCAGGATTCTTGCCAGCGCATTTCAGCGTAATGGAACGTTACTCTGAAAGTTATGCTGAAATGAAAACGTTACGCTCGTTAAAATTGAGTGTAACGGTCGGTACGACACGGATATTTGAGAGCAGCATAAAAAAAGTCGGTAAAGCTTTTGATGGTGCATCAGCGCAGCTATAAAGCTCCCAAACAACAGCAGCTAAGCTAATGCTAGCCGTTAGCATTAGCTTAGCTTGACGAACAGCTCCCTTCCACTCCGCTGCCGTTTCTACTTATGTAAGAAGTAGAAACGGCAGATATTAGCTGGATAACCACCTTCAAAATTTGGTAAAAATTCAGATACAGCGTCCGCAGTCTGAACGGTCATGTCGCATTTAATCCGGCTTTTATGTCACTCTTCTGTCTCTCAGCTAGCGCTACATAGAAGAGCGTTGCTAATAGCTGTGCTGCTTTCTTCTTACCTTACTTTGTCTGTGATGTGGTCTAGAGATTATCGGCTCTCATTGCTCAACAGCTTTTGAATAATAAGGAGCGATGCTGGCCAGTATCGATATTGTCGAGATTTTTTTTTCAACAAAACTTTATTGAACACTTCTAGAAACAGTTACATTCACCATTACTTCTGTAAACAGCGCCCTGCTGTGTTACGTCTCCTTTTGTTATCTGCTCATGCGGGTCTCTTTGCGGTCTTGAACCATTCAGACAGAATGGCAAATAAAATATTCTTGAATCTTCAGAGGTCTGATGGCGGTCGCCTTTTGATGATAGTATGAACGGCCACCTCAAAAAAATCAGAATCGAGCATCAAGACCTGCAGCGTGAACGTAGCCTAAGTGACATGAAGTAGGGACTGTAGGAGCAAGGAAATCATTCCACAGCACTGCACAGAAATAATTAATAGTTAACCTCACAGCTTTAGGATAAAAAAGCTCTTTTGTAGATCATCAGATCCTAACTTAGATCCTAACTTAGAAATAATACATTTTATTTGAAGGCCCCTTTCTCAGCACTCAAGGACACCATACAATAATTCACAAAAGACAAAACGATAAAATAGTCACTTAAAAAGACAGAGCAATAGGCAGTCAAAAACAGATCTTTTGAGTTATGGTTTGAAGTGAGGGAGTGAATTTTTTTTTTGAGTTGGGATGGTAATGAGGTCCAGGGATGGGGAGCAGAGTGGCTGAAGGCTCTGTGTCTGTAGTAGATGTTTGTGACATGTTTTAATTGTGATCCCACAGTGTCTTCAGAACCAATCCAGTGACATCAGACTGGTGTCAGAGCGAGTGCTGTGGTGGGTATTTAAAGACCCCGACACTCCCTCCATGGACGCCAGCCAAATCAAGCCCCTGCTGAAGAGTCTGCTGGACAACACAAAGGACAAGAACACCACGGTGCGAGCCCAGAGCGAACACACCATCGTCAACCTGCTGCGACTCCGCCAAGGAGAGGAAACCATGCAGGTGGGTCTCCCAGTCCACTGCCGAACCCGATCGCTCCGACAAAGCCAGCGTCTCAGGTTAACTCAAACCCTGTCCTCTTTTCTGCTGCACAGAGCGTCACTGCCATCCTGGACTCTGCGAGCAACGAGCTGCTGTCAGAGTGTCACCGCCGCTCACTGAAGAAAATCGCCAGCCTGCCAGACTCCAACGAGGAGATCGACGACACCATCCTAACATGATGGAGCAGGACTTTCTAATGAAATCAAAGCTGAAAACGTCAGCCACACCTTAACTGACACGGTGAACAAACCCTGAGCGAACGGGACACCCAGACACGCTCTGACTGAGCTAGCATGGGAGAAGGTGGAGACAGGTTGAGATTCTCGACATTATAGAAGTCCCTGCAAATATTTTTGTTTCCTCTCACGTTACACCTTTGTTTTAGCGGCCTTTCAGCCCAATTTCTTAATAATTTTTTTTTTCTTTTATCTGGTGCCGAATACATTGTTATTCACCAAACATATTAGGAAGACGCAACGCCAAATCTGTTCTGATATTCCTGTGTTTTGCTACTTTTACCAAATTGATTTGAAGAATTGAAGAGGCCTCTGTAGAGAAAACCACCTGTCTTTAATTTTATTTGGACTTGCCGTGTGAGAGATGTTTGGGGAAAGCGGTCTCTTGTAAGACAAATCATTCTTATCAGTGATACTGTTGTAAAAAGCCAAAACAGAATAAAAACTGATTTCATAATGTGTTGGAGAGATCAAGAAGCTTTTTTTTCCCCCTGTGGGGTTTGATCAGAGGTCAGTGGGGCTAAAGCTGCAGAGTTCTAATTAAAGAACTTGTTTCTTACTTTTTATGTCTCCACATGTAAGCAAAGCATGCACTGCATCCAACACACACACCTCCATCCCTGGTGCCCATCTCCAGCTGTGATTGGGCGAGACCACACCCTGGACAGGTCACCAGTCCATCAAAGAACACAGTCATGAAAAAGTCAGGACACCCCATTAAATATTAGTTTGTTTTTTTTTTCTCAACAGAAATGTTCACATGTTAGCATCTAATCTTTTATGTTTATCCCTGGAAAAGGTTATTTAATTACAAGAAAACAGAGCATTAATCTTGTTCTTGTTAAACACAGAATATCAACAAACGTGTGTTTTCTAACAGGGAGAAGAACACCCGAGCCGCTAATATCTAGTTCCACTCTTCAGCTAAGAGAAGTTTGAGGAGAAGCTTGTTGCCACCAGCTCTGCCATCAGTCTGGGGAAAGTTTATCCCTCTCCTCTTGCCAGCTGTGAGACGTTCCAGGGGTTTCTCAGTTTACAGCCTGTTTCAAGTCACCCGACATCTCGGTGATATTAAGATCTGGTCTTTGACTCAGCCAAGGGAGTGGTAGTTTTTTATTTATTTATTTATTTTTATTCTCAGCCAGTCCTCAGTGGATTTACTGGTACTCTTTAGGTCGTTGTCATGTTGCAGGGTCCAGCTCTGCTTCAGCATTATTTTACAGATATTCTCACATTTGCCTCAAGAACCCTCTGTTCATGGTGGATTCTATGATGGTGAGCTGACCAGGTCCCGCTGCAGCAAAACAAACCCGACACCACGACACTTGCACCTCTCTGCTTCGCAGTATGAGCTTCTTTGCTGGAATATTGTTTAGTTTATGTCTAAATATATCTCCTGTCCAGCTGACTGTAGAGACATGCGCCTTCAGGCCAACAGCAGCCATAGTCTGCTTTAAGTCCTGTGAGACTTCCTTGGAGACGTTTCAGAGGGCTCTGGTGGTGAACGAGTCTGATGGCCAGCTCTGAGCATGTTGGTTGTTTTGAATGTCCACTTCTAAACTAATTTCCATATAGTGGAATTGCTGATTACAAAGTCCTTTTGAGACCCTTTTCAGATTGATAAACTGCAGCAATCTTCTTTCTGGAGCTTTGTTTTTTATTTCACTGTGACGTCGACGCTCTTGCCAACATCCAGGACCACACCAAACTTAATTTGAAGTTTAAACACAGCAAACCTTTAAAAAGCAGAGTGATTTTTGGAATCACATGCACCTGATATGACGTGGCTGTGTGGGATATGGGCCAATTAAAAGTGGAAATAAATGATGGGCTGGACTTATTGGTTTAATAGAAACAGCTTATGTTTCACAAGGTCTTCAGTCTGTATCATTTTAGTGAGTTTCTCTTTATTGTTGAAATTAATATTTAATATCCACATGCCCAAATATCTCTATAATGTCTGTAATTGCTTGTGCTTGTTTTTTTTCACTCTATGCTTGTTTTTTTCACTCTGTGCTTGTTTTTTTTCACGTTCCAGGGGTTTCTCAGTTTACAGCCTGTTTCAAGTCACCCGACAGCATCTCGGTGACATTAAGATCTGGTCTTTGACTCAGCCAAGGGAGTTGTAGTTTTTTTTTTTATTATTCTCAGCCAGTCCTCGCTGGATTTACTGGGCCAATTAAAAGTGGAAATAAATGATGGGCTGGACTTATTGGTTTAATAGAAACAGCTTATGTTTCTATTAAACATAAGCTGTTTAATAGAAACAGCTTATGTTTCTATTAAACATAATAGAAACATAAGTTGCTTGTAAACATTTTCACCAAAAATCACCATAACAGGAAGAGCATGTTGCCATCAGGTAAATTAAGATTTTTGAATTACTGCTGTCGGTGATGGATAATACACCGATGGGTATAGTTTAACCGCCTGGGCTGAGTATGAGTATGGGTGCGTGGAACAGGCCTTCTACAGGGTTCAAATGATGATGTGTAAAGAAACACTGTAAGGTATGCTTCTTTGCTCAGATGTAAAGTCAAGAACCCCAAAACCACCGTCTGGATTATCTATCTTGGCAGACTGTCGTGACACTTTAAAAACACTGCAGTGATTTTCTAGCCAGGCCGGTTCATAGATAAATAACCACCCTGCTGTCACCATCAGACTCTAGCTCAAATTTTTAAGTCCCAAGTTTTCCCAATACCATCATACTGTCAAGATATTTCACAGCAAAAGTTAGACTTTCTCAGTCTTTTCCTTGGGGATGCAACAACAAAACACCTGCTCCGAAAATAAAGGAATGGAGACAGATTAGCCTTCAAGACGAGCAGCAGACAGAAGAACATCATCTAAACTTCCCTCACGATCGCTGGCATTTTATACATCTGACAAAGAGTTTTATGTAAATCCAGAGTTCTCCGATGCGTCATAAAACTCTTTACTCTTTAGTTGGATAAATTATTCAGTTCACCTCACTCAATTTCGAGGATTTACGGTTTATGCGAAATAAAACACCCTAACGTGATTTTCTTGTATGCATTTTAATGAAGTATCTTGTTATGATCGCTGAGATGAAAAGGCTTGAATTGTTCGCCGTGTCAGACGCGGCTCGTCGTGTCTGTGGCTCCTGCGCCGCCGCAGCTGGAGCCTGCGCAGTGAGGCCGGGTCGCTTGGGTGCAGCTCCGACAGAGAAGGAAGCAGAGTTTCCGGCTGTTTGCAGCGGAGCTTGAGGATTGGTGACGCCGCGAAACCCCGAGAAAAACGCCACCGGCAGCGGGGGCTAGTAGTTTAAAGCGTCGGCGCTGTTCCTTTCCTCTAATCAGGTGGGATCTGGGGGCAGGTGGGGTTTCTACGGGACAAGGGGGGACCTGAGCGACAAGCCGAGCGAAGAAGCTGCACAAGGCGGAGGTTAGCCACCAGCTACCGGCATGGCCAGGGACTACGATTACCTCTTCAAGCTGCTCATCATCGGTGACAGCGGTAAGCCGAAACCGGGGATGTGGGACGGGAAGTGGGCCTTGTCGTATTTTTTTTTTTAATTATTTTTTTCTAAATTTCATTTTAATTGCTACAAGAAGATGGGGGAGAAACACAACGGCGTCCCGCGGCGCTCCGCCCGGACGCGTTTGCCGCGTGTAGTTTTATGGTTTTAAGGCGAAAATAATGTGGGGAAACGTACACATCCGCCATGTTTCTGTGCCAGTGACAGGGCGGAGGTTGTGTGTGTCCGGACCGGGCACGTCAGGCCGGATACCGCCCGCACACCCTCCGGGGTTGCCTCGCGAACGTTTTTTTTTTTTTTTTTTTTTACACGGTTAGACATTTGTTGGTAACATCCAGCCTCTGACCTGCGCGGCTCCACCGGGGCTGCCGTGTCAGTCTCACTGGCCTCCTGGTTGTAGCCGAGGCTAGCCCAAAGCTAAGCTAACAGCTCCAGTTTCGTGCTCGGCAACGGAAGGGAACTACTTCTTAGTGTTTGCTGTGTTAGGCAGCGGACTAAGCGGCGGTTATAATTTTTTATATAAAGATTAAATGTGCGTAATGTTGTCAAACTTGCTAGAGGAGGTTCTATCGGTTCGGTCTAGCTACGTGGTTAGCATGGAGCTCCCTGGTGTTGGAGGAGTTGAGCACCGCGGCTGCCTCCCAGCAGTGAGCCCAGGCTGAAGGGAGAAACAGAGGGCCGGGTCCCACAGCTAGGTGCAGCCAGCTGGGTGTCATGTGTGTCCCTGACCCGGTGGGAGAGGCTCCCCGCCACAGGTGACTGTCTGCAGTGGTCAGAGCTGCTCCCTGGGCACTTGGGCGCCTTCGTAGTTCAGCTCCACCCGCCTTCAGGAGCAGAGTCCCATCCTGCTGGTTGTCTGCTGTTTGCTGGGGGAGTGGGTGGGTGGCAGGGTCAATAATCTTTGCTTTCACTGACCGCTCCAGTCCTGGCACCCTTCCCCATCAGCTGGCCAGTCAGGGTGCAGAACAAGGCAGCACTGCCACCCTTCCACAGCTTCTCACACACAGGCCCCCCAGTGTCCCCTCCTGCTGTTTTGGAGAGAAGCTGGCCTCTTCGGGTTCAGCCGAAGCAAAAGGCTATTTTACTTAATGCTCTCAGTGCTGCTGTCGCCTGTTTGCCACATAGTCTTCTGATATCTGGGTATTGGTGATGCAAAAATCAAATCTGTTGGCGATCAGACGGTGAAATCCGTAAAAAGTCACATTTGTTTTGTTTCGTCAGATTCCTCAAACATCACTGAGAGTCAGTATTGTCCATGAAAGCCTGGATCTTCACCCCCGAAGTGTTTAAATCGTTCAGTTAAGCCATTCCTGCGGCCTAAAGTCTACTTTTATCCGCCTGCATGGAGGACAGAGTGACCCGTCAGCGCCGCTCCTCCACTTGCTGCTGCACACGGCCGGTCAGCTGGCTCAAAGAACACTTTCTCTCATACTCGCAGAGTCTTTTTGGGAATATTTCCGGTGCAGGAAATGAACTGGAAGCTAAATATTGGCCGCCTGTCGTTCTCACGAGCCTCCCGTTGTTTTTAACTACACTTTACAAGCCGCGTCACATAAAACGGTTAAATAACGTGATAGATTTGAGCTTTAAAGCTCCCTGCCCATGCAGTGACAGTGAAACCTCGACGTTTTCACTCAAGGTGAACGTGTGATGAGAATCTCCTAGCAGCAGAGCGCAGTTCTGACACGGCCTTATATTCTGTGCAGTTCTGCCCCATTTCATTATATGCAACCATTATAAGGCCCGCCATGAATTAGCAGCCCAACAAACGGCGACAGTGGAGCTGCTCTTGGTGAGAAAGTGATCTATTCTGGGGTTATTTTTCCTCTTCTCTTTTTTTTATCCCGGCAGCTGGAAGCCATGGTGTTTTTTTGAGACTTTTCTTTGAAGCTTTGTCCATTGTTAGTCTGAACAAAACCTTGTGCCGTAGAGATCACAAGAGCCTGTGACCAATCAAATGTTAGACGACAACAGCAACACAAGTGCAGGCTGAGGAACAGGCTGGAAAGGAGAGGCTGAGCTGGAAGCACAGAGGTAATCTGTTGAGAAAAAAGCAAGGATCCAGCTCAACAGATCCTGGTCATCCTTTTTCTTTACCATCATTTAATTACGAATATATATATTTATTTTCTTTGTAGATTCTCTGTCCCTCTGAAAGATGCTTTCATCTACTTTATTGTAGCTTATCTGAGCATGTAAGGTGTGCATAACTTGACTGCTTTTAAGAAAAGGTCCTAATATGTAGGTACACGAAGGTTAGAGCAGCTGGTGACTTTCCTTTTATGCTGTTTAATCGTCGCATGACATTGTCCGATATAATGTGAGAGGCTGACATTTAACTCCCCAGAGCTCTGCATGCGAGGACAGGGTTTAGGCACACTGCACCTCGGGAACCTGTCGCAGTCTAACCCTCTTCCTGTGCTTGTTTCCTTCTCAGGAGTGGGGAAGAGCAGTCTCCTTTTGCGATTCGCAGACAACACATTTTCAGGTTTGTGGTTCCGCCGTCTGCTGACACATACACTGCACCTATAAAAAGTGGCCGTACCCCCTTTCCACATATTGCCACGTTACAACCACAACCCTCAATGCAGCTGGGGTGTGTGTGTGTGTGTGATAGACCAACACAAAGCAGTGTGTAAGTGAGTGGGGAGCCATATGATGCATGGTTTAACATTTGTTACTAATAGAAATGAAGTGTGGGCTGTTTTTGTATCCAGCTCCCTTTACTGACAGCCCAGGTTAAGGTGCATCGATTTAATCTCAGCATAAACCCATCTGGCCTCAGAGTTTTATTAGAGAGCCAAGACCAAGGAACGCGGCAGAGAGGTCAGGGAGAACGTTCTGGAGACTTTTAAAGCAGAGTTATGCTAAAAACAGAATGTCAAGCTGTTATCATCTGCAAATAGAGTATGACGCAGCTGTAAAGCCTCCAGGAAATGGCGTTACACCTAAACTAACAAGCCAGTCAAGGAGAGCCCTTATTAGAAAAGCAGCCAAGAGGTGCTGGAGGAGCTGCAAAGATCCACAGCTCAGGTGGATGCAGGCTGTGGTGCTCTCACCAATGTCCGTCTTCACGGTAGAGAAAGAAGGCAGCCATGTGAGGGAAACGGCAAACACAGGGAGCTAAATACAAGACAGGTCTGGAAGAAACCCCCTCATAAGGCTGCAAAAGACTTGAGGCTGGAGCAGGGTTCACCTGAATAAGTCACAATCTGTACATGTTAAAAATGAGAAGACTGTGCCCTGTTGTTCCTCCAGTCCAGCAGTTCTTAGTGTTGGTCTATCACATGAAATCCCAATAAAATGCATCGCAGCTTTTGGATGCAATGTGTGGAAAAGGTCAGCAGGCATGGCCACTTTAGCGACCATTGCCACATTTATGCCCGCTGCTGCCTACATGTGTGTTTCTTGCTGCTGACAGGTAGCTACATCACCACGATAGGCGTGGACTTTAAGATCCGGACAGTGGAGCTCAACGGGGAGAAGGTGAAGCTGCAGATCTGGGACACAGCGGGCCAGGAGCGCTTCCGCACCATCACCTCCACGTGAGTACATCCACTCACAGCCACAGTCCAGCGCTCTCTCAGTGCTGCCGATTGAAGCTGAAGCCACGGGTGTCGCTTTGTGGCCATCAAATGAGATATCGTACGAGCAAGCGGTTTGCAGTCGACTAGATGGTGAAGTTTGTGCCTCACTGTGAAACTGGGTGGGATTTCCCACAGCTCCTAATTACAGATGTAGGGAGGCTGTATGCTACAGCGCTAAATGATGAGAGCAGATGTACGTCTTCATCCATGTTTTTATCGTCCAAACAAAGCACCTGGCCTCCATGAAACATCGCTGCTCCCCTGACCGCCTTTAGATCAGACAAAAGGAGCATTTACAATCTGAGCGAACAGCATTGTGTCCTCATTTAAATTGTGCTGCATTACCGTTAAATGTTGTGACTGAAACTCAGAGGACCTGAAACAAAGTGAAGGTGATCCTTTTTTTTAACAGAGGCAGGTCCATTTATGGTTAAGTAGCGTATCTGTTGCAGCTACTGCTCCGCTGCAGCATCCACTACCAGCAGTGGGCATTACATTACGGTTGCTGCAGATGATCAAATGCTCCAACGGAAAGGAAAGGGCGTAGTCACAACTATGGCGTAAAATCACCTTGAGAAAAGCTTAACTCCACGCCAGGAGGTCCCTCTACGTTTCCTCTACAGCATGTGTTTTAATGCAATTAGGAGTTCAGTCAAAGGTAGGACACACACCTCTATGAAGGAACCTGCTGCATTTTTGTCTTGCGTGTGGCAGCCAGGAATCTGCAGGTCAGATCTCAAAGGAAACCTGAAACGAGTATCGGCCAGAGGAAGCCTGATTGGTGGATTCTCTATATATGGATATTAGAAACTAACTTGTCAGCAACACTAAATATCAGCTTCGTCTCTCCGCAGCCAGCACCTAGCATCCTGGATTTAGATCTAGATATCCTAGCTGCAGTCTTTAAAACCCCGGTGTGTAGGATTTTCACACTTCCGTAGCATCTAGTGGTGCGCTAAATGAATTACAAACGACCTCGCCGTTAAGAGCGTAATAATTACTATAGAAGCCGCGGAGTATCATGAAGGTGACGATGTCAACATGTCCTCCATGTATTAACTACTGCTAACAGCTAATAGCTACGGTCATCGTGTGAAATAGTTTTTGGCACTATTGCCAAGTCTGCTTGTTTTTTTTTTTTTTTTAAAGTCGTTTGCAAATTCCTTGACTCATGTTTTTTTTGCCTCGTGTCTGAACGTCCAGTGGCTTAATTGGGGTCTGATATAAGCGACTATAAAGATGAGTAAAGAGAGCCGATCTTGCTGCTGTGCTACAGACAGTGAACGGGGCGGTTGATATCCCTCCACCTAAACACAAACTAGAGGGAGACAAAAAACCGAGCAGTCTCTGCCAGGAGGACAGGAGTAGCTGCTGGACCACACTGCCCTGTTTCTAACATAAAACCAAAAATAAACGTCCCTGTTATATTGAGTTAACTAACCTGTCCAGCAGAAAGTCTGCAACCTCTGCATCACTTTTAAATCGCCGCTCCCTCATGAATTAGCTCATCCTGGTAATAATAGCTGCGGCGATATAGACTCATTTTCTCCTGTTATTTTTATTTTCTTGGTTACTTTCTCTTCCCTCTAACTGGGCAAAGAGTATGAATGGTCCTCCGTTTAAACAGAAAACAGCAAATAGAATGATCTACGGTCGTCTTTGCTTGTTTTTACTCCCCCACCACCAACTGCAGGTCTTCATGACGAACACAGATAGGGAAAACGATTGTGGCTGACAATCAGGAACGCAACATGGCGCCTCCCAGTGGGTGCACCAACACCTATGTATTTATAAACTAGTAATTCAAAGCTTTGAGAATGCTTTCATATTTGATATTAGACTTTGGCAGAATATGTATTTCTAAAAGCAATATTTAGTTTTTGCTAATTAAGCCAAATTAGTTCCGCACTGTCCCTTTAAGATTGGCTTTCTAACTTTGCGTAAAGTCTGCATGCACTTCCGGGGTGATTATTGCACTTCCTTGCAGCCTGACTTTGAGCTGCAGTGCTGAGTGGGAGTGATTTCATTTCAACATTGGTGAGTAATTCAGCAGAAAACTGAACCCCGGTGACTAAACCGTGGCAGGATTGCAGTGATTCGTGCGACAGAATGAGTTCAGGAAGGCAAAGCATCCCAAACATCTCAAGTGATTAACGTGCCTTGTAATGATGGCAATGTTAGACCTGTTTGCCTGACTGTACAATGTGTTCAGTGTGTCGTTGCTGTCGTCTGCCTGAATGTCTCACGTCAGTGAGCCTGTGTTCAGCGTTTATCACCAGGATCAGCTATAAACCACAGTCTATGGACTCTGTGATTTACTCTGGGTGGCACTGGTGTTGGGCAATATTTATTGATTTCTTTACACTGTTCAGGGTTCCTTAAACCTACCAACTGTATAGTAGTAACGTCTAATCAGGCTTCTGATCTGGACTCATTATGTTGGAAGCCAATTTAAGGCTTTATATCGCTTTTACACTTTATTGTCCTCTATTCAAGGCACTGCGGAACAATGTGATCTAAGTGATCACATTGTCACTTAGCATCCTGGTACACAGACAGGCCTCATCAGCTCTCAGCGGGCTGCAGACTATCCAGCTGAAGACCCGTTGCAAAATGACAGTGACTCCATGGGTCATCGCCCTGTACTTGTAGGTTTAAGTCCTGCGTTGCATGTTGATGTTCGCCAAGTTGCGTCGAGCCAGTGTGAGGGTGTCTGAAGTCTGCGTTTTGTGACTACAGATGAACGTATGCGGCTCTAGTGTCATAGCACTTCGTTTAGTGGGTATAATTAGAAAAGGGCTGTATGAGTTCAGTCTATTTACCACACAGAAGGCAAAACAGGCTTTGTTAGATTGTTATCTTGGTGCAGCAGAGGCGTTTGTCCTTCTGCCACACTGGTATCGCTGCTTAGATGATGCCTCGCGATGGTTTTTCAGGTTTCAGTTTGCACCGCTTTCATTTCATTTGAAACAAACTTTGAGTCTCTGTCTCCTTAAGTAGGAGCCTGACTAAACAGCCAACGCGCCTCTATAGAAAACAAAGTGTCCTTCCTTTTACAATAGAATACAATAGAATGCCCTTTATTGTCATTATGCTGTATAACGACATTGGATAGCTTCTCCTTTTCAGTGCAGACAGAGTATAGAAAACAGCCCTATTAACAGGTAAAATACTAAATATTGAAAATACTGAAAATGTGTTGAAAGTAGGGCTGCAGCTAACCATTATTTTAATAATCTATTATTTTTACGATTAATTGATGAATCGGACAATAAAGGTTTTATTTTCACTTCAAATGTTCTATTTAGGCAAAAAAGTTGCTACTCAGGGGGTTGTGTTAATATTATATTAGGTAATAAATAATTTTGCTTCTTAATAAAGAAGTTTGTGTTGACTAGATTGTAAGTCATTTAATGGTCAGTATATGAACAGTGAGCTGACACAACAAAAGTGAAGCTGTAAAACTGGGACGTCAAATGGGGTTTGGTTGAAGCTCACCTTTGTTCTAGTGCATCTAGGAGGAAAATTGGGCATAACAATGCAACCAGTGCAGAAACACCACTTCTGAGAATCAAACAAACCTCCTGCCCATTTCAGACTGTTTCAGCACCAGCTGCATTTTATGTAAATACTACATGCTACGTTTGTCCTACATATTTTTTTTTCCAATGACATCTATTTTATGTTTTTTTGCTTATGTCTTATTTTTCTGTACATGTTTCAACAACAATGAAGAATCTTGATTCTTGAAGTAAGTTTAGATCGCTGCTCCTCTCTCCCATACAGTCCCTTCACTCAGACTTTGTCAGCAAATTGAAACTGAAAGCCTAAATCAACCAATTATTACCATCAGAATGAAACTGTATTCCAATCTAGAGGGCTGGTTTATGATCCATAATCCTATCGACGTCCATCTAAACAATTGTTCCGATTAACTCGTGAACATCCAGCGCCTGCATGTGGGGGATGGACCGCAGCGCTGTGCCGGGTTCCTTGGTCCCGTTTTCTCAACAGCAGGAGTTCTCAATCATCTCAGTACCTGGTGCGGGTCCATTATATGCGCTCAGAGCAGTCAGAACCAACACATCTCCGCGTTTGTGGTCAACAACCCAGCTAATGTCAGTTTCTGCTTTAAAACGGACGTCATGATCAGATTATTTGATTTTGTGTCAATATAAACTGCTGTTTCGGATGCTTTCTTTTAATCCGAACACATTTTAATCACATCAGGGCATGTTGCATGTAAACAAGCTCCTGTCATTAACCGGCTAACGAGCTAACAGCCGCATTAGACGAGCTACCAGACTGACGTTCAGGCAGCAGCCCGTAGCACGACTCCAGCTGCGCAGGACTCCGCTCACAGACCCCAGCCGAGTGCCGTTGGGGTTTCCTCACTTTGAAACGGAGCAAACGTCAGACATTGTGACGACTTTCCCTGCTGTTGAGCTCCCATGGCCGTCATCAGTGACTCCATGTTGTTTCAGGTCCTGTTTCACTGTGGAGCTCTCGTATGTTACTGATGGTTTTTGGTTTTGTGAAGCGCGACAAGCTCCCCATCTTTGGAGGACTTGGTCCCAGCTGTGCGCTGCGTCTTCATTTGTAGAACCTACTACAACAAAAAAGCATTTGAAAATCCCGCCTCGCTCCGTTTACACCGCTCTGCAGCCGGCCAGCATTGACGACCGTCTGCAGGTCAACAGCTGAGGACCGGGCTGTCCTTGCTGATGCTGCGAGCTCTGCTGAGACACTGTGGTGGAGAAGGCGTCCATCAGGGAGGGGAGCCGGCAGCCAGCGATCCTCTGCCTGGGCGCAGCTCCCGTACCGCGTGGACACAGTACGTCAGGAGGCCGGCAGCAGCAGTGAGAGTAAAAATGTCTGACTTTGAGTCTAAATGTTCACACCGAGGCGTGTTTTAGTCAGCTTGACCGGGTGGCACCGATTTCACTACATTCACTGATGCATAAAGGTAGGACTTTTGAGTTTGCTGCCAGAGCTGATCAAGCTCAGACCCATCTGGTTGCACATTCCTGTAAAATGAGCGGATTTCTTCCGAACGACTCCTCCGTGCATCGGTGGCTTTAACAAGCAAGATGTGGCGTCGTCATGGCCGACTGGCGTTAAAACTGAGCTACAGTCACTGTAGTTGATGCAAGATATAGCTGTAGCAAAAATAATACCGCCAGGCAACAGGAATGGAAGCAGATGACGAGTTGAGAGGAAGTGCACTTTTCAGACAAAAACGGACGGAGCTAATTAAAGTTAATCCCATCAGACTTGCAGCAACATGTAGAGATGTAAAACGGTAAAAATGTGCCCTAGCTGGCACAAACTTTATATGTTTAATTAAACCCCATCTACTTATAGATTAGATTTGCATGAAAAGGACATCTTTCCATGGTGCTAGAGTAGAAATACCTTTTATCTGTCCATAGTGGCGACAGTCATGTGTACCAGCAGCAAAGTGAAAGGCAAAAAAACACACAAGGTAAATGGAGACTGCACAGTAAGGATAAATTTCCAGTATATGAAAAATTGTACATTTATTCAAAATGGCATCATTTGATTCAAAGAAATGTTTTGCGTGTGTAAATTGATGTTTAAACAAGACAATATTCAACAAATGAAGAAAAAACGGCGAGAATATAAACACCTTTGTTGGGATCAGCGACGATTCTAAAGTCTTAACAGCTGCTGGGAGGAAGGATCTGTGGTGAGGCTCCCATGTGCAGCGTTGGCAGAGGAGGGAACATACACCCTTATCGCGATAACATGGAGACCCCTGCGGTAGATAATACGGTCTCATGCTAACAGCTAGCAGTTCAACGTCCTTGTTGCTGTTTGATAGCTACAGCCCCAGAGTTGCATCAGCTGTCATCCACAACGAAGCCAGCATGACCAAACTGATCTTTGTGTGTAAAGGACACACCCATCTGCACATCAGTAGGGCTCTCTGATGCCCTACTGATGTGCAGATGGAAACCATATCATAATACTGTTAACTATCATGAAGATGATGATGATAATGATGATATCAGGTGTTATCCACCTATTTTCTTCCTCTTTCTCATCCGTGCATCCATCTCCGACCTTTAACCTTTTGGACAGGGTGGTTTGTGCTCACTGTGAGCATCTGTTGCTGTGAGACTTCGTCCAGCTGGTTAAACATCACACTAGCATAGAAAATACAACACCTGGAATATATTAACCATCAGTTATTGCTCTCCAAACAGTCCTTTGCGTTGTTATTACTCCCACTGATATTAGGAAGACTATATATTGCCCCCCCCCCCCCTTTCATCAGTCAGAGCTTTCTTTAATGTGAGCTTCGTCTCACACTGGAGGAACCCTGAGTTCTTGTCCCTTTGTGGATTTAGCAGGACCGGTGGGTTCTGCTCCTGGGAGACGTTGCACCCGTCGGATGGGCCAAACCAGTTAGCTGTGTGTCCGCTGCAGCGTGGACGAGCAGGAATCCAACCCTTCCTGGAGGAGTAGAGTCATGAGGCAGTGCGGCTGTTTTCATGCCCTGAGGAGGATCCGTGTCCCAGTTTAACAGGGCTGCTGCCACTTCTGCAGGAATCCCTCTGCAGAACAGGAGGCCTGTTCAGGCTGATTGTCATTGAAGTGGAGTGTTGTGGTGCCTCATTAGGGCCTAAATGAATTTCAGGCTGCAAACGGGCTGTAGGCCCTGACCTGCTGCGAGCACTCGGGCAGAGTGACCTGGGGAGGCAGCCATGTGGTACACCTGGTGCCGAAGTAAGACTCCAGCCAAACTCAGGGCGCTTACAACTTTCTAGATATGAAAATATCACCCCTTTTCTTAAGAATGTAAGTAAAGACAGAAAAATTGGCAGAAAGGAAATAAATAAGATGGGCAAAAACAAGCCGCAAAGCTTCGGTCTCACCAAGAGCCATGTGTTGGGCTGCGTGGCCACGAGAAGACCTTTGATTAAAGCATCCTGCTTTGTTTTTCCTGCAGCATCGGGTCTGGCCTCATTGCCTCTGCGTACCGTGCATCGTCTCCATCTACCTGCTGCCCATGTGCTGTTGGACATTTGGGACACAATCAGAGGATAAACTGTATCCTGTCCGGTCACATGTGCAGGAAGGCTGCCAAAGGCTTGTTTCTGTTTGCTGCAGCGCCGCTCCTCTGGGGAGGCTCCCTCCGTGACGCTGCTGTCGTCAGAGCCACAAACTCTCTCCAGCTAAGCGCGCTGCGTACAACCCAGCTGCCTCAGAGGCTGCGTTTTCGAGCACCGTGCATTCTCTACAATGTCCGCATTTACTGAAGTTTAATGAGAAATGATTTAGAACCAAATGACTAAATGATTATTAGCGGAGCAGCTGCTTAAAAACCCGGTTTTGACAATAGGAGGATGTTCCTGTAACATTTGCCAGAGACTCCAGAGTCCAGGAGCCTCTCTTCTGCTCAGCTCACTGTTTGTCTGTAGGGTTTAGGTCTGGCTGTGGAAGAAGGTTGATTTTAGTATCTGGGGAGCTATTTCTTTCCTAACTTGGTCATGTGGTTTGAATCTTTAACTACGTTTACATGGTAAAAAGTAATTGGAATAAAAAAAAAAAACTTCTCGTAAACACGGCAATCGTAATATTGTGATCAGATTAAGCTCAATCGGAATGAGAGGGGCGGTTTATGCCCATTGATGATCCAACCAACATGCTTGTCAGACTCGAGTTATTCTGAATGTGGATCTGACGTTAAACGTGACGCATTTCCACATTGTTGAGTGGCGTAAATATGTCGGGACACAAAAGTGTCGGGGCTCCCCAATACAACTTTTCTATTCGAAACGTTAAAAGAGCTCAAAATTCTTAAATTATTCACTAACAACTCAACCATAATTAGAACCTGGTGCTAGTCCAGCCTGGCCGCCGGGAAGACAAACTCATACACATTATTGTGAAAACTGCTTTGTTTTCTATTTTTTGTTGTTCGGCAAAGACAGAAGTACTTCTTTGTCTGTTTCATTTTTTTATTTTTTTTTAAAGGGAAATTTGATAACTGTGCATGTCAGTGGTTGTATTCTGAATAAAGCCTGGTGCATAAACAGGCACATCATGATCAGATTAATTGATAGTGTGCCCTTTATAACAGTACAATCTGATTTATCACTCTTTTTTTAATCTGAATACATTTGAATCCCATTGTGAATTTTTGTGCATGTAAACATGGCTACTGATCTCTTGATGAAGCCTATTTTCAGTTAATGTGTAAAGTCCACCAGATTTAGTTTTCCTCTCATGATGTCATTGTCACTGTACGTAACAGTGGGCCTGAGGCGGCGTCTGCAGGGTCATCCTTGGTTTCACACCAAACCCACCTTAAGTGTTTTTTGGTGCAACGCTCCGCCTTATTCTGATCCGAGCAAAGCCGGGAAAGTTTCAGCTGAAGTCAATTTGAAGTGATTATAAGACGTACCAGTTGGTTTGCCACTTTATTTTCCTCACGTTTTTCACTGTGAGGTTATTTTGCTGCAGCAAAAGAGCTCATTTTAAGCTTTTATAGATCTTTATGAGGCGTCTGTATCTGCAGGTATTGATTACATTAGCTGAATAAGCAGTGGATGAAAGCTGATGTAGGGGCTCAACGTTTCGCTCTAGCTGGGCATACAGATGCTTTTGCAACCTGCTTGTGGTGTTTCTAAAGGCAACAAGGTCCCAACATGGATGCTCACCCTCCCGTTTTCTTTTCCTCTCCAGATACTACAGAGGAACGCATGGGGTCATAGTGGTTTATGACGTCACGAGTGCCGAGTCCTTCGTCAACGTCAAACGATGGTTACATGAAATCAACCAGAACTGTGACGACGTGTGCCGAATATTAGGTGGGTTTTCTCTTCCCCGCCGCTCCAGGAAGCCCGGCCGCCGGTCTGAACGCTGCACGGGTGTCAGAGACCCGCAGGGAAGCCCCCCCGTCTCAGCAGCCCGCCAACGCTTTGCTCTCTGTGTTTTTAGTGGGAAACAAGAACGACGACCCCAGCTCCAAGGTGGTTGAGACGACCGACGCGCAGAAGTTTGCAGAGCAGATGGGAATCAGCCTGTTTGAGACGAGCGCAAAAGAGAATATCAACGTCGAAGAGGTGAGGCACCGCTGATTTAGTCCCATCTTTGACTGCATTTTCAGCTTCGTGTTTCTTTGGATATGTTCTTACCAGCTTTGCATATCCAGATTCTTACATTTTTGCTCATTCTTCTTTGACATAAAGACGTTTTCTCTTTTGCCACCGATTCTCCTTTGGGCTTCGGCCGGACTCTTTACATGTGACTGTGCTTTGAGCTAAACCAGTGGGGTCCGACCTGTAAACCTTTTGGTCCAGGATTGCCAAGTCAGTAGTACTTACAAGCCAAGAAGACATAATAAAGACACAAACAAACAAGATCACAGAAAAACTGTTATGAACTCTTTTTAGTTGCTCAACAATAAACTGAGTATGCAGTATTTTAATTAAACTTGAAAATGTTTGCACGTTTGCCTTATTAATAGAAAGGCATCTAGTTTTGAATTCTTTAGAGCTTGATTTGAAAAAGAAAAAACTGTAGTTCTCTTTTCTCAGCAATAAGAACAGCTCAGTCTTACACTGGAAATGTGAGCTGAATTTAGTCAAGTTTAATAAGTTTAAAAGCAGGTTTTGGATGAAATGTCACTGGATGGGTGTGATTACTATAAAATGGAAGAGAACGTAAAAAGTGTGGTTATTAATTATTATTAAAAGATGAATAATGTGTCATACCTAACGTTTTCCATTATAAGCAGATTTTAATTTGTTGGTAATAACTGTGCCAAGTCTCCATCTGCAAGGCAAGTTTATTTATAAAGCACTTTTCAGTAACAAGACCATTCAATGTTCTGGTCACAAGGAGCCTGGTCGCAGCTCAGCTGAAGCTGCATGGAGCTAAAAACAGGAGAAATTTGGAGGAAAACCTGTCAGATGCTCCAAAACACTTGAGGTTCATGCTCCTGCAGGTCAACGAGCCAAAGCATAAAGCCAGAGATGCACGTTGTCCTACACGGAACAACATCCTGGACAAGCAAGCACTCGTTCTAGCTTGGGGATCGTAAATACAGACATTTTTATGATTCGACCCAAAAAGTTCACCGTGATCACGGAACTAAAAATTCCTGGACAGAAATCAATGTCACTCTTGGAGTGGAGAGACCTAAATGTTGGAAACAGCTGTGTTATCTACTTCAATGTGTTGTGGGGTGCAGTACGCTTGGCTTAGGAGCGAAACGCTGCCCTCTAGTGTCTAGGAGAATACTGCTGCTTTGGAGGAAGAGCCGCGTGGAGCATTAATGCTGCAGACGTTAATGCTCAGCGTACGTGAGTCAAGCGTAAAGCAACAAGCATAGGGGGAACAGAGCTGTCGTTGTGTGGCTCAGCTTGTCAGTTTAGATGGACGGACTTTATTTGTAGGCCGTAGTTGTACCATACTCTTCAGATGATCTTATGAATGATGGTTTTGAACGTATATGCTTTCAGATGATGTTTTCAAATCCCGGATATTATTCAATGTTGAACCACGGACTTTAAGACTCTCCAGTGCTGCCTGACCGACAATGCGGGTATTTTTTGCTCTCACTGTTATGTTTGTATTACTCGATGTCTGTAAACTAAAATTTATATTACATACAATATTATTGTGACAAAGAACTATAGGATTTTAGTAAATGTAGTTTCTAATACAATGCCTCGCCACTCACTGTAGCATGTAGACCTAAATATTTGTTAAATCACATCCTCTTTCAAATATTCACAGCAAAGACTATTGCATATCCAGTGTTTTCGCTAGCGGGCAGCCCTACTTTTAATTTATTAGTTAGGTGACCTGTGAAGCCTGCAGAAATTATTGCCTTGTTTCCAGGGGAGTAAAGAGGAATAAATACGATGCGTATCATGCATCAGCTTGTGTTGGTTGGTTTGTCACATAAAATCCCTATAAATGTAAATGCAGTTTGAACGTTGTTGCAATACATTGTAATTAATATGTATTTTTGTGCAATAATGTAAATGACTAAAATCAAGATTTCATCTGGCTCTTTCCAAAATTGAAATATTATATATGTAATGTTGCTTTTCACAGATGTTCAACTGCATCACAGAGCTGGTGTTAAAAGCCAAGAAGGAGGTGCTAGCCAAGCAGCAGCAGCAGCAACAGAACGACGTGGTCAAACTCACCCGGAACAGTAAACGAAAGAAAAAGTGCTGCTAGCAAACTGATCCCCGAACGGCTGGAGGCATCGTCGCTCCACACACTCATTCAACACACCATGGGACTCAGAGCATCTAAATTAAAGAGCAGATAAAGATTTATTAAATATACAGTAAAAGAGAAAAAAAAATCAAAGAAAATACATGGAAATATGTCCCCTTTGGACAAACTAATCCTGAAGACTTTAAAAAAAGAAATTGTACAGATTTTTATGAAATGTCAGATCAGGTTTTATTTGGAAGGCATCAGATGAGCACTGTTTGACCTGAGGTCCTTCTTTGGTGAAGAATCTGAAGCCAGCATCTGATTGACGCGATGCTCAGATTTGCGCGTGCATAATCCCCCGTCTTCTTCTCTCAGTCTCTCATCTCTCCTCCTCATTCCACTGCACATGGGACGCTCCAGGCCGAGGCTGGCCCCACACCCGAGTGGGAGGACTCGTATTTCCTTTACCTTTTTTTTTTTTTTTCTTTTTCTTTGTTCGATTAGTTGTTTTTGTGGCGGGAGCGAGGACTTTGTGCACGGCTCCAAAGAAACAAAGGTCCCGGCACCTCTGAAGAGCATACATTTCAGTCGCCTGTGTTCCTGCAGCCTCACGCCAACAGATCATGAACTTCTCAGTTTCATTGTGTTTGACCCGATTGGAGGGGGAGGGGGGGGAACCAAACCCAACAATGAAGTTGATTAGCGAACATTTAGCAGTAGACGTAAAGGACGGAACTGGTGTTTTCTCGTGTAATGTTTTTCTTTTTTCTGTGTTTTGCCAAGCTTCCCCTCCTAAATCATGTAACTTCCAGTAGCGCTGAGCCAACGGTGACTGATCTGATGTTTTCTATTATTTCTGGTTTAGTTTACTTGCAGCAGAGCAGTTGAAACCACTCCGGGAGCTCTGATTGCACTGGTCACTGCAGTCTTACTACCCATTCAAAGTTTGCTTTAAATCTCTTTTCATTCTCTTTTTTTTAACAAAAATACTGCCAATATTATAGAATAACCAAATTATGTATAAATATATTCGGAGGCCAGCAGAGCCTCTCATTGGACTGTTGCCATAGCGGCCCTCGGCTGGCCAAGACCCAGGGTGAATCGCCGCGTGATGGGACCCTGTTGAGTCCTCAGGAAGTGCTCCCTCCCCCCTCCCCGCTCTGTTTCTGCTGCCACTAGCCTTGTGTTCCCTCTACACCCACATATCAGCGACGGACTCACCATCTGCAGGCGAGGAAACCGGTTCCTGCAAGGCATCGCTGGGACCTCGTCCTCAGAGCAGACTGTTTTTTTTTTGTCTTTTCTTTTGGTTCTGTTGTGATTTTATTTAGCAAGGGGGGGAGGGGAAATCTGTGTAAACGGTAAAGACATGCATTCAGCGTGAGAACTGACTGATCTCACGCTGCAGAATATTAACAGCTGTCTGTTTCAAGTCCTTCGTGATGTTTTCCTCTCTTGTCACCGCCCTGCAGCCTGTTCAAACTGAAACGTTAGCAGTTAGTGTTTTCAGCGTCCACGCCGTCGGCCTCGTTAAAACAAGAACAAATGGGAATGAGCTGCAGCACTGGATCCCCGTGTCTGGACCCGAGCCACGCGCCCCCCCCCCCGCCAGAGACGCTGGAGCAGCAGCACACAGCATCTATAACTGACATTTTTATTCGTTTATTTAGAATTGGGAGAGTTTGATTGCAAGAGGAGGTGCTGTGGAGGTGTTTGTCTTCAGAGCGGGTTTTGGCAGGTTTGGGATCCTGATGCACGCCAAGAGGTCGCTCTGACCTGAAGGGCCTAGAAATGGTATCAGAAATCTCACTCTTTGATTTCTTTTTATATATATATATATATAAATAAATATATAAATGTGTGTTCGTATTCAATATAGAACATACACACAGAAGTGGCACACCAAACTGTGCATGTGGTACACATGCCTCGTGTGCTGTGGTTCTAAAACACACTCGTCAGCTGTGGTTTGCTGTACACTGGAGAAATGCAAAAGATGTACTATTCAACTTTCCCTACATGAATTAATTCAGTAATAAACGTTTTAAAGAAATAAATATTTGACACATAATGGTTGTGTCTGAATATTTTTGGGCCTTTTTTGTGAATAAAATTGTAAAGTTCTAAAGTTTGAACTGGTGTTCATACTGATTTCATAGCCGGTCAAAAAAAAAAAAGGGTCTGGTCCTTAAATTTTTTCGTTCGTTTAACCAGGTTGCAAAAAAATACTATGACAAAAAAAGTTGATCTTTCATATCTTTTTACCCCGCAAATGTAGAGAGATGTTTCAGTCAATGCCTATCAGCATTCACAGGGCTTTTTTCCGGCAGCTTTAATTCTTTGAGATCCCTATTGAAAACAGCATTCTTGGTCAAGTGGGTACCATATGACCACGTCTTGGTAGGGTTATATTAACTTTCTAAAGATTACCGTCAGCGTATGGAGGACCAATTCTTCCATATCTAAAAATAAATACAGAAATAAATAAATGCTCAATAAATAAATAAGCATACAATTAATTGCCACCAAATTAATAAATGTAGGTAGAAATTAAATTATACAGTGAGACATAAATGTATATATCTCTTTTAATTAGCTTATTCTTTTATTCGCCTTTGTAATAATTACCTATTTATTTATTGTGCGTTATAATCTTCAACTTTATTTATTAATTACTTATATTTTTTAAGTATTTATTTTTGTGCATGTTATAATATTTTTGTCTGTTTTATTCTTCCTTTGTATTTTTTACCCTATATATTTCTGTGATGCTATTTATTTCTGCCTGTCGTTTTTACATTTCTGCCTGTCCTTTTTACATTTCTGTATGCATTTCTGCCTCATTATGCAAATGAGGAGGGGCTGTGTCTTAAGGGCTCAACTTCTTCCCATTGGTTGGTTAGCATTTAACTGCATCGGTCAAATCTCCATGGCTTTTCCCCGCACTAAAGCTTAAGTAATGTCAAACTCAGCAGCAGACGTTCAGTGGTCCGACCTCTTAAGGAAAAGCTGCTAATAGACTGGAAGAATTAGAACGCTGTACATTTGGGATCTGAATGTTTTTCTGTGGTTTCAGATTCGGTTTTTCCAGATCAGTAACTCATCGGCGGATGATTTCTGCTACAAAACACACCTCTCCCGCAACCACAGCAAGGCAGACACTGAGCTACAACCGTAGTTTCCTCAAAACGAGTCTCCCACCGCGCTGGGTGAATACATTAGACCCTATGCAGAGCTCGCCTTGATAAGAAAATACTGTAGTTGATTATAAAAGTCCCGTTGACATCCACGGAGTCAACAGGATCTAGCTCATGGTTGATCCGGTTGAGGGGCTCCGATTTCGGCCAGCGTCTCTCAGACTGCCTCCCTCCTCCCACACGCGTTGTGGCATTTAGGGACCGTCAAAATACTTTTGAATCAAGCACTCTTGAGAAACAAAAATCAATAAATTCCGTATTTTGTGACCCACCTATGACAAACTATATAAAAATCATGCCACTAAATAACATCTGTAAGGCAACCCTTGTTTTTATATCCATTTAAAGCTATTTTCAATTTTTAAGATTTATTCAAGACAATAGTTGGCTGAAGTAGTAGAACAATTTCACAAGAATTTGAGTGAGTGGGGTCACATGACCTGGAAGCTATTGAAGAAAAGTCCAAAATTTTTGTGCTTGAAAAATTGAAAAAATAGCTTAAAAAATTTATAAAAACAAGTGTGCCTTACAGATTTTTATCTATTGGCAAATCAATTATATTAGTTAATCTTAGCTGGTCACAAGATAATACATTTATTGATTTTTATTTCTCAAGAGAGCTTGGTTCAAAATTTTTTGACGGTCTCTAACTGCACCACCGCGTGTGGGAGGAGGGAGCAGCTGAGAGACGCTGGCCGAAATCGGAGTCCCTCAACCGGATTAACCATGAGCTAGATCCCGCTGACTGCGCGGAGCTGTAATGTCCAATATCCAAATTCAAACCAGACTTCACTGCAGTGCTGGATCAATGCGTAAAGACGCAGCATGAACCCCAAGTGTTGCAGCTGAGGGGAAATGTTGTATCGGCTTGATGAAACTCCGCCTCCTTCACAAATTAGACCAACATGATAGAATAATGATAATATGTAGTGCTTTTTATTGCCTGGATGTGAATCTGATAATTCATATTGTGCCTTTTATAATCAACTACAATATTTCTTATCAACGAGCTCTGCATAGGGTCCAATGTAATTCACCCAGCGCGATGGGAGACTCGTTTTGAGGAAACTACGGTTTGTAGCTCAGTGTCTCCTTGCTGTGGTTGCGAGAGGTGTCTGTTTTGTAGAAGAAATCATCCGCCGATGATTACTGATCTGGAAAAACCGAATCTGGAAACCTCAGAAAAACATTCAGTCCCAAATGTACTTGCTAATTCTTCCAGTCTATTAGCAGCTTTCCTTAAGAGGTTGGACACTGAACGTCTGCCTGATGAGTTTGACATTACTTAACAATGCTTTAGTGCGGGGAAAGCCATGTAGATTTGACCGACGCAGTAAAATGCTAACCAACCAATGGGAAGAAGTTGAGCCCTTAAGACACACCCCCTCCTCATTTGCATAATGAGGCAGAAATGCATACAGAAATGTAAAAAGGACAGGCAGAAATGTAAAAGCGACAGGCAGAAATAAATAGCATCACAGAAATATATAGGGGTAAAAAAATACAAAGGAGAATAAAACAGACAAAAATATTATAACATGCACAAAAATAAATACTTAAAAAAAAATAAGTAATTAATAAATAAAGTTGAAGATTATAACGCACAATAAATAAATAAGGTAATTATTACAAAGGCGAATAAAAGAATAAGCTAATTAAAAGAGATATATACATTTATGTCTCACTGTATAATTTAATTTCTACCTACATTTATTAATTTGGTGGCAATTAATTGTATGCTTATTTATTTATTGAGCATTTATTTATTTCTGTATTTATTTTTAGATCTGGAAGACTTGGTCCTCCATATCAGCGGTCCTCCCAGTCCTTTACCCTGGAGAAGTGGTCTTCTTTTATTGATGACTTCTTAAGAAAAGACTCTTTAATTTAATCTGAACCAGGAGGAACGGTACAAGCTTCAGGTACTGGTCATATTGATCATGTTGCAGGAAAAGGTAAAATGAGGAAGCGACAGCCCCGAGCTCGCAGCTACAGTCAGTTTAAAGGGATCAGGAAGGACATCCCTGCAGGAGCGGCCCATCCTCCATGTCTGTGGGAGACGTGTCACTGTTGACTGAAATAGCAGGGCTCCAAGATTTATCCACATGTACATGCTGCCCCCGAGATACTCCATTTGTTTATGTATGCCACATCTGTGACGTCCTCAGTGTCAGTGAGTTATTTGTTTCCCAGTAGTTGCGTTCTGCAGCTCCAGCATCTGTAATCTCATAATCTCTAACATCTTCTTCTCTATGGTGCTGGTTTGTTTGCTAACATTTTGTTAACAAAACTCTCAGGCCTTTGAGAACAGCTGATTTATGCTGGGATTAACATGTGAGGCAAATGCTGAACTGGGGTTTTATCTAGGTTTACAGGAACATCTACCATAAATTAGAATATATGAAATAAGTTTAAATATTTTTTGTCAGTGTAGCTCCTTTGGACACAACAACAAAATATTGCAAGTCTTTATTTGTAGTAATGTTGATGATTATGGCTTAGAGATCATGAAAACCCAAGTCACTGTCTCACATTCAGGTGCACCAGCAACAGGAACAACCACGGCCTTGAGAGGATTGATGATTTACAGAGTTACCTATCCTTGAATTCAGAGCACAGTAATAGTCAAAATGTAGGTTTTTTCCCATTAAAATTCCTAAAACTTGTATTTTTACCAGTTTAACAACCGGATATATATATTAACAGAATATTTTAACAAAACATGCAAAGCAGTGTCATTTCTGCAGAAAAGTGATCTGCAGATAATGTAGATATGGAACATAAAACAGGTCTCACAAGGCTGGTTTTTAAAAAGTGTTCTGGATTGATTATCTTTGTCTACATTGTTTTTGTGCATGTATATTTTCAGCATCAATAACAGGATATGACTGTTACTTTATTTAGCCAGGTTTACAAGAAGGAGTGTATCCAAGTCTGCTTTTTAGTGAAAGAAAAGTAGCTGGATGTTTTTGGTTCTGTTAATGAAATTAAATGAAAACCAAAACATGGTTGGTAAAAGATGGATACTTTGTGTTGCACAAAGTAAAAATGGTCTCTCTACAGTGAAAAGTGCTGACTAACATAAAATGAATATGTGTGTTTGTCAGTCACCTGAGGTGGAAAATCTAATTTATGGCATGTTGAACTTAGGTCAAGCTGCACTTTGGACAGCCCTGCCATAGAGATTCTACTGGGTGTTATCAAGAGGAAAACGAGAGATACCAGACCCAACAATGCAGATGTCCTGAAGGCTGTTATCAAAGCAACCTGGGTTTCCTGAACACCTCAGCAGAACCACAGGCCGATTGCCTCCATGCTACACCGCATTAATGCAGTAATTCATACAAATTGAGCCCCATCCAGTTGATATTGGGTGTATAGGGATGAACATTTCAGAAGCCTGACATTTCTGTTTAAAATATCCTTTTTTTTTTTTATTGATCTTATGTAATATTGACATTTTCAGAGACAATGTATGTTGGGTTTTTATTCCATGTAACCCATAATCAAAAAAACTGCAAGAAATAAAGTCTTAAAATATTTCAATATGAGTAAAGAATCTAAAATACATATTTGCTTTCTGAAATCAGAGGTAAAAAATATCAAACTATTTCAAATTATTAATATTTTTAGCATGTACCTGTAGATGTAATACAAGTGCACACACCACAGTTTTAGATCTGTATTGGTACCTCTTATTTTTCTTCCACTTCACAATTCTGCACTATTTTGTGTAAAATCCCTTTATAATACAGGAAGGTTTGAGGCTGCAACGTGACAACATACAGAGAAGTTAACATGTATGAATCCTTTTACATGCTGCTGTTGACTAATTTACATTGGGTCCAGTGATAAGAATGTCTACCACATCTAAGCCTTTCAGTGGAATATTGGTTAAAGTATTTTACCCAAACCACAAATAGCCTTGTTGTGGCTGCCAGAAACAAATGTCTTTGTTTTTTGGCTCAGTCTTTGTGTCAGCAAATATTTTTACAGCGTAAACGTACCGGTTTTCCTTGCTGCAGGTATATCTAGTGCATTGTTTTTGGAACTGAACAGGAAGATTAAATGGATCAGCAGCTTCATCGGTCCGACTGTGGGAACCACAAACAGAAAGCTTCCAGCTTAATGAGAGTCGAGACACAATGATTGTAAAAGAGTTTATTCGTACAAAAAACAAGATGCTAAGAAAATTGCATGACAAAATATTTTGAATAGTTTGAAGTATTTTGTAACTAAAACAGTGCCGTTAGTCAGTGGTGAATGGAAGCACTCACACGGAGCACAATGAGCCCACCGAAAAGCACTAGATTCCAAAACAACCTCCGACCGAGGAGAGACAAGTAACAGCAGCGCGCTCAATGGGACGTCTGTGTCTGCCACTGCAACACACTTAAATCTGTGGCGACAGCATGGGGATGTCCAGCCAGACACAGGGACACTGCACATGTTTTTAAGCTGGGGAAGGATTTTGGTCTGCAGTGGCAGAGACAAACATTGGTAAAAATAATGTCAACAGAATCAAATATGATACAGCTTGATTTAGTGCTATGAAAATAAACAAAGAAACCAAAGTTTGGTTCTGATAGGGCTTGTCAGAGCGGGAGTTCCAGGACCGACTCCAACACATGTTTTGTTGGTGTCAGCTTTTAATGCTTTTTTTTCTTTCAATATTTAAAATGGAAATATTAAGCTACTGTCATTCGTAACATATAAAACACTGATAGTGAATATGAATGATCATCTGCCAGCTTGTATTCCATTATAGTATAAAATTCTGTTTAAGGGTGCAGTTTTTTATTGGGCTTCTTTTCCATTTAGACTTATCTTAAAGAGAAATAGTGTCTAGTTTAGCTATATAGTTTTGGGAGTAAACTATCCTACCTGAACAATATCAATAAAAGTAACTCTAGCTTTTGTAAGTAAGTGCTTAGTTTACACAAAGGGATTGATCACTGGTCTGAATAAACCCTGAAAGTAATCTGCTGGTTAATTTTCAAGACTTCTGTCTCTTGAACTTCTTCAGTGTTTTTAAATAGTTATTGTCTTATCTGCAGTACATTCCTCTGTGCCTTCATTTACTAAAACATCCAGATTATTTGATCCCCAGGGTATAGCTAAAGGCTAGTCCAAGAGAAGCCAAAATCAAAGCAAATGTCTGGTCTGACATCTTAAGACTACTTTTATTTCTTTTCTTTTTTTTTTTAATATCACCAAGATTTATGTGAATGTGATTACATGAACCTTTGCCATTGTTTTCATGTTTGCTATAGATGCTTTTTTTGATTTAGGCCTATCGACATTGAAGCATGGAGGCCGTCCTGCTCACTAAAAACCGAACATGTAGACGTTTCAAGTCAAAGTCAATGCGTGGTAATAAAAAGGAAACTTTCTACAGGAGTTTTAGTGGACACCATTTTAATTTTTATGTGTTACTTTTCTAGAAGTTAGTTGTGTACTGGAAAGACTTTTACACATTCTGTTCTATGTTTCACAAAGGATGATCGTTGGTTTACACAACCGATCCCCTGTGAAAAAAATAAATCCAATGCACATTTAACAGTAGTTTGAATGTAATTAAAATGTGTTTGCAAAACTGCTTCAAAGGTTTTTTAATTGGACAGAGAGAGAGAGAGACAGAGGTAGGTCTTGGCTCCTCTCGGCTAGCCGTTAGCTTCAATCTCTTGGGCCAACTGATCTCGATAAGGCTAATGCTTGTTTTAGATGCAGAGAGTTATCTACTGATGGCAAGATATTACCTGCTTATTTGTTTTCCCCCGAATCTCAGTTCCAAAACCTTGAACCACCTTTTAGTTTATAAAAAAATACCTATTATGTTTCTTAAGAGGTGAAATTCACAGGCCTCAAAACTGAGCATGTTTGACTTTCAGTGCTGTTTGTTTGCTAGCCTAGCTAAAACCAGGTAGACAGCTCGCCGGGCTCTATCCCCGAAGCGTCAAAGCGCTATAGCTTTATAGTTTTGACTGTTGGTAGTAACATCCATAGACATTATATAAGAGTAGACTCTGCATTGACTGTCGCGGCGCAGAAATTACGGCCGACATCTTGGGGCGGTCGACCTGCTACCCTGTCCTGCTGATTCAAGCTGAACAGACGAATGATGCCTCAGCACTGTGCTGTGTATTTTTGTTTGAATTGACGGACTATTGACGTCAGGGCTCGAGGGATAAATTTTCGCAAGTAAGATAAACGTATTTTTGATCAGAATCTTATTTTTCTAATATTATGTAGGGAGATACAGATCTACACGTGGATGCTATAAACAGAGTCCAAGTTTTTGTGACTTAGTATCTCCAAAATTGCATCTGCTCCGTGAAAGCATCAGAGCTGTAGACATTAGTGAATAAACACTAATATATATATATATATATATATATATATATATATATATATATATATATATATATATATATATATATATATATATATATGTGTGTGTGTGTGTGTGTGTGTGTGTGTGTATATATATATATATACTTCTAAAATATATAATGTGTGTACATGTACAAATGTGTTTGTGTATATAGTAATAAAAAAATTATAAATATGTATGAGTGGCTGTGTTTTGCAACATACATACATCCTGTCAGAATATTCTATTACTTTTAACCCCACTAAGATTATTTAAATGCACTGGACCATTTGTTATAATGGCAATAGTTTTACAGTTTTCAGCAAAAAAACAACAACAACGTGAATATTTGTTCAATATTCAGCGAGTTATAATTGATTAAAATTAATTATTCGTCTGGTCAACACATTACGCTGAGCTGAGGTGTCGACCGCCCCAAGATGGCGCCTCCAAATCTCGTCAGCGCCCATAGGCGAATGCCGTCAATGCGGGGTCTACTCTTGTATTATGTCTATGGTAACATCCATGGAGATGCTAATATACAAAGCCTAGCTAGCTGTTTACAGCCCTTTCCAAATTCCAGTCTTTGCTAAATTTGATTAATAAGCTAAGCTAAGCCTTGTTTGACAGGTAACAACCCTACTGTATAACATCTCAGGTTGTTTCTTTCTAGATTTTATACTCAAAATACAAAGATAATTCACGTGTTAAGTGTATTGTTTTCTGATTTTCCTCTCTGCACTGTTTTAGAAGAATTATAATGTAAACAGCAGCTGTTTACAAACTATTACAGAGTTAAATATATTTTAAGGACAATTAAGAAGTGTGGACTTTTCAGAGAAAACACTCTGTAACTTTCAGTGGATTTTATTTGTTCTGTTTTAAGTCCAGTTAATTCTCTCATGTTGGTAAAGAATTTGAATGAAGCTGAAGTCTTTTGTGAAATTTCTCTTGTCATGCGACAGCAGACTACAAAAAAGAAAAAGAGAGAAAAAGAAAACAAAAGATGCCCGTTCCATCGGAGGACTTTCAGTTCACAGAAGACATAACAGCCAACAAACATTTTACATATATGTCTTTCTACAAAAAGATTTTCAGTCAAAAAGTATGCTTTTTCTTATAAATATATCCATTTCATCCAAACCTATTTGTCTTTTTGTTTTGTTTTTTATAAAAAAATCATTCTTTGGGTTGAACCTTCCCAACAACCAGCTGAGATGACATGAAGACACCTGCATAGGTTTGCACAGCTTCATTAAACATGAGCTCAAACACAGACAGACATGAGACATTAATGTGCCACAATAATCAATCATCCATGCTCAAAGACCCGAGCTCACTTCATTCTGTTTCACCAGTGGAGTCAGATATGTCCCCAAGTATGGAAGCTCGCAAGCTAAGAAATCAAAGTGCCTGTGAAGTATTGAAGCAAGAAGAATGGAGGTAGAGTGAATGCGAACCTTTACAACTGCACAGGAGGCTTAGTGGAGTTGTGGTGCACTGACATGCCTTTTAACCAATGAAATCTGTTAGTTTTCACACAAGGTCTACCTCCTTCTCAAGTTGATGTAAACGCTTGGTTAAATTTGGTCAACTAGGAAGATGACTGACATCACAGAGACAACACTGGGCAGCTCTTTTTTTCTTTGAATGATGTCTATGATGTGAACAGTAGGAAAATAATAACCACCACCATAGGTTGAAGGAGTTCTACCGTCCAAACAGGGGTTTATTCATCTGTCAAGAATGGGCACAAAGAGTTTCTGAAGTTCAACGCAAGAAGGCCCCAACTGAAAATTTTTCTTTTAATTTTAGGTTTTCCTTCTTTCAGAGCGCAGGAAGTTCCTAATTTGGGGTTCATTGTGGTCGAGCTTCGTACTACACAGAGATTGGTTTCCCCTTTCTTTTGGAGAGAGGAGGGTTTCAGCATGGCAATAGATTTATTTTCTTCGCAGTTTTTGGTATATTTGAAAGGCTTTCTGTCTAAAACTTAGCTCCGACTCGAAAAAAAGTAGCCGTCCTAATTTACCGCTGTGGGGTAAGCTCTCACAGAGAGTCACAATTAAGCCTAATAGGTCTAAAACAATTATAGCATGTATTAATGCTGAATGAGATGTTCGAAAGGAAAAAGCAGATTCTAAAATGAAAAGGAATTAAGTTACTAGATACACGAATAATGATTTGGAATAAAAATGACATAAAAAAATTATGACTGGACGTTTTTTTCGGAAATTTCCCCAAGTCCCTTTTTGAATAACTGCGCATGTGCAGAACCATCCTACCTGCTCTTCTGCTCTTCAGGAGGATTGCGTGAAACAAATCTCCCAAATCCACTCTGGTCTTATTTCTATCTACTGAGGCCTTCCTCTTCTTCTCATGAACTTGAACGCGGGTCGCTTCTTGCAACTCTCAGCCATGTTCAAAGTATACTGACTACTTTCAGGATGGAAGGACGACTTTACCCATTATAACAAAAAGTGTTTCTGAACAGGACTACCAACTATAGCTTTAATAGACAGAATCTATCTAAGTATATTTATTTTTGATGTAGAGCCTTTAAAAAAACTGAAGCTTTGACTCCGTCAGAATGTATAATATACTTCATTACTGCTGTGAATGGTTTTAGTCTACCAATGAAATCCCCGATTTCATGCTGGACATATTTAAATTTACAGTGTTTTCATGACAAAGCATCTGGTCATGAACAACTAATGAGAACATTTTGATTTATGCCCCCCCTCAAAAGAAAAATAATATAACAGGCCTGAGGAGAACATTTTCAGGGGGTCACCAGGAGGCGTGCTGTTTTGCCTTTATGTTTAGGCCTGTTTCCTGCCCTGCATCGAGCTGCTTTGGACTTCAGTCAAAGTGTAACAAGGCCTAAATTCTCCAGCTAGAGTTTTGGCATATGGAATGAATGAATGTCAAAATTTAAAAAGAAAACTGTAACTAAAATTAATAAGACCTTGACGGGAATCTAGGCTTATTGAAAACATTTTAAGGCCTAACATAAGCATGATTACAATAAAGAGTTTTTAATAGTTCTTAAGACCCTGAAGAGCTTTTCAGCAAGCGTTACAACTAACCCCTGAGTCAGATGCAGCAAACCTTGCGACTTGGTCAGTGGAAACGTTTCATACAGCATTACTGTAAAAAGCAGCAAGTCACTGAAACGTACTTTGAATGTTAACTTGGAGCAAACATGCTGAGGATGTAGGGGGGAAAAAAAATCAAAATCGATAACTCTCTTTTCTTTTAATTGTTCTGCAAGAACATAAGTGCTGGTTGTATCCTGCTGGCTCTTGTTTCTGGGAAAGGGCGTGTTTTAGCGGCACCAGACGACCATCCCAGTTTTAGTTGTATTCACAGCAAAGAATCTCAGTTTAAGATCTGCTGCAAACGAAACGACTAAGCTAACATAGCTGAATTTTTATTTTAAATTCATAGAACTGCCAATAATTTATCCCTAAAGTCAAGGAACGTTTAATGGCAAAACCTCCTTTTTGTTCTCTTTCAATTTGGCCTTAAACCAGCTTAAATCTGGGAATTTACCTTTATCACCTCCTTAGATAAAGCTCTTGCCCATAATTCCCTGACAAATGAATAAACCTGAGACTCCCATCGTTGCGTGTGGTCAGACGATCCCTGCCAGCCTTCTCTTCCTGCTCTGACTCTAATACTAAAAGTTTTGCCACACCCCTCGGCCTGATAACGAGGATGCATGCTGTAGCTCTTTAACATTGTTTTCCACCTCTACAGAGTTGGCAGTGGGTTTTTTTAGGCACTACAAGGAAACCTTCCTCTGTGGAGGTAAACTTTGCGACCCTGTCCTGTTCTGTAAGACCAGAAAGCAAGCGCTCCTTCAAGAGGAGGGGAGCCAAACCTTCTGATGAAGTTTTGTTCTTTTCCTTCATTCACTTTCATTAAGTAAGGAGCAGAGTATGGTGGGACAGATAAAGTGCAAAATGATCACCCCCCTCCCTCCCCCCAACATCATTGTGTACCACTGCCTGTCTTTGGCTGTGCTGTTACCCATGGACTCCATGTCCCTCGCCTCGTCTGTCTCTGTGTGTCTCCGCTGTGCTTGAGGCCAGTCCAACAGGGCTCAGTTCTTTTTGAAAAAAGAGAAAAGTCTCCTGTCCCGCTCAGAGATGCGGCGGGCTCGTCTCGGGGACTGACTCCTCGCTGACCCGGACAGCGAGGCGTGGACCGAGCGCCACTCGTCCTGGTGCTTGTCCATCAGCTGCTGGTCAATCACTCTGTGCATATCGTCCTAAAGCCGGAGACAGCAAAGTGAATGAGAGAAGAGAACCAGAGAGAAATGTAACACAGATGGGATGGGATGTGAAAAGCTGTAGACGAGACTGGGCCTGGTTAAATTAACTGCTTTTATGCTTTAAACTGAGGCTTTTTTCATTTTATTTGGTATTATTCAAGAAATACTAAAACTACACAAGTCAGGATAGATTGTGCTGAGTTAT